>NC_086449.1:818802811-819149061 GCF_028390025.1 Pseudophryne corroboree | reverse complement strand
TCCTCTCCCACCCAGCATCTCTCAATCCCCAGCATGTTCCCCTCCCACCCTGCGTCCTCTCCCGCCTTGCATACTCTCCCACCATGCGTCCCAATCCCCACCATGCGTCCCAATCTCCACCCTGCGTCCCAATCCCCACCCTGCGTCCTCTCCCACCCTGCGTCCCAATCCCCAACCTGTGTCCCAATCCCCACCCTGCGTCCCAATCCCCACCCTGCGTTCCAATCTCCAGTATGTCCCTCTCCCACCCAGCGTCCCAATCTCCAGTATGTCCCCTCCCACTCAGCGTCCCAATCCCCAGTATGTCCCTCTCCCACCCTGCGTCCCCTCTTCCACCCAGCATCTCCCCCGTCCTCCTCAGTCCGTCCTCCACCATGTGTCCTCTCTCTCATCCAGTGCCTTTTAAGGACATGCCCCTTCTGATTGCCTATACCCATTTTATCGGCGTGTGCCACAGTACACCCTCGAGTGGACACTGCCCCACTTTGACCACTGTGATATAATATATAAATAGACAGACGGAGCAATAATAACGGAGGCTCCATCTGTATAATGTTCATTTTGTTAGTAGTTTATGTCACTACTATTGCCACTACATTCAGTGATTTATGATTTACAAGTAAAACTAGTGCAAAAACATAACTAAGGATTCCATGTGGTGTGATACAGTAGGAGGTCCATGGGGGGGTGACACCATGAGTTACCACACCGGGTGACACCAACCCTAGTGACGCCTCTGCCCTGACTCACACAGTCAGTGTAGCCTGTGTTTACTGCTCTGCTGCCCGGCTCTTCAGCGGCAGTGGCAGCAGATCGTCAGACAGGGACGGGGCGGCAGAGAGGCATGCCGCAAGCATAATGAAGGCAACAAAGCAAAGACCAACCAGACCAAGCAAGTGATGGGGCCCCCCTGAAGCTCGGGGCCCGGGAGGGTTGTCCCCTTTGACCCCCCCTGTCGCCGGGCCTGCTGGTATGTCACCTTCACTCAGCTTTGTCCCAAGAGCTTGCACTCTGCCTACATTTTTTTTAGCCTCTGCCTAAATTTTTTTAGCCTCTGCCCTCCCCTCTCCCTTATAGCCACCCATACCTCCTATAGATTGCAAGCTCCTATGAGCAGGGCCCTCTCCCCTGTGTCTTCTGTACATGTTTCTGCTGCATGTGTATATATCCTGTCTGTATTTATGTATCTGTTCTTTCCCCTTGTCCGGGGCTACTGAACCCTTGTGGCGCCTTATATTTCTCTATCGTCCTAAGTGGATGCTGGGGTTCCTGAAAGGACCATGGGGAATAGCGGCTCCGCAGGAGACAGGGCACAAAAGTAAAGCTTTTACAGGTCAGGTGGTGTGTACTGGCTCCTCCCCCTATGACCCTCCTCCAGACTCCAGTTAGATTTTTGTGCCCGGCCGAGAAGGGTGCAATTCTAGGTGGCTCTCATAAAGAGCTGCTTAGAGAGTTTAGCTTAGGTTTTTTATTTTACAGTGATTCCTGCTGGCAACAGGATCACTGCAACGAGGGACAGAGGGGAGAAGAAGTGAACTCACCTGCGTGCAGGATGGATTGGCTTCTTGGCTACTGGACATGAAGCTCCAGAGGGACGATCACAGGTACAGCCTGGATGGTCACCGGAGCCACGCCGCCGGCCCCCTCACAGATGCTGAAGCAAGAAGAGGTCCAGAATCGGCGGCTGAAGACTCCTGTAGTCTTCTTAAGGTAGCGCACAGCACTGCAGCTGTGCGCCATTTTCCTCTCAGCACACTTCACACGGCAGTCACTGAGGGTGCAGGGCGCTGGGGGGGGGCGCCCTGGGAGGCAAATGAAAACCTTTAAAAAGGCTAAAAATACCTCACATATAGCCCCAGAGGCTATATGGAGATATTTACCCCTGCCTAAATGTACTAAATAGCGGGAGACGAGCCCGCCGAAAAAGGGGCGGGGCCTATCTCCTCAGCACACGGCGCCATTTTCTGTCACAGCTCCGCTGGTCAGGAAGGCTCCCAGGTCTCTCCCCTGCACTGCACTACAGAAACAGGGTATAACAGAGAGGGGGGGCAGAATAAATGGCAATATATTAATATAAAAGCAGCTATAAGGGAGCACTTAATCATAAGGCTATCCCTGTCATATATAGCGCTTTTTGGTGTGTGCTGGCAGACTCTCCCTCTGTCTCCCCAAAGGGCTAGTGGGTCCTGTCTTCGTATAGAGCATTCCCTGTGTGTCTGCTGTGTGTCGGTACGTGTGTGTCGACATGTATGAGGACGTTATTGGTGTGGAGGCGGAGCAATTGCCAAATATGAGGATGTCACCTCCTAGGGGGTCGACACCAGAATGGATGCCTTTATTTGTGGAATTACGGGATAGCGTCAACTCGCTTAAGCAGTCGTTTGCCGACATGAGGCGGCCGGACACTCAATTAGTGTCTGTCCAGGCGCCTCAAACACCGTCAGGGGCTGTAAAACGTCCCTTGCCTCAGTCGGTCGACACAGACCCAGACACAGGCACTGATTCCGGTGGTGAAGGTGACGAATCAACCGTATTTTCCAGTAGGGCCACACGTTATATGATTTTGGCAATAAAGGAGATGTTACATTTAGCTGATACTACAGGTACCACTAAACAGGGTATTATGTGGGGTGTGAAAAAACTACCAGTAGTTTTTACCGAATCAGAAGAATTAAATGACGTGTGTGATGAAGCGTGGGGTGCCCCGATAAAAAACTGCTAATTTCAAAGAAGTTATTGGCTTTATACCCTTTCCCGCCAGAGGTTAGGGCGCGCTGGGAAACACCTCCTAGGGTGGACAAAGCGCTAACACGCTTATCAAAACAAGTGGCGTTACCCTCTCCTGAGACGGACGCACTTAAAGATCCATCAGATAGGAGGATGGAAAATATCCAAAAAGGTATATACACACATGCAGGTGTTATACTACGACCAGCTATTGCGACTGCCTGGATGTGCAGTGCTGGGGTAGTTTGGTCAGAGTCCCTGATCAAAAATATTGATACCCTGGACAGGGACAATATTTTACTGTCGTTAGAACAAATAAAGGATGCATTTCTTTATATGCGTGATGCACAGAGAGATATCTGCACACTGGCATCACGGGTAAGTGCTATGTCCATTTCGGCCAGAAGAGCTTTATGGACACGACAGTGGACAGGCGATGCGTAGAGGAGTTATTTGAGGTCGGTCTATCGGATTTGGTGGCCACGGCTACGGCCGGGAAATCCACCTTTCTACCTCAAGTCACTCCCCAACAGAAAAAGGCACCGACCTTTCAACCGCAGCCCTTTCGTTCCTTTAAAAATAAGAGAGCAAAGGGCTATTCATATCTGCCACGAGGCAGAGGACGAGGGAAGAGACAGCAACAGGCAGCTCCTTCCCAGGAACAGAAGCCCTCCCCGGCTTCTACAAAAGCCTCAGCATGACGCTGGGGCTTCGCAAGCGGACTCGGGGGCGGTAGGCGGTCGTCTCAAAAATTACAGCGCGCAGTGGGCTCACTCGCAGGTAAATCCCTGGATCCTGCAGATAATATCTCAGGGGTACAGGTTGAAATTAGAGACAGAGCCACCTCGCCGTTTCCTGAAGTCTGCTTTACCAACGTCCCCCTCAGAAAGGGAGACGGTTTTGGAAGCCATTCACAAGCTGTATTCTCAGCAGGTGATAGTCAAGGTACCTCTTCTACAACAAGGGAAGGGGTATTATTCCACTCTATTTGTGGTACCGAAGCCGGATGGCTCGGTAAGGCCTATTCTAAATCTGAAGTCCTTGAACCTATACATAAAGAAGTTCAAGTTCAAGATGGAGTCACTCAGAGCAGTGATAGCGAACCTGGAAGAAGGGGACTTTATGGTATCCTTGGACATCAAGGATGCGTATCTCCACGTTCCAATTACCCCTCACACCAGGGGTACCTCAGGTTCGTTGTACAAAACTGTCACTATCAGTTTCAGACGCTGCCGTTTGGTTTGTCCACGGCACCTCGGGTCTTTACAAAGGTAATGGCCGAGATAATATTTCTTCTTCGAAGAAAAGGCGTATTAATTATCCCATACTTGGACGATCTCCTAATAAGGGCAAGGTCCAGAGAACAGCTAGAGATGGGTTTAGCACTATCTCAAGAGGTGCTAAAGCAGCACGGATGGATTCTGAATATTCCAAAATCCCAATTAATGCCGACAACTCGTCTGCTGTTCCTGGGGATGATTCTGGACACAGTTCAGAAAAAGGTTTTTCTTCCCGAAGAAAAAGCCAAGGAGTTATCTGACCTGGTCAGGAACCTCCTAAAACCAGGAAAGGTGTCTGTACATCAATGCACAAGAGTCCTGGGAAAAAAAAATGGTAGCTTCTTACGAAGCAATCCCTTTCGGCAGATTCCATGCAAAGGGATCTGTTGGACAAATGGTCAGGGTCGCATCTTCAGATGCACCTGCGGATAACCCTGTCGCCGAGGACAAGGGTATCCCTTCTGTGGTGGTTGCAGGAGGCTCATCTATTGGAGGGCCGCAGATTCGGCATACAGGATTGGATCCTGGTGACCACGGATGCCAGCCTGAGAGGCTGGGGAGCAGTCACACAGGGAAGAAATTTCCAGGGAGTGTGGTCGAGCCTGAAAAAGTCTCTTCACATAAGCATTCTGGAACTAAGAGCAATCTACAATGCTCTAAGCCAGGCGGAACCTCTGCTTCAAGGAAGACCGGTGTTGATCCAGTCGGACAACATCACGGCAGTCGCCCATGTAAACAGACAGGGCGGCACAAGAAGCAGGAGGGCAATGGCAGAAGCTGCCAGGATCCTTCGCTGGGCGGAGAATCACGTGATAGCACTGTCAGCAGTATTCATCCCGGGCGTGGACAACTGGGAAGCAGACTTCCTCAGCAGACACGACCTTCACCCGGGAGAGTGGGGACTTCATCCAGAAGTTTTCCACATGCTATTAAACCGTTGGGTAAAACCAATGGTGGACATGATGGCGTCTCGCCTCAACAAAACACTGGACAGGTATTGCGCCAGGTCAAGAGATCCGCAGGCAATAGCTGTGGACGCGCTGGTAACACCTTGGGTGTACCAGTCGGTATATGTGTTTCCTCCTCTGCCTCTCATACCAAAGGTATTGAGGATTATACGGCAAAGAGGAGTAAGACTAGTGGCTCCGGATTGGCCAAGAAGGACTTGGTACCCGGAACTTCAAGAGATGGTCACGGACGATCCGTGGCCTCTACTTCTGAGAAGGGACCTGCTTCAGCAGGGTCCTTGTCTTTTTCAAGACTTACCGCGGCTGCGTTTGACGGCATGGCGTTGAATGCCAGATCCTAAAAGGAAAAGGCATTCCAGAAGAAGTCATTCCTACCTTGATAAAGGCAAGGAAGGAAGTCACCGCGAAGCATTATCGCCGTATTTGGCGAAAATATGTTGCGTGGTGCGAGCAGCGGAGTGCTCCGATGGAGGAATTTCAACTGGGTCGTTTTCCTACATTTCCTGCAATCAGGATTGTCTATGGGTCTCAAATTGGGATCTATTAAGGTTCAAATTTCGGCCCTATCAATATTCTTCCACAAAGAATTGGCCTCAGTCCCTGAGGTCCAGATTTTTATCAAAGGAGTACTGCATATACAGCCTCCTGTGGTGCCTAAGGTGGCACCGTGGGATCTAAATGTAGTTTTAGATTTCCTCAAATCCAATTGGTTTGAACCACTAAAGAATGTGGATTTGAAATCTCACATGGAAAGTGACTATGTTACTGGCCCTGGCTTCGGCCGGGAGAGTATCTGAACTGGCGGCTTTGTCTTATAAAAGCCCTTATTTAATTTTCCATTCGACATAGGGCAGAGCTGCGGACGCGTCCGCATTTTCTCCCTAAGGTGGTATCAGCGTTTCACCTGAACCAGCCTATTGTAGTGCCTGCGGCTACAGACGACTTGAAGGACTCCAAGTTGTTGGACGTTGTCAGAGCCTTAAAAATATACATTTAAAGGACGGCTGGAGTCAGAAAATCTGACTCGCTGTTTATACTGTATGCACCCAACAAGTTGGGTGCACCTGCTTCTAAGCAGTCGATTGCTCGTTGGTTTTGTAACAAAATTCAACTTGTACATTCTGTGGCAGGCCTGCCACAGCCTAAATCTGTTAAGGCCCATTCCGCAAGGAAGGTGGGCTCATCTTGGGCGGCTGCCCGAGGGGTCTCGGCATTACAACTCTGCCGAGCAGCTACGTGGTCAGGGGAGAACACGTTTGTAAATTTTTACAAATTTGATACCCTGGCAAAGGAGGACCTGGAGTTCTCTCATTCGGGGCTGCAGAGTCATCTGCACTCTCCCGCCCGTTTGGGAGCTTTGGTATAATCCCCATGGTCCTTTCAGGAACCCCAGCATCCACTTAGGACGATAGAGAAAATAAGAATTTACTTACCGATAATTCTATTTCTCGGAGTCCGTAGTGGATGCTGGGCGCCCATCCCAAGTGCGGATTATCTGCAATACTTGTACATAGTTATTGTTAACTAATTCGGGTTATTGTTTAGGAAGCCATCTTTCAGAGGCTCCTCTGTTATCATACTGTTAACTGGGTTTAGATCACAAGTTGTACGGTGTGATTGGTGTGGCTGGTATGAGTCTTACCCGGGATTCAAAATCCTCCCTTATTGTGTACGCTCGTCCGGGCACAGTACCTAACTGGAGTCTGGAGGAGGGTCATAGGGGGAGGAGCCAGTACACACCACCTGACCTGTAAAAGCTTTACTTTTGTGCCCTGTCTCCTGCGGAGCCGCTATTCCCCATGGTCCTTTCAGGAACCCCAGCATCCACTACGGACTCCGAGAAATAGAATTATCGGTAAGTAAATTCTTATTATAAAAGGTAATAATACTACAGCCAGAGAGGATTGTCAGCTCTGCTGCCCTGACCCCAGCGTCCCCTGGTACTCTCCCTGCAGGGTAGGAACTCCTCTATACTGGCTAATGTCGTCCTTCCTGATAATGTCATTATCCGGGCGGCACAACCTGTGTATTGCCATGTGCACCGTATACACGCAGCGCCGGTCCTGCGGACACTGCAGAGTGGTGGGCCATGTGGAAGGCCTTATGGAGGCCGATGATGATGCATCTCTCACCATGAAGTGACCATGACCTGGGATGTTTCGGCTGATGACCCCCCTCCGCTGTTACAAGGTCACTGCTGACTCGCGTCGGCACAGGCCAGTTTCCCAGTAGGCTCTTGTTGGGAATGTACTGTGTATTCCCGGCTCCCTACTCTCTCTTCTGTGGTTATTGGCCACATATCTCCATACAGTGACCTCTGCTAATTGTGAGACCAGCTGCAGCGATGTTACTTGTATATTGGCAATGCCTTAGCGGCCCGGTGCGCTGATAGTGTGTTGCCATATGTGGGGCCCGGACAGGAGTTTCTGTTAGGCCCTAATGCTTGGACAGATGGGCGCACCCTTGTCTGGGAACCTGCTCCCAGTCCTGGTTGGTAGAACCCTCTTTTTCAGTTTAATCCCGGATGTCTAGGTTGCCAGGGCAGGAGGTATTCCGTGCGGCACCTGGATGAATGGAGCCTGGCCAGTCAGGTAGGATCACCGGCTCGGCCCCCCCAACACCAAGGAGGTCACCTGTTCTCTCCCCACCATCTCCTGCAGCACAATGGTAGAGGAGCCCCCCGCAGTGTGTGGATTTGCAAGACACTCCAGTGGTCTGCAGACCATTGCCCCAATACTGCTGCTTTGCAGAGCATCTCTTTCTTGACAAACACTGGCAGGAGAGCAGATCTGAGACACCCGTGTTACTATAGAGACCAGTTGGGTCACATGGCAGAGGGGAAAGTGCGGAAACCTCCTTTGGATAGGCATGTACCTGCCTCGTACTCATCCGAAGGATGAGAGAAAGAAAGTAGTGAAGTTGCCCATAGCAACTAACCATCTTCTAGTTATTTATCTAAAACGTTATACCCCTTTCACATTGCAAAAATGACCCAGGTTATTGCAGAGTCGACCCGGGTCAAGGTGCAGTGTGAAAGCGCCAAAGTGAATAACCCGGGTCGCGCTACCCAGCAATTCAACCCAGGTTAAACACGGGTCAGACCCGGGTCGCTGTACAGTGTAAAACCCTCTGACTCGGGATATTCAACTCTGGTCTCAGAAAAAGGTGCTGATTGGCTGTGTATGTGTCTGCTCAGAGCAGTCCCCAGCCCCGCCTCTTATTTCCTTTCTGACCTCATCAGTGTGAGCCAGAAAAGTCCATTTTAAATCACATCACAGTGTTTAACACGGGTGAACCTGGTTCAGTGTGAGAGGCAATAAATAACCCAGGTCTAAACTGCAATGTAAAAGGGTCTGAGCCTGCTCGGACCTGGATTTGCGATCTGAAAGCGGTATTAATAAAATGCCAGAATATGATTGGTTGTTATTGGCAACGGCTCCACTTTCTCTCAGGTTTGCTGCATCTTCACCACGGTGTTACAGCTGCTTCGTTAATTATACATGCACCTGTATCCAGCAATGACTCTCACTCTCAGACAGCATCAAGTGTAGCAGGACTCTGCGACCAGGTGCAACCCGCAGATAAATAGTGAACTCGTATTGCGGAGCTTTGCTCCCCTTACTCCCTGTGTACGGAGCCTTCAGACATTGCAGCACAGTATATAAATAAATGCCCCATACCGGAACCTTTCCTAACCACTGCCGTCTCGTTAAAGTGGCGTCAGAATGCGCCCGTGCACTGTGAGCCGCCTCGATACATCTGAGAAACCAGCCTGTCCAGTCATTAGGAAGTAGCCGCCTCATTGAGGCATGAGGCACATTGTGCCTCACGGCTCAGTGCTGCTGCATGCAGGTTTCTAGGCAATAGGATATCGGCTGCACTCACTTTGTGGGTGACGAGTATAATGTAAATTCCAACTTGCTGCTTTTTTTTTTTTATAAAGTACAAGGATTCTTTCGGCATAATCTCCTTTTATTGTGAATTGCCAGAAAGCCAGGACTATAGCCCCACTCCTGGTGTCCTGTATTACTGTCCCAGGCGACCTTTGTGTTCTCTAGATCTGCTGATCCTGCAGGAGGACACAATGTCATCTTATTGCAGAAGCCCTATGTCTGTACATGGGAAGTGTCCCAGTAGGCTCGCATTCACTCCCAGTATGGAGATTTATATGTAATGTGCTAACCCTTACTGTGTATTTTACCAGGTACTAACTAAAGAGGTGATTATACATTAACCTAATGGGGATATCGCTGACCTGACTTGGGGGGTGGTTATTCTGAGTTGATAGCAGCAGGAACTTTGTTAGCAGTTGGGCAAAACCATGTGCACTGCAGGGGAGGCAGATATAACATGTGCAGAAAGAGTTAGATTTGGGTGGGTTATTTTGTTTCTGTGCAGGGTAAATACTGGCTGCTTTATTTTTACACTGCAATTTAGATAGCAGATTGAACACACCCCACCTAAATCTAACTCTCTCTGCACATGTTACATCTGCTCTCCCTGCTGTGCACATGGTTTTGCCCAAACTGCTAACAAAATTCCTGCTGCAATCAACTTGGAATTGCCCCCTTGGGGCCTAATTCAGACCTGATCGTAGCTGCAAATTTGTTAGCTAATAGGCAAAACCATGTACGGTGCAGGTGGGGCGGAGTAACACGTGCAGAGAGAGTTAGATTTGGGTCGGGTGTGTTCAAACTGAAATCTAAATTGCAGTGTAAAAATATAGCAGCCAGTATTTACCCTGCACAGAAACAAAATAACCCACCCAAATCTAACTCTCTGCACATGTTACATCTGTGCTCCCCCCTCCTCAGTGCACATGGTTTTGCCCATCTGCTAACAAATTTGCTGCTACGATCAGGTCTCAATTAGGCCCTTGGTGATTTGATGTGTGGGCTAAACTACCGCTGAGATATGTCAGTGTGCAGTGAGCAACATCTAGATGGCTGTTTCAGAGAACACAACTGTTTGGGAATTATTGCCTCGTGTGGGACTAAGACCAGCATGTTCTGTGGTTTTACATGCGGAAGGGTCAGTTTGTGGCTGATTATTCCCACACTGGCATTGCTCTGGCTGGGGAATGTGACGTCTCCTGGTCTGGCTCTGCAGTGACTAATATCCCAGGAATTGCAGGCTCCCCTCGCACACAGCCCACTCGTTAGGCCTCCTGGTAATGGGGAAACAGACCTCTGGCAGTATACATCAGCTGATTGCTGCAGTTGTGTCTTGTGTTACATAACTTGCAGTCATTACACCTGATCCACCCTCTGTCTTCTCAATTTTCGTGTATTAAAGCCCTGAGTGAATGCGGTAAGTGATTCCTGGGATAGGTTCCAGAACGGTAACTGCCTTGGCTGTAATAGGACCAGTCCTGTTATGTCGGTGTGCTCCTCACTGTGCTTTTTGGCAATGGTCAGGTCCAAGGTCTGAATCTGCGCCACTTATTGGATGGGTGACTATCCAGGGCCACGGCAGTCCCACCCCAGGCACTCAGCAGCTGGGTGATACGTCTTGTTCTAATCATTGCCCGAAAAGGGGGAGAGGCCTGGTAAAATGCAGCATTGTATTGTATGTAAGGAACACTGAGGGTTAATCAGACACGGGAGGAGAGAGGTAGAGGAGGTGTGAGGTTCTGTTGGTAAAAGTTTAATTGCCCCGTTACAAGGTAACAGGAGCCCCCTCTGGGCACCGAGAATCCTTTATCTAAAAATGTGTATTTGGGGTTTTCACGCGTGCCCTTTAATCAGCAGCCAGAGGAACAGCCAGTAAGAATGTGGGTGTAAGGGCACCAGCTGCGGCCAGGCGTCTATTTCTGTCTGTCGCTGGGGGCGAGGCGTGATGGTTTTCGGGCTGGTAATTCGCTGCCCTTTATACCTCCATCCCCCCTGCCTCTTGTGGGATTGTGGTTGTGAAACAGATGTTGTATGTGAGCCCAGTTCTGCTGCCTGTATGATTAGAGTCCCCTTAGTGTCCACACTGACTGAACATGACAGTATGTAACAGACAGATTGTGTTGTAAATCGGGAATTGCATCCTTTCCTGTGTAGGCAGGATGGGCACATGCCTAGGGCACCGCTGGTCAGGGGGCAGCGTGCAAATGGCTTAGTATTTTGAGAAACTCCGAGACCACTTTTATAGGTTGGGCATTTTTATTTTTTGCGCTTATCGACAACCTGTTACTAATGCGCAGAAAGCGTCTGAAACAGTATTTGTTACCTTTACTGGGGTTATGCAATGTATACCATTGTCAAAGCAGGCCGCACTGCCTTCTGATTGGCCTCCGCCAGGGAATTATTATAATACCAGGCCCCACCATTAAGGGATCATTAGTCAGGTTATTAATCTTATGGACACCTGTGAAATTGAAGCTGGGTATAACGTGTTCTATAATTCAGATTGGCTAATAGTGGATAAAACAATCTCCAAGTGTCTGCACGTGCCAGTGGGCGCTGTCAGGAGGTGGGCGTTACAGGCAGCCCAGATCCCACCTACAAACTCTGCCCAACCATGGTGGATCCTGGTGGGAGAAGTTGTCTGGCCAAAGCCCAAAGCGATACATGGTACATACGTATCTCACACAGGCCACGTCTATAGAACCCTGTTGCCACAGTGATGGGTTGTGGTGTCGCACCCATGTGATAGCTGTCGTGGTGGCACGGGGCCTACAGTGATTGGTAGCACTATGCAGGGAGGGGTGGTGCTTGTCATCACCAGGGACGGGGCACTTATTTAAATCAGAAGAACAATGGATGGAGCACAATGCAGGGAGATTCAGCAGGAGACCCTGCGCCAGCTTCCTCAGTAATGGAATATTGGATGCCAGTCCATCTTGCTGCCCAGCGATGGTGCCAATCCCATGGCTCCACTACCACTGGTGTGTAGAACGCACATTAATGTCCTACAGCGGGCCAGTCAGTGTCCTGCTGTCCAATTGGGAATGGGTGACACTGTGAAAATAATTGGGACACAATAATCAACTGCCTGGAAAAATGTGCCAATGTCACCCCCAGATGTGCACCCCCTGTATGTACATACCCCAAATACTTACCGCTGTCATTCCTGCAACAGGGGCCTGAACATACTTTGCAGAGCTCCACATATTATGTATACGGATTTTTTGTGTATCCAAAAACATTGTCCCATCAACACAACAAAGTGTTTCGGAGCTTTTTGCAGCAGAAATAGAATGAAGAACAGACATTCCCCCCTCCTCTTCCGCCCCCCACCCCTTCCCCCCAGCATTTCCCCCTAATTGTTAACGCAGCCGTGTAACTGCAGAGTGTAGCTACGGAATTCTGTGCCGGACAATCGCATTGTGATGAAAGAGGTTCCCGGAGTGATGTGCCAGGCTTACAGCACAGAGGCACTTATCACCCGGGCAGCAGCTTCTGATGCCATAGACACAATTATTAATAATCCAGCCAGTCTCTATGCCACACACCGTGCAGCAATAACCCTGTGGCTAAATATACCCTCTATGTAGGTGGGAAATCCCCCATCTAAATCAGGAGCCTGTCTCTGGGTGCGGCCGGCTTTGCCTGACCCCGGGCCCTTGGCCTGTGAGCTGGATAAGTGGCACAAATGTCCTTTCCAGTCTCTCTGCTGTCTGATCTAGTTCAGCGTAATTCTGTCTAATGAGAAACCAGAAAAAATATATAGTCCTACGTGGTAGAATTGGGTGCCCTCTGCTGTCTTGCCTTTATTTGGGTGCCAGAACCTTTTAGTTGCTTTCTACACGTTGCCATATTGCTGTGTTACTGTTTCGCAAGCCTCCAGTGCTGGCCGCAGTGACTGCACGGGATCACTATCTGGCGTGACTGCGATCCGCACAGTGTTATATACTGCTGGCACATGTGAGTTTGCGCCATACTCTGGCGTAGTGACTTTCTTACTGATGTCTAACATCTAGGATTGGTGAGGGGATTTTTATTCCGATGTAAAGTATTCCGGGTGCTTTCCACAGGCCATCACTGTGCATTGTCTGTCCTAGCCTCATGCTGCCTCAGCACAAACATATAGTGCGGCGCTGTACTGTCAGGGAGAACCATTAGAACGCGGCATCAGTAAAACTTCTGTCACAATGACGCAAGATGTGAGGTGCTGGCTTGTGTATGCCATTACTGATGCTGTGCCCACCGCCGTGCCATCTGTGTACCCTCACACCATCAGTGACACTGTGCCCTGTTGCGTCATTGCTTTATTCCCCAAAGTGCTTTCACTAACGCTCTGCCCATTGCCCTCCGAATGCCATCACTTGGGCCGCACTCCCTGGCACTGTGCTGGGGATGTGTATTAATCAGCAGGCACTCTAGGTGCCTATAGACGGGCAGTGATCCCCCTCCTGGGTCATTAGTCACCTGTGTGCCCGCTCTGTCCCAGCAGATCACTCTTTTCAGTCCGAGTGCTGCCAGTTAATGCTGACAACCGTGATAGAAGGTAAAACTCGGGGCATGTGCCCCGGCTGCCCAAGGACTAGCCATGCCCTCCTCTGGTCCCCTGGGTATTTTCCAGTTCCCTTACAGCCGGACCTTGTAGAGCCCTGACCCTGCGTTATTCTGGAGGGTGAAGGAATCGTATTGTAAGTTCTGCATTGTCTTTGTGGGTTATTTCTGCAGTCCTCTAAGCAGACAGTTACCGTTATCGGTATAGGTTTGGCTGTCGGCTGATCACGTGGTATCCGTATAATGATCCCATTATCTCACATGGCGGCTGCTGGTTATCACACGTACATTAGGAAGTGAAGCAAATTGCAACATCCCAGTCACCAGACTAGCTGCAGTCATCTTGTCCGAGCAGCTGCAGCGATGGCTATAGGGGCCCCTAGGACTAACGGCGACATCTGCTTTCTCTTTCAGCTGGGGAGGATCGTGGGGTACCCCTTCTACCTCGTCTTTGCCGTGTTCCGGAGGCTCTTTGGGAAGCCTCTTCCGGCCATCACCTTGGAGAGCGCAGATATAAAATACCCCCTGAGGCTCATTGACAAAGAGGTGAGTCTCGCTGTAAAGAATAATCAGTATTTCTGAGCATTTATCCTGCTCGTCCGGTATCGGAGCAGATTATCAGTAGCTGTTCTAATCAACACGCGGGAGGTGCAGGAAATAGGCATCTTTCCAGTAACATTTTACTTGAGCTGGGTTACTGCTTGTGTGACACCCACTAGATACCTCCAACACACTTATATGAATTAGTCTTATGTTCCTATTCACCATCTAAGAAGTGATTACATGTAGCACATATTTTGTGACATTAGTGAGGCACGAGGTACATGTCTAAGGGGTACTGAAGATTATCAAGCATACATACCACCTGACTGCAACCCTTTGGTGGGCCCAAGCCAAAACTGCAGTGATCTGTAATTACGCAACAGTGACTATGTTTATATACTGCGTATCTTTCCCCTAGGTCATCAGCCATGACACACGAAGGTTCCGATTCGCTCTGCCGTCTCCGAAGCATATTCTGGGCCTCCCCATCGGTAAGCCACCTCTCTACCACGCTGTAGATCTGACGGTCGTCTTGTGTCATCGGGGATGTTTCAAACATGTGGCTTATTATATTCTCTATAGTGTGACTGTCAAACCTAATCCTATTTATCAAAATACATTCTGTTGATTTAATAACGGGCCAGCGTCCTATGAAAAGTAATTGTGTAGTATAAATATCGCAGCCTCCTCTTAATATTTAACTTTAAGGGACCTAAAAAATAATGAACACCCCAAAATAAACCTGTTTGCGTTGTGATTCCGTAAGATGCACGAGAATCAGACCTGTTAGCAGTATATAAAACAGGAGAACGTAATACGGTTTATAATCCTCACCATTGTGGATCTAGGACATGCGCTGTGTAACACGGTGGAGATGACTTTATTTCCTGATTTCTAGGACAACACATTTACCTGTCGGCCAGGATAGATGGGAATCTGGTGGTCAGGCCCTACACGCCGGTCTCCAGTGACGATGATAAAGGCTATGTGGATCTGGTGGTGAAGGTGAGCTCTTGGGCCGGGGAAGGGGGTTGCCTGGTCTCTGGCACCTCTCTCTGCACAGACACCGCCACTGGCCGTCTTTCATACAAGTACATACAATATAACCACAGAACCGGTAATACACCCACCTATGATGAGACCACCGTCCCCCCACAAGCGGTCACCTTGACCGGACCATGAGCTGGTTGCGAGCAGGCCCCGGTGCTGTGTTGGGTGTGGGGGGGGGGGGGGGGGGGTATATTTCATCCTCTTGTTACAAATCCTCATCTGTTGATTCTAATTATTCTTTCTTTATTTTTATGCTTCAGATATACTTTAAGGGAGTCCATCCAAAATTCCCCGATGGTGGTAAAATGTCCCAGTATCTAGAAGGACTGAAGATAGACGAGACCATTGATTTCAGGGGACCCAGTGGATTGCTGACCTACGATGGAAAAGGTCAGCAAACATGATCTCCAACAGTGTCTCATGTACACGTAATACAGTAAATGCCATGCGTTATACAGCGCCCTCTTCTCAGAGGCTGGTGCCTTGTGTTGGGCACAAGTCCAACAGAGAGAACGCTAGACCCCAGAGTGTAATACCGGAGTGGCTGCGAGGCGCGGGAACATTACCAGGGGGGGGGGGGGGGGTTCCGGGATACGGATACTAGGATTCCAGTACTGGTCACGTTCAGGAAATTCATCCGGCAAAAATGTGCGCTGGGATATTACCGCTTCCAGGAGCCAATCAGAGCTGCGAGACTGTCGTCTATGCCCCTCCTGCGTCGCTGCAATATGTAAATGACATTTGGGTTCAGTGTTAACCAAATCTGTTATAGGTATTCAAATATGTTCCGCTCTTTCCTATCAGCTTGGAGGCAGATCAGTCCTGTGTGTGGGGGTTGGGTACGGAATCCCGACTGTCAAAATACAGACGCCAGAATGTAGGCGGGGGGGGCAAGCGAGCAGAACAAAGCCCCTTGCGGGCTCGGTGGCTCGCCACAGGTTCTATTCCCACTCCATGGGTGTCGTGGACACCCAGGAGTTGGAATAATTTTGGCGTATGTATGTTCAATGCAGTACCGGCTCTGCTCAGGTGGCAGTTAGTGGTAACGGAAGTCTGTTACCTATGGGCTTCGGATTTTGGTAATATATAGGGTGGAGGGTGTTGGGGAAAATTGGGCGTATTTTAGCAATTTTTTTTTTTTTTTCTTCCACGTCGCGCCTCTGCGGTAGAAATTAGGTAAAATGTTTACAACTAATTGAGAGGTGATGCCCTCTCCCCAGGCTGTTCTCATTCTAGCAATACTCACCCTTTTACCTGCAGCGCTGTCATGGCCAAGTACAGATTGTCTCCTAGGCTTTGTGCAATCTCAAGAAAAACTACCTGGTTAAAAAAAACCAGAACTTCCAGCTATATTACCTACAATAGATGTTAGTCCAAAGAAGTACTAGGTAACGATGAATAAGTCTATTACGGTACACATTTGCTGCGATGTTCTGATCAGTCGCTATTGAGGTGCGTCCGCCTGCCGCTGACGGCTTGCAGAGGGCAGTGTAGAGGACCCCTCCCCGTGGAGCCCCGCCCACAGTCCCCTGATGACCAATCGTGACGATAATTAGCCTAAAACCTGCCTGTGAAAATTACCTACACAATGGTGAAAACCGCATCGCAATCGGTTCAGTGGTTTCAGAGTTTCACGATCAGACAGACGTTCTCATTTATAAGATGTATCGATGTTTTGTTTTTTGTTTTTTATTATAATTAAGTGTTGGGTGTTTTTATTTTATTTTTGGTTTTGTTTAAGGAGTTTTCAAAATACGTCCAGACAAGAAGTCTCCGGCAGTTGAACAGAAGGTGACGAAGTTGGGAATGATTGCTGGTGGGACAGGTAAGGGACTAGTGCCCTCATATTGTTGTTCATTTGCCATCCCTTGTGACATATTGCCCTGCTGATTCCTCTCTCTCTCCCCTTCCCAGGAATTACCCCAATGCTCCAGCTCATCCGTGCCATCATGAAGGACAAAGACGACAAGACTGTCTGCTACCTGATATTTGCTAACCAGGTCAGTGTCTGACCCCAGATCTAGTCCCCTATCCTAGTGCTGTACTGCTTGGGTTACTGCGTTACTAGTGCCACCGGCAGGGCTGGGGTATATAGCCGTAGTATATGTTATGGGACAGTGGCCCGGATTCAGAGGTGGGTGCAGCTGTCGCTGCATCAATATGCAGAAGCTGCCAGAGGTATCTTAAAGTAAAGAGACTCCAAATGCGGACGTCTGATTTGCTGCTGCATCTGAAGATGCAGCATCGGATCAACTGCATGAACATCGGTCATCGGAGTGTTCCTCTGGTTACTTGGCGTGTCCGGCTAGATCCAAGTAGGCAACCACTGGCTTCGGCACGTCCAGAAAACTGGGCTGATGCTCTCCGTCGCCTGTGTGCTGTTCTAAGTGTGGACAGCAGGGGGAGCTAAAGGCCCTCACATAAAAATTCACTATTATGATCGCTTATAAGGCGCTACAAGGGTTCTGTAGTGCTGGACAGGGGAATATAATGTTACACGGGTACAGACCACTTAAGGCTCACATAAATACACAGTAAAATGTGCAGTTAGCCTAGTTTTGCAGAAAGCACATGGGAGAGGGCCCTGTTCCCATGAGCTTACACTCTAAAGGGGCTATGGCTGGGACAACGGTCAGAGACTGCAGCGTTAGGAGGAGGGGTGGGAAGCTAGAATGCAGTTAAGGGCACGCTGGGAGGCTGACGGAGCATTGGAGGCTGTACAGGGGACGAGACCCTAAAGCAGCGGTAAACTGCAATAAATCCAGGGTCCTCAAGGCACCATAACAGCCCATGTTCTAAGGCTCTCCATGCTTGCACGCTGATGGTATAATCCAACTGAGGTACTAAGTAACCTGTGCTTAAACAAGGATATTCTTAAAATCTGGACTATTTTTGGGAACCACTGCAAGTGTTTTCTTTTTTTTTCTTTTCTTTTTTTTTACTTTCCCCCCTTTCCCAGCACGTATGCCGCTGTATGCATACAGGGCACTTGGCTGGACAGATGGGTACAGTGACGTAAAATGGATTATTCACACGTCTATTTCTCCCTGTTCCTCTCTAGACCGAGCAGGACATCCTGTTACGAAGCGAGCTGGAGGAGGTGGAGGCCAATAATACCAGGTTCAAGCTGTGGTACACGCTGGACCGTGCTCCTGAGAGTAAGACCTTCATATTCCATATAGCTCTTATACGTGGGATAATGACCCTGTGTAGATCATAAAGTTCTATAGAAGTCACATCTGTGTTCTGGGCCTTAGTACGGTGCATCGCCCTCATATAGTGTTCCCTTCCATACACCAGGGGCAGGCGATGGCATACTGGGTGCCGCACATTGCCTAACCCGCTCTAGACTATAGACCCCATAGAGAGATACAAACCCTCTGCATAAATGTACCTAGACATCACTTACAGACTCTTTCGTGTTTATATGTAGAAGATATACACTATACTGTCTCGCCTGCTGTGGTAGGAGCTACTGACCGATACGGGGCAGGCCACCGCTGGCTATTACACAGACAATGTTACATTGCTATATTATACCCCTCACCCCTCCCTACGCTAGCAAAAGGACAGAGGAGGGTGGTTTAGTAAACGCACCATCATTTTCCCGCATTTGTGTCTGACTACAGCAGCACTCCATATTTTAGTAGGACTTCAGTCCTTTATAATCCATATGGTGGAAAATACTTTTCAAGGGCTATAAAAAAAAAAAAAAAAAAAATTAACAAAATAGTTAATGGAACATTAATGGTATAAGACGCTACGTTAGTCCTTCCGCTGTACCCCATTTCTCTTTCCTTTCTTCCATGTGTATAGAAACGCCTGTATATGTATAACTGGGGAAGTCTGATACTCTGGCGTCAGGAATCGTTGGGGTATGAGGCATAAGGCACCGACTGTTGTGTGTGATAATGGATATTCTCAGTCACCTCACAAATGTTACGTATATAATAGCACTTTTGCTGTTTTCTATGACCCCGTTGCTGGTGGCTTCTAATACCCTAATTGTGGCCATTATCCCGTGTATAACTGGAGGAGATAATTATTATTATTATAGTAGGAGACAGATTAACACCAAAAATTGGGTCATTTCATGGCCAGTTTTTTTGTTTTTGTTTTTTTTGCTCTTTTAGTTGGAATTTATTTAGATTTTAGAGAATATTGGAGGAAATTTCATTTTGTTCAACAACTTTCTCCGCTTTGTCGTGACGCACAGACCTGTAGTATTTTGTACGTAGAGTATAGTCTGGTCTCATGCACTATGACCTTGTATAATAACACCGAGCAATACTGTGCTCTAACCCGTAACTGCCAATCATATATCAGCTTGTAGGAGCTTGATCTCAGACTAAGGAAAGCAGACACCTGATTGGCTGCTACGGCCTCGGCATATGACGGACTTGCAGAGTTACTATACAAGCCTCTAAGACCATGACCCGACCGTTAGTTCCTGTGACCTTTTATATAGGGTGTGGCCTGACCTCTAATGCCTCTCGTATCCGCTTCCAGAGTGGGATTACAGCCAAGGCTTCGTTAATGAGGATATGATTAAGTCCTTCTTGCCGCCCCCCGGGGATGACGTCTTAATCCTGATGTGCGGCCCTCCTCCCATGATCCAGTATGCGATTAACCCCAGTCTGGACAAGCTGGGCTACCACCAGCAGAGGAGATTTGCCTACTAGCCAGCTGCGGCCCCGCTGCGAGGGTTGCGCTGGGCAGCGTCGGAAGGGCAGAGACGTCTTCGCACTTGGAGCAAAGGAGAATGTTTCCCGAGGAGCCTCTTCCAGACATCGCCCTGTAAGCCTACGTGTGTGTTCTGCCAGCTGCTCGTGTCTCTTATACCGTTCTTTCCTTTCCGTCTATAAAACACAGTGACAGGTGTACGGACAATCGCTGCATCCAAGAATGATTCTACGCTCCGTTAGATGCCGCCTGTCCTTAAATCCGGGGAATATGAGATGGGAAGTAGTACTGTGTACAGGGAGTGGAACCGGGCGGGTTTGGGAAGTGTTATTCAGCTATAGGGGGTCTGACTCCAAGCCATATTGTGTTCTGGGTTTGTGGGGTGAGGGGCTGGCTACAATGTATGTTTCCATATTCAGTGGACTGACCCTACCAGTGTCTAAGGGGGGGGTCATGCAAAGTAACTAGCATGCCACGCTGGAGCTAGTAGTTCCACAAATTGCGGAGGTCTGGGTTAGGATGTCACATCTTGTGCTGAATAGCGGCAGCGGGATTCTACATGTCACAATATCGTAACACTATTGATTTGTAACGTTATTTTTTGCTGAATCTGAATTTGGACACTTATCTCTCCACTTATGAATATTCCTGGGAGTTGTTCCAGGATGTTGCATTGGGTCTGTTAATGTAACGGCTTTGTGTCTCCTGCCCCTTAAACAACGAAGGACTGCGTCATGACTGATGTCTGTATTTGCACTATTCCTGCGCTCTCACTCTGCTGTGTAACCGGCCTCTCTTAGGCCTACGTACAATGTATTTTTATTTCTTCATAAATAAAAACTTTTCAGACTCTGTTGGCGTCCTGAGGTCTACGTGACCGTTGTCTTGTACCGCTTATAGAACAGAGTAGAATGCTTTGCTGGATATTTGTGTAAGAAAATATATGGAGAGACACCCGTAGCTGTACTTGGCATAGTAAAACCCTTCTACGTTTCCCTTGGATTACACACAAGTAATCCGTTGTCACCATTTTGGTTCACGATCTGGAACCTTAACTCCGCAAACCTGTGTTAATTTTGTCGATGAAAATTTGGGACGTTGATCTCAGGACTAAACTGAAAAACAAGATTTTACTTACCGATAAATCTATTTCTCGTAGTCCGTAGTGGATGCTGGGACTCCGTCAGGACCATGGGGATTAGCGGCTCCGCAGGAGACAGGGCACAAAAATAAAAGCTTTAGGACTAGGTGGTGTGCACTGGCTCCTCCCCCCATGACCCTCCTCCAAGCCTCAGTTAGGATACTGTGCCCGGACGAGCGTACACAATAAGGAAGGATTTTGAATCCCGGGTAAGACTCATACCAGCCACACCAATCACACTGTACAACCTGTGATCTAAACCCAGTTAACAGTATGACAAACGTAGGAGCCTCTGAACAGACGGCTCACAACAATAACAACCCGATTTTTTTTGTAACAATAACTATGTACAAGTATTGCAGACAATCCGCACTTGGGATGGGCGCCCAGCATCCACTACGGACTACGAGAAATAGATTTATCGGTAAGTAAAATCTTATTTTCTCTGACGTCCTAGTGGATGCTGGGACTCCGTCAGGACCATGGGGATTATACCAAAGCTCCCAAACGGGCGGGAGAGTGCGGATGACTCTGCAGCACCGAATGAGAGAACTCCAGGTCCTCTTTAGCCAGGGTATCAAATTTGTAGAATTTTACAAACGTTTTCTCCCCGACCACGTAGCTGCTCGGCAGAGTTGTAATGCCGAGACCCCTCGGGCAGCCGCCCAAGATGAGCCCACCTTCCTTGTGGAATGGGCCTTGATAGATTTAGGCTGTGGCAGGCCTGCCACAGAATGTGCAAGTTGAATTGTGCTACAAATCCAACGAGCAATCGTCTGCTTAGAAGCAGGAGCACCCAGCTTGTTGGGTGCATACAGTATAAACAGCGAGTCAGATTTTCTGACTCCAGCCGTCCTTGAAATATATATTTTCAATGCCCTGACAACGTCCAGCAACTTGGAATCCTCCAAATCGCTAGTAGCCGCAGGCACCACAATAGGCTGGTTCAGGTGAAACGCTGAAACCACCTTAGGCAGAAACTGAGGACGCGTCCGCAGTTCTGCCCTGTCCGAATGGAAAATCAGATATGGGCTTTTATACGATAAAGCCGCCAATTCTGACACTCTCCTGGCTGAAGCCAGGGCCAGTAGCATGGTTACTTTCCATGTAAGATATTTCAAATCCACCGATTTGAGTGGCTCAAACCAATGGGATTTGAGAAAATCCAAAACTACATTAAGATCCCACGGAGCCACTGGGGGCACAACCGGGGGCTGTATATGTAGTACTCCTTTTACAAAAGTCTGGACTTCAGGAACTGAAGCCAATTCTTTCTGGAAGAAAATCGACAGGGCCGAAATTTGAACCTTAATGGACCCTAATTTGAGGCCCATAGACAATCCTGTTTGCAGGAAATGTAGGAATCGACCCAGTTGAAATTCCTCCGTCGGGGCCTTCCTGGCCTCACACCACGCAACATATTTTCTCCAAATGCGGTGATGATGTTGTGCAGTCACCTCCTTCCTGGCTTTTACCAGGGTAGGGATGACCTCTTCCGGAATGCCTTTTTCCCTTAGAATTCGGCGTTCAACCGCCATGCCGTCAAACGCAGCCGCGGTAAGTCTTGGAATAGACACGGTCCCTGCTGAAGCAGGTCCCGTCTTAGAGGTAGAGGCCACGGATCTTCCGTGAGCATCTCCTGAAGTTCCGGGTACCAAGTTCTTCTTGGCCAATCCGGAGCCACGAGTATCGTTCTTACTCCCCTTTGCCGTATAATTCTCAGTACTTTTGGTATGAGAGGCAGAGGAGGAAACATACACTGACTGGAACACCTACGGTGTTACCAGAGCGTCCACAGCTATTGCCTGAGGGTCTCTTGACCTGGCGCAATACCTGTCCAGTTTTTTGTTGAGGCGGGACGCCATCATATCCACCTTTTGGTTTTTCCCAACGGTTCACAATCATGTGGAAGACTTCTGGATGAAGTCCCCACTCTCCCGGGTGTAGATCGTGTCTGCTGAGGAAGTCCGCTTCCCAGTTGTCCACTCCCGGAATGAACACTGCTGACAGTGCTATCACATGATCTTCCGCCCAGCGAAGAATCCTTGCAGCTTCTGCCATTGCCCTCCTGCTTCTTGTGCCGCCCTGTCTGTTTACGTGGGCGACTGCCGTGATGTTGTCCGACTGGATCAACACCGGCTGACCCTGAAGCAGGGGTTTTGCCAGGCTTAGAGCATTGTAAATCGCTCTTAGCTCCAGTATATTTATGTGAAGAGACATCTCCAGGCTTGACCACACTCCCTGGAAGTTTCTTCCCTGTGTGACCGCTCCCCAGCCTCTCAGACTGGCATCCGTGGTCACCAGGACCCAGTCCTGTATGCCGAATCTGCGGCCCTCTAACAGATGAGCACTCTGCAACCACCACAGAAGAGACACCCTTGTCCGTGGAGACAAAGTTATCCGCTGATGCATCTGCAGATGCGATCCGGACCATTTGTCCAGCAGATCCCACTGAAAAGTTTGTGCGTGGAATCTGCCGAATGGAATCGCTTCGTAAGAAGCCACCATTTTTCCCAGGACTCTTGTGCATTGATGCACAGACACTTTTCCTGGTTTTAGGAGGTTCCTGACAAGTTCGGATAACTCCCTGGCTTTCTCCTCCGGAAGAAACACCTTTTTCTGAACCGTGTCCAGAATCATTCCCAGGAACAGCAGACGTGTCGTCGGGGTCAATTGAGATTTCTTTTTCATCCACTAGGGGTCACTGGAGTACTCTTGGGATATGGACGGCGTAGCAGAAACAAAGGCACTGAATATTTAAATTTAGAACTCTCCACCCCTCCATATCCCAGAGTACCTCAGTGTACGACCTCAGTGTTTTTTCTGTGCTCAAAGCACTAACATCGGCTTGTGGGAGTTCCCACACTTTGTGGAAGATTTTATTAATTTTTCATTTTTACTTTTTATTTTTTACTTTTTTCAAAAGCACATCCCTTCCCAGTTTCAGGAAAAACATGGGTCCGGGATGGTGCCGCTGCACGGGCAGCGCATGGCGTGTCGGTCCTCACAAAGAGCACCCTCACAGCCACAGGCAGCACTGCTCCTGCAACAGCTGGACGGAGCTTATACATAGAAGCCCCGTCGCAGCCATGACTGGATGACTGAAGAGCTGGACGGAGCTTACACATAGAAGCCCCGTCGCAGCCATGACTGGATGACTGAAGAGCTGGACGGAGCTTACACACAGAAGCCCCGTCGCAGCCATGACTGGAGAGCTGGACGGAGCTTACACATAAGAAGCCTGTCGCAGCCATGACTAAGATCACTGGAGAGCTGGACGGAGCTTACACATAAGAAGCCCCGTCGCAGCCATGATCAGGGATACAAGCAAGGTAGGCTGGGGAACGGGGCGGTCAGCGCAGGCTGCCGCCCCGCTATGTTGGTTTTAATATGCCGCTCATCCGCCCGCTACGTCTGCAAGCTCCATACAGCGCTACGTCCGCCCGTCCCAGCCACTCCGTCCGGCCGCCCAGCGCCATACGGCCGCAGACGCTCCCTCAGTTCTCAGCACTAAGACTGTGATAACCGGGCCGCCGCTCCGTCCGGCCACCCAGCACCATCTACCCGCAGATCAGTGCCAGCGCTAAGAGGCTGCAAGAAGGCCTCCCTGCAAGTCTACCCGGGCTTCCCGCAGAGACACAGCGTTACAGGGGGGAAGAGGGGCGGTGGAATCTGGCGGATCACAGCGGCAAGGGTATGTAAAATACCTATATGAACAGCAGCACAGTGTATATGCAGCTATATATATGTGACAGGTATTTATAATGTATTGTTACCTGTCCTGTGAGTTTCACTGTATAATAGGCTATTGAGCCTATATTTCTGTCTGTGATTATCACTGTATAATAGGCTATTGAGCCTATATTAATGTTTGTGATTATCACTGTATAATAGGTTATTCAGCCTATATATTAATGTCTGTTATCACTGTATAATAGGCTAGTGAGCCTATATTATTGCTGTATAATAGGCTATTGAGCCTATATTAATGTCTGTAATTATATTCATAGAGCATGTGTTGTACCCTGCCTGTGATTATCACTGTATAATAGGCTATATTAACACGGAAACAATTGTAACTTGTTCTGTGATTATCAGGGTCAGCATGGCAAAGGGGCCATTTTAACCAGGCTTCCTGTTTTCCAGTGTGTAATTCTGGAACATTCCTGCCATACATCTCTAAGCCACCAGAGGCGCAGGGGTGTTAGTGGGAATTTGGTTCGGGTTTCACATAAGCTGCCCATGTGAACTGCTTTTCACATAAAGAATACTCTGGTTTGTCTTCAGATCGAATAAATCTTTCGCCTTTTACTAAAGATTTCCGTGGAGAGGAACAACCATGAGTTTCATATAATTTTTTGATGCCTGCCTACGGCTGGGCTTAATATGCTTTTCAGCAATAAAAATATATATATGACACATAATAACTTCAATAAGTCGTGCAAGTGTCTGTCCGTTGCCTATTGTGGTGTCTGTCTGCATAGCGAGTAAGGCTCTAGCGCAGACTAAAAATAATTTTAAAGATCCTATGTTAAGCATTGGCAATTCAAATTAAAGGAGCGGTAACATCGGAGTCTCGGAAGTTACTCCGCCAGCTCTAACGAAGGACAGTCTTTCCAAAGGGCCAATTTCCCTTTGGGTACCAGGGTGTTTATTTAACTGGTCTTATAATTTAATGCACGATTCTATGTCAAATCTCACAGCGATAACTACGAGTGAGAAGGGTACATTAGACCAGCACTCAGATAGTGCGGGGTTTTTGACAACCATACATTGCTAAAACCCAGTGAGTCAATGTCTCCATTTTTACAGAGACTGAGTAGACTCTAACCACTATTTAATCGTTTCCACATCTAAATGACGCGATCCGCCATTGGTGAATTCGTCTGTGTCAAACATTATAAAGACCCAATATACATTTGGGTCACTAGACTCTATGTATGGAAACAATGATGATCACTGTTAATGAGAAGCTGCAGAGTATATCTGTAAAGCTTCTGCTAACGCCGGTTACTTCGATTCTCACTTTTCATCGTCGCTAGTTTCAGCACAAGGCCAGAGCTTGTTTGGTCCTAAATTTGATATTCAGCCATTACCGCATCCAGTATCAAAACGGAGATACTTGTGCCGGCGTTTAATCCCTTTAGACTTCAGTTTTTTCAAGGCGGTGGTACAAAAACAGTCACGCCTTGTAACGACAGGACGCTACAGTCAACAAGTCAGTGGCTTGACGACCTATTAGGCCATTTCCAATTGTGGAAGCGCGTCTTTACACGTTACATTTGCGGGGTTTCCAGACATCAACTCATGGATGTCTCCGCTAGTTACAGATTAAAGGATAAGACTGCCTCTGTCGAACGGTTTGGCAGGTTGCCATTTAGTCTCTGCTGGTTTCAGCTGTTTTTATTTCCAGGCATAGTACACCAACAGAGTCAGGGTTACTTATTCCCCTCTGTTTGGGGTAACAAAACCAGACAGCTCCGTCGCAGTCTCAATCAGCAAGTCACTTACTGCAGTTTGAAAATGGATTTTCTGCGGTTAGTATTTGCATATTTGGAGCCACAAAATTGCATAATTGCACTTGATCTTCACAATGCGTATTTACCCATTCCGGTTTGGTCATCACAGGTTCTAGCGTTTGCAAAACGCCACAACCATTAACCATTTCAGGTTCTACCGTTTGGCTTCTTGTCAACGCCTCGGGTATTCACCAAAGTGATGTTGGTGATGATAGCTCATCTCAGAGCCCTGCCAGTGACAATCGTTCCATACTTAGACGATCTGCTCATAAGAACTCTGTCTCAACAGAGGTTCCTCTTACTTGCGCTACTAATGTATACTACGGTGGCAGGTCAAGTTCAAAAACAATCGCATCTGATTCCGTCTGAACGACGTCAATTCCTAGGTAAGATTATAAATACGGTAAATTAAAGACATTTACCTACTACACCAGCAAGAACAAATATACCATCTAGTAATTAGTGCAAAAGCCACGCACACTAGCGGTACATTGGTGTATTCGACTGTTAGGAATAATGATGTGTTTTCAAAGCGCTTTAGTTCGCCGGGCTTCACTCGCGTTTCCCACAGGGGGGCGAGGGTGTATATACTCTGGACGAGAGTCTCAGAGGTTCAGGAGTTGTAGTTAAAATAGGTCAGCGACAGGGGTTCTAAAGCGGATCACGACAGATTGCTGTCGATAAATGTCCTGGAACTCCGTGCAATTTACAATGCACTACATGCTTCGCTTTCAGTCTGACCAAGTGCAGTCAGACAACGCAACGGGAGTTGCATACACAACAACAGGGAGGACCAAGAAGCCGCATGGCAATGCGGCAGGTAGCTCGAATCCTCAATTGCCCAGAACACCATTATGTGATGTTGTCGACGGGGTTCATTCCGCTAGTGGACATCTGTTAGACAGATGATCTCACCCGTCGGGATTTATATCCTGAAAACTGGGCATTAAATCCAGAGGTGTTTCATATGTGAATCCACAGGTGGGGTTACCCTCAGGTATACATGAGGGCATCTCGCCACAATTACATGTATCTGGCTCCACCACCATTTTCCGCTGCTCTCTCCGTTGCTAAAACGGATCATAAGACAGTTCGTCACAGTCATACTAGTGATATCTCATGGGTTTCGGAGAGCTTGCTTCTCGAATCTCCAAGGAATACTCGCACACGATCTTGGTCCGCTCATAATACGTCCAACCTGTTACAACAGGGACCGTTCTTTTACCCCTATTTACCTATGTACCGCGGCTGCGGTTGACGGGGTGGGGGTTCAGACCGCCCTCTTAAGAAAAGAAATAGGGCATTACAGTATCGGTTATACCAACCATGTTACGAGCTAGGAAGCCGCTTACGGCAGCTCATTATTACAAAATTTGGTGTGCCTATATAGGTGGGTGTGAAGCTCGGAAGTTTCCGACATCATCTTTCAAGTTACCCGTATTCTGTTATTTTACAGACGGGGTGAGATGGAGAACTGAGTTTATCTGCACTGAGGGTGCAGGTATCTGTGTGGTCAAGTTATTTTCAAAGACGTTTGACTCTATTGCGTCGGTACACACCTTTTCTACAAGGTGTCATCAAATGCAGCCTCCATTTATCCCACCTACAGCGCCATGCGACTTGAGGCTGGGTTCAGATCTTACAGTTTTCATATTTTGAACCCTTACAACAAATGGGGATTAAGTTTCTCACTTGGAAAACGTTTTCTTCTAGCCTTAGCTTCGGCAAGGGTTTTGTTTTCATATTTGGGTGCCTTGTATTCCAAGCCACCGTATTTGAGTTTTCTCATGTCAAAGCAGAACTTCGGACGAATTCCGATTTCTTATTCTTCACATCAATAAACCAATAGTGGTTCCTGTGTTGACAGCACATTCTAGAATTCTGAATGTGGTACACGCATTACGTGTCTATATGTCCCGAACGTCTACAGTACGTAATACGGATACGTTGTTTGTTCTCTATAATGCGGCCAACTGGGGTTAGCCAGTTTTCTCAGCAGACATTATCCAGTTGGATCAAAATGACTACAAGTCAGGCTTACTTGAAGGCTAAGTTACAGTCGCCTTCGTCAGTAATAGCTCATTCCACAGGTTCTGTGGGAATGTCAGGACCAGCTGGTCGTGGAGCGTCTACGACGCGGCTACATAGCCTTCAGTGCACACGTTTGTGCGCGTTTACACGTTATTAAACGGTTGCGGCATCAGCATCTAGCTTTGGCTGCCTACTGTTACAAGTGTCAAACAGCTCTCCCGCCCACAAGGGAAGCTTTGGTACGTCCCAAGAGTACTCCAGTGACCCCTAGTGGATGAAAAAGAAAATAGGATTTTGGTACTTACCAGGTAACTCCTTTTCTTTGAATCCATAGGGGGCACTGGACGCCCACCCAGAGCAGTTTTACCTGGGTTGTGTTAAGCTCACAGGAGCTTAGGGTAACACATTTTACCTGGTTTGTATTAAGCTCAAAGGAGCTTATGGTAACACATTTTCACCGATTGGTTCAAATTATAAAGGTCTATCGGTTATGGTGTCAACTGTTTAGTTGACAGTAACGTTATGGGTCAACTTTGTTGTTGTCCGTTATGTTATAGGAATTCTCCATTGTCAACCTCTCTATAGTAGTTCGCTCAGTAAAAACACTGAGGTCGTACACTGAGGTACTCTGGGATATGGAGGGGTGGAGAGTTCTAAATTTAAATATTCAGTGCCTTTGTTTCTGCTACGCCGTCCATATCCCAAGAGTACTCCAGTGCCCCCTATGGATTCAAAGAAAAGGATTTACCTGGTAAGTACCAAAATCCTATTTTTGGAAAATTCAGAATCCACCCGTGCTGTTGCAGCACTACTTGGGTTAGTGCTACTACGTCCTCCAGCTGTTCTCTGGACCTTGCCCTTATCAGGAGATCGTCCAAGTAAGGGATAATTAATACGCCTTTTCTTCGCAGAAGAAACATCATTTCGGCCATTACCTTGGTAAAGACCCGAGGTGCCGTGGACAATCCAAACGGCAGCGTCTGAAACTGATAATGACAGTTTTGCACCACGAACCTGAGGTACCCTTGATGTGAAGGGCAAATTGGGACATGCAGGTAAGCATCCTTGATGTCCAGGGACACCATAAAGTCCCCTTCTTCCAGATTCGCTATCACTGCTCTGAGTGACTCCATCTTGAACTTGAATTTTTGTATGTACAGGTTCAAAGATTTCAGATTTAGAATAGGTCTTACCGAGCCGTCCGGCTTCGGTACCACAAATAGTGTGGAATAATACCCCTTTCCCTGTTGTAGGAGGGGTACCTTGACTATCACCTGCTGAGAATACAGCTTGTGAATGGCTTCCAATACCGTCGCCCTGTCTGAGGGAGACGTTGGCAGAGCAGACTTTAGGAACCGGCGAGGGGGAGACTTCTCGAATTCCAACCTGTAACCCTGAGATACTACCTGCAGGATCCAGGGGTCCACCTGTGAGTGAGCCCACTGTGCGCTGAAATTCTTGAGTCGACCCCCCACTGCCCCTGAGTCCGCTTGTAAAGCCCCAACGTCATGCTGAGGGCTTTGCAGAAGCCGGGGAGGGCTTCTGCTCCTGGGAGGGAGCTGCTTGGTGCACTCTCTTACCCTTTCCTTTGCCTCGGGGCAGATATGACTGTCCTTTTGCCCGCTTGTTCTTATAGGAACGAAAGGACTGCGGCTGAAAAGACGGTGTCTTTTTCTGTTGGGAGGGGACCTGAGGTAAAAAGGTGGATTTCCCGGCTGTTGCCGTGGCCACCAAATCCGATAGACCGACCCCAAATAATTCCTCCCCTTTATACGGCAATACTTCCATATGCCGTTTGGAATCCGCATCACCTGACCACTGTCGCGTCCATAAACTTCTTCTGGCAGATATGGACATCGCACTTACTCTCGATGCCAGAGTGCAAATATCCCTCTGAGCATCTCGCATATAAAGAAAAGCATCCTTTAATTGCTCTATAGTCAATAAAATACTGTCCCTATCCAGGGTATCAATATTTTCAGTCAGGGAATCCGACCAAACCACCCCAGCACTGCACATCCATGCTGAGGCGATGGCTGGTCGCAGTATAACACCAGTATGAGTGTATATACTTTTCAGGGTAGTTTCCAGCCTCCTATCAGCTGGATCCTTAAGGGCGGCCGTTTCAGGAGACGGTAACGCCACTTGTTTTGATAAGCGTGTGAGTGCCTTATCCACCCTAGGGGGTGTTTCCCAGCGCGCCCTAACCTCTGGCGGGAAAGGATATAATGCCAATAACTTCTTTGAAATTAGCAGTTTTCTATCGGGGTTAACCCACGCTTCATCACACACTTCATTCAATTCCTCCGATTCAGGAAAAACTACAGGTAGTTTTTTCACCCCCCACATTAATACCCCTTTTTGTGGTACTTGTAGTATCAGAGATATGCAAAGCCTCCTTCATTGCCGTGATCATATAACGTGTGGCCCTACTGGAAAATACGTTTGTTTCTTCACCGTCGACACTAGATTCGGTGTCCGTGTCTGGGTCTGTGTCGACCGACTGAGGTAAAGGGCGTTTTACAGCCCCTGACGGTGTCTGAGACGCCTGGACAGGTACTAACTGGTTTGCCGGCCGTCTCATGTCGTCAACTGATTTTTGTAACGTGCTGACATTATCACGTAATTCCATAAACAAAGCCATCCATTCCGGTGTCGACTCCCTAGGGGGTGACATCACCATTACCGGCAATTGCTCCGCCTCCACACCAACATCGTCCTCATACATGTCGACACACACGTACCGACACACAGCAGACACACAGGGAATGCTCTTATCGAAGACAGGACCCCACTAGCCCTTTGGGGAGACAGAGGGAGAGTTTGCCAGCACACACCCAAGCGCTATAAATATATAGGAACAACCCTACAGAAGTGTTGTTTCCTTTATAGCAGCTTAATATATCAATATCGCCAAAAAAGTGCCCCCCCTCTCTGTTTTTTTTACCCTGTTCCTGTAGTGCAGTGCAGGGGAGAGTCCTGGGAGCCTTCCTCGCAGCGGAGCTGTGCAGGAAAATGGCGCTGTGTGCTGAGGAGATAGGCCCCGCCCCCTATTTCAGCGGGCTCTTCTCCCGGTGTTTGTGAGACCTGGCAGGGGTTAAATACATCCATATAGCCCCAGGGGCTATATGTGATGTATTTTTAGCCAGAACAAGGTATTATCATTGCTGCCCAGGGCGCCCCCCCCCAGCGCCCTGCACCCTCAGTGACCGCTGGTGTGAAGTGTGCTGACAACAATGGCGCACAGCTGCAGTGCTGTGCGCTACCTCATGAAGACTGAAAAGTCTTCTGCCGCCAGTTTCTGGACCTCTTCACTTTTCGGCATCTGCAAGGGGGTCGGCGGCGCTTCTCCGGGACCGGACTCCATGGCTGGGCCTGTGTTCGATCCCTCTGGAGCTAATGGTGTCCAGTAGCCTAAGAAGCCAATCCATCCTGCACGCAGGTGAGTTCACTTCTTCTCCCCTAAGTCCCTCGTTGCAGTGAGCCTGTTGCCAGCAGGACTCACTGAAAATAAAAAACCTAATAACTTTTTCTAAGCAGCTCTTTAGGAGAGCCACCTAGATTGCACCCTGCTCGGACGGGCACAAAAACCTAACTGAGGCTTGGAGGAGGGTCATGGGGGGAGGAGCCAGTGCACACCACCTAGTCCTAAAGCTTTTATTTTTGTGCCCTGTCTCCTGCGGAGCCGCTAATCCCCATGGTCCTGACGGAGTCCCAGCATCCACTAGGACGTCAGAGAAATGTAGATACACTGACTAAATCTGAACTAAAACAAAGCAAAACTAAATTTAAGATCCTTGTCAAAATTAACACTAGACATAGGTTTTACATTTTTAAAGATCAATTATGTGTTCTAGATATATGCAGAAAATAAATGACCTGCTGTGAAGGGAATAGGATTGTGTATATTGCACTTGTTTGTTCCAACAAACTTAAGGCATTAATTTGTATATGCTATAGGGGAGCTCTACGGTAAGTCAGACTCTGTATGTAACACACTGTCAGCCTACTGAGCCTAGATTACTAATGATATATGGGAGTACTTTGGTGAGTCAGACGCAGTATGTGACGCACTCTCAGCCTAGATTACTAATAATATATGGAAGCACTACTGTAGATCAGACTCCGTATGTAACACACTTTCAGCCTACTGATGGTTATTCTTACAAAGAGATAAGGTTCAAAAAGGGTTAAGATAAAAATAAAAAGGGGCAGACTAGATGGGCCAAGTGGTTTATATCTGCTGTCCAATTTTATGTTTCTATGTTAAAGGTACACAAACTTCTCAAAGGAATTTTAGAGAAATGTTCTTACAAAATCCATTACATTATCCTTAAACTGCAAAAGTTCTAACTAAAACATTAAGTGAAATTAGACTAAAATGGAAACTGACATCCACTGACTAAATCTTGACTAAAATGTGACTTAAAACAAACTACAATTTCTCTAACGTCCTAGTGGATGCTGGGGACTCCGAAAGGACCATGGGGGAATAGCGGCTCCGCAGGAGACTGGGCACAAAAGTAAAAAGCTTTAGGACTACCTGGTGTGCACTGGCTCCTTCCCCTATGACCCTCCTCCAAGCCTCAGTTAGATTTTTGTGCCCGAACGAGACGGGTGCAGGCTAAGGGGCTCTCCTGAGCTGCTTAGTGTAAAAGTTTAAAGTAGGTTTTTTATTTTCAGTGAGACCTGCTGGCAACAGGCTCACTGCATCGAGGGACTAAGGGGAGAGAAGCGAACTCACCTGCGTGCAGAGTGGATTGGGCTTCTTAGGCTACTGTACATTAGCTCCAGAGGGACGATCACAGGCCCAGCCATGGATGGGTCCCGGAGCCGCGCCGCCGGCCCCCTTACAGAGCCAGAAGACTGAAGAGGCCTGGAAAATCGACGGCAGAAGACGTCCTGTCTTCAATAAGGTAGCGCACAGCACCGCAGCTGTGCGCCATTGCTCTCATGCACACTTCACACTCCGGTCACTGAGGGTGCAGGGCGCCCTGAGACGCAATAAAACACATTTTGTTGGCAAAAAATACATCACATATAGCTCCTGGGCTATATGGATGCATTTAACCCCTGCCAAATTTCCATAAAAAAGCGGGAGAAAGGCCGCCGAGAAGGGGGCGGAGCCTATCTCCTCAGCACACTGGCGCCATTTTTCCTCACAGCTCCGTTGGAGGAAGGCTCCCTGACTCTCCCCTGCAGTCCTGCACTACAGAAACAGGGTAAAACAAAGAGAGGGGGGCACTAAATTGGCATATAAATATATACAGCAGCTATATTAGGGAAAAACACGTATATAAGGATATATATATATATATATATATATATATATATAATAGCGCTCTGGTGTGTGCTGGCAAACTCTCCCTCTGTCTCCCCAAAGGGCTAGTGGGGTCCTGTCCTCTATCAGAGCATTCCCTGTGTGTGTGCTGTGTGTCGGTACGTTGTGTCGACATGTATGAGGAGGAAAATGGTGTGGAGGCGGAGCAATTGCCTGTGTTAGTGATGTCACCCCCTAGGGAGTCGACACCTGACTGGATGGTCTTATGGAAAGATTTACGTGATAGTGTCAACACTTTACAAAAGACTGTTGACGACATGAGACAGCCGGCAAATCAGTTAATACCTGTACAGGTGTCTCAAACACCGTCAGGGGCTATAAAGCGCCCGTTACCTCAGGTCGATACAGACACGGACACTGACTCCAGTGTCGACGGTGAGGAAACAAACGTATTTTCCAGTAGGGCCACACGTTACATGATCACGGCAATGAAGGAGGTTTTGAACATTTCTGATACTACAAGTACCACAAAAAAGGGTATTATGTGGGGTGTGAAAAAACTACCCGTAGTTTTTCCCGAATCAGATGAATTGAATGAGGTGTGTGATGAAGCGTGGGTTTCCCCCGATAAAAAACTGCTAATTTCTAAAAAATTATTGGCATTATACCCTTTCCCGCCAGAGGTTAGGGCGCGTTGGGAAACACCCCCTAGAGTGGATAAGGCGCTCACACGCTTATCAAAACAAGTGGCGTTACCGTCTCCTGATACGGCCGCCCTAAAGGAACCAGCTGATAGGAAGCTGGAAAATATCCTAAAGAGTATATACACACATACTGGTATTATACTGCGACCAGCAATCGCCTCAGCCTGGATGTGCAGTGCTGGGGTGGCTTGGTCGGATTCCCTGACTGAAAATATTGATACCCTGGACAGGGACAATATATTATTGACTATAGAGCATTTAAAGGATGCATTTCTATATATGCGAGATGCACAGAGAGACATTTGCACTCTGGCATCAAGAGTAAGTGCGATGTCCATTTCTGCCAGAAGAGGATTATGGACGTGACAGTGGTCAGGGGATGCGGATTCCAAACGGCATATGGAAGTATTGCCGTATAAAGGGGAGGAGTTATTTGGGGGCGGTCTATCTGACCTGGTGGCCACGGCAACGGCTGGGAAATCAACCTTTTTACCCCAAGTCACCTCGCAGCAGAAAAAGATACCGTCTTTTCAGGCGCAGTCCTTTTGTCCCCATAAGGGCAAGCGGGCAAAAGGCCACTCATATCTGCCCCGGGGCAGAGGAAGGGGAAAAAGACTGCAACAGACAGCCTCTTCCCACGAACAGAAGCCCTCCCCCGCTTCTGCCAAGTCCTCAGCATGACGCTGGGGCCTTACAAGCGGACTCAGGCACGGTGGGGGCCCGTCTCAAGATTTTCAGCGCGCAGTGGGCTCACTCGCAAGTGGACCCCTGGATCCTGCAGGTAGTATCTCAGGGGTACAAATTGGAATTCGAGACGTCTCCCCCTCGCCGGTTCCTGAAGTCTGCTTTACCAACGTCTCCCCCCGACAGGGAGGCGGTATTGGAAGCCATTCACAAGCTGTATTCCCAGCAAGTGATAATCAAGGTACCCCTCCTACAACAGGGAAAGGGGTATTATTCCACGCTGTTTGTGGTACCGAAGCCGGACGGCTCGGTGAGACCCATTTTAAATCTGAAAACCTTGAACACTTACATAAAAAGGTTCAAGTTCAAGATGGAGTCACTCAGAGCAGTGATAGCGAACCTGGAAGAAGGGGACTACATGGTGTCTCTGGACATCAAGGATGCTTACCTCCATGTTCCAATTTGCCCTTCTCACCAAGGGTACCTCAGGTTTGTGGTACAGAACTGTCACTATCAGTTTCAGACGCTGCCGTTTGGATTGTCCACGGCACCCCGGGTCTTTACCAAGGTAATGGCCGAAATGATGATTCTTCTTCGAAGAAAAGGCGTCTTAATTATCCCTTACTTGGACGATCTCCTGATAAGGGCAAGGTCCAGAGAACAGTTAGAGGTCGAAGTAGCACTATCTCAAGTAGTACTACGATAGCACGGATGGATTCTAAATATTCCAAAATCGCAGCCGATTCCGACGACACGTCTGCTGTTCCTAGGGATGATTCTGGACACAGTACAGAAAAAGGTGTTTCTCCCGGAAGAGAAAGCCAGGGAGTTATCCGACCTGGTCAGGAAGCTCCTAAGACCAGGCCAAGTGTCAGTGCATCAATGCACAAGGGTCCTGGGAAAGATGGTGGCTTCTTACGAAGCGATTCCATTCGGCAGATTCCACGCAAGAACTTTTCAGTTGGATCTGCTGGACAAATGCATCTTCGCATCTTCAAATGCATCGGATCGCATCTTCAAATGCATCCGCGGATAACCCTGTCTCCACGGACAAGGGTGTCTCTCCTGTGGTGGTTACAGAGTACTCATCTCCTAGAGGGCCGCAGATTCGACATTCAGGATTGGGTCCTGGTGACCACGGATGCCAGCCTGAGAGGCTGGGGAGCAGTCACACAGGGAAAAAATTTCCAGGGCTTGTGGTCAAGCATGGAAACGTCACTTCACATAAATATCCTGGAACTAAGGGCCATTTACAATGCCCTAAGTCAGGCAAGGCCTCTGCTTCAGGGTCAGCCAGTGTTGATCCAGTCGCCCACGTAAACAGACAGGGCGGCACAAGAAGCAGGAGGGCAATGACGGAAGTGGCAAGGATTCTTCGCTGGGCGGAAAATCATGTGATAGCACTGTCAGCAGTGTTCATTCCGGGAGTGGACAACTGGGAAGCAGACTTCCTCAGCAGACACTATCTTCACCCGGGGGAGTGGGGACTTCACCCAGAAGTCTTCCACATGATTGTAAACCGTTGGGAAAAACCAAAGGTGGACATGATGGCGTCTCGCCTCAACAAAAAACTGGACAGATATTGCTCCAGGTCAAGGGACCCTCAGGCAATAGCTGTGGACGCTCTGGTAACACCGTGGGTGTACCGGTCAGTGTATGTGTTCCCTCCTCTTCCTGTCATACCAAAAGTACTGAGAATCATAAGAAGGAGAGGAGTAAAGACTATACTCGTGGCTCCGGATTGGCCAAGAAGGACTTGGTACCCGGAAATTCAAGAGATGCTCACGGAAGACCCGTGGCCTCTACCTCTAAGACAGGACCTGCTCCAGCAGGGACCATGTCTGTTCCAAGACTTACCGCGGCTGCGTTTGACGGCATGGCGGTTGAACGCCGGATCCTGAAGGAAAAAGGCATTCCAGATGAAGTCATCCCTACCCTGATCAAAGCCAGGAAGGATGTAACCGTACAACATTATCACCGTATTTGGCGTAAATATGTTGCGTGGTGCGAGGCCAGGAAGGCCCCTACAGAGGAATTTCAACTGGGTCGATTCCTGCATTTCCTGCAAACAGGACTGTCTATGGGCCTCAAATTAGGGTCCATTAAGGTTCAAATTTCGGCCCTGTCGATATTCTTCCAAAAAGAACTAGCTTCTGTTCCTGAAGTTCATACGTTTGTCAAGGGAGTACTGCATATACAGCCTCCTTTTGTGCCTCCAGTGGCACCTTGGGATCTCAATGTAGTTTTGAGATTCCTAAAATCACATTGGTTTGAACCACTCACCACTGTGGACTTGAAATATCTCACATGGAAAGTGGTAATGCTGTTAGCCCTGGCTTCAGCCAGGCGTGTATCAGAATTGGCGGCTTTATCCTATAAAAACCCTTACCTAATTTTTCATACGGACAGGGCAGAATTGAGGACTCGTCCTCAATTTCTCCCTAAGGTGGTTTCAGCATTTCACTTAAACCAACCTATTGTGGTGCCTGCGGCTACTAGGGACTTGGAGGATTCCAAGTTGCTGGACTAGTCAGGGCCCTGAAAATATGTTTCCAGGACGGCTGGAGTCAGAAAATCTGACTCGCTGTTTATCCTGTATGCACCCAACAAGCTGGGTGCTCCTGCTTCTAAGCAGACGATTGCTCGTTGGATTTGTAGTACAATTCAGCTTGCACATTCTGTGGCAGGCCTGCCACAGCCAAAATCTGTAAAAGCCCATTCCACACGGAAAGTGGGCTCATCTTGGGCGGCTGCCCGAGGGGTCTCGGCTTTACAACTTTGCTGAGCAGCTACTTGGTCAGGGGCAAACACGTTTGCAAAATTCTACAAATTTGATACCCTGGCTGAGGAGGACCTTGAGTTCTCTCATTCGGTGCTGCAGAGTCATCCGCACTCTCCCGCCCGTTTGGGAGCTTTGGTATAATCCCCATGGTCCTTTCGGAGTCCCCAGCATCCACTAGGACGTTAGAGAAAATAAGAATTTACTTACCGATAATTCTATTTCTCATAGTCCGTAGTGGATGCTGGGCGCCCATCCCAAGTGCGGATTGTCTGCATTACTTGTACATAGTTATTGTTACAAAAATCGGGTTATTGTTGTTGTGAGCCATTTTTTCAGAGGCTCCTTCTGTTATCATGCTGTTAACTGGGTTCAGATCACAAGTTGTACGGTGTGATTGGTGTGGCTGGTATGAGTCTTACCCGGGATTCAAAATCCTTCCTTATTGTGTACGCTCGTCCGGGCACAGTATCCTAACTGAGGCTTGGAGGAGGGTCATAGGGGGAGGAGCCAGTGCACACCAGGTAGTCCTAAAGCTTTTTACTTTTGTGCCCAGTCTCCTGCGGAGCCGCTATTCCCCCATGGTCCTTTCGGAGTCCCCAGCATCCACTACGGACTATGAGAAATAGAATTATTGGTAAGTAAATTCTTATTTTTTTAAGTGACTAAAAATAATTATTTACTCACCGGTAATTCTATTTCTCGTCCGTAGTGGATGCTGGGACTCCGTAAGGACCATGGGGAATAGCGGCTCTGCAGGAGACTGGGCACAACTAAAAGAAAGCTTTTGGTCTAACTGGTGTGCACTGGCTCCTCCCACTATGACCCTCCTCCAGACTTCAGTTAGGATACTGTGCCCGGAAGAGCTGACACAATAAGGAAGGATTTTGAATCCCGGGTAAGACTCATACCAGCCACACCAATCACACCGTATAACTCGTGATACAATACCCAGTTAACAGTATGACAACAACTGAGCCTCTCAACAGATGGCTCAACAATAACCCTTTAGTGAAACAATAACTATATACAAGTATTGCAGACAATCCACACTTGGGATGGGCGCCCAGCATCCACTACGGACTACGAGAAATAGAATTACCGGTGAGTAAATCCTTATTTTCTCTGACGTCCTAAGTGGATGCTGGGACTCCGTAAGGACCATGGGGATTATACCAAAGCTCCCAAATGGGTGGGAGAGTGCGGATGACTCTCTGCAGCACCGAATGGGCAAACTCTAGGTCCTCCTCAGCCAGGGTGTCAAACTTGTAGAATTTAGCAAATGTGTTTGACCCCGACCAAGTAGCTGCTCGGCAAAGTTGTAGAGCCGAGACCCCTCGGGCAGCCGCCCAAGAAGAGCCCACCTTCCTCGTAAAATGGGCTTTTACTGATTTAGGATGCGGCAGTCCGGCCGCAGAATGTGCAAGCTGAATCTTACTACAGATCCAGCGAGCAATAGTCTGCTTTGAAGCAGGTGCACCCAACTTGTTGGGCGCATACAGGATAAAAAGCGAGTCAGTCTTTCTGACTCCAGCTGTCCTGGAAACAAAGATTTTCAGGGCCCTGACTACATCCAACAACTTGGAAGCCTCCAAGTCTTTAGTAGCCGCAGGCACCACGATAGGTTGGTTCAGATGAAAAGCTGACACCACCTTAGGGAGAAACTGGGGACGAGTCCTCAATTCTGCCCTATCCATATGGAAAATCAGATAAGGGCTTTTACATGACAAAGCCGCCAATTCTGATACACGCCTGGCCGAAGCCAAGGCCAACAACATGACCACTTTCCACGTGAGATATTTAAATTCCACGGTTTTGAGTGGCTCAAACCAATGTGACTTTAGGAAATCCAACACCACGTTGAGATCCCAAGGTGCCACTGGAGGCACAAAAGGGGGCTGAATATGCAGCACTCCCTTAACAAAAGTCTGAACTTCAGGTAGTGAAGCTAGTTCTCTCTGGAAGAAAATCGATAGAGCCGAAATCTGGACCTTAATGGAACCCAATTTTAGGCCCATAGTCACCCCTGACTATAGGAAGTGCAGAAAACGGCCCAGCTGAAATTCCTCCGTGGGGGCCTTCCTGGCCTCACACCACGCAACATATTTTCGCCAAATGCGGTGATAATGGTTTGCGGAAACTTCTTTCCTAGCCTTTATCAGCGTAGGAATGACTTCCTCCGGAATGCCCTTTTCCTTCAGGATCCGGTGTTCAACCGCCATGCCGTCAAACGCAGCCGCGGTAAGTCTTGGAACAGACAGGGCCCCTGCTGCAGCAGGTCCTGTCTGAGCGGCAGAGGCCATGGGTCCTCTGAGATCAGTTCTTGAAGTTCCGGGTACCAAACTCTTCTTGGCCAATCCGGAACAATGAGTATAGTTCTTACTACTCTTCTCCTTATTATCCTCGGTACCTTTTGGTATGAGAGGAAGAGGAGGGAACACATAAACCGACCGGTACACCCACGGTGTCACTAGAGCGTCCACAGCTATTGCCTGAGGGTCTCTCGACCTGGCGCAATATCTTTCTAGTTTTTTGTTTAGGCGGGACGCCATCATGTCCACCTGTGGCTTTTCCCAACGGTTTACAATCAGTTGAAAGACTTCCGGATGAAGTCCCCACTCTCCCGGGTGGAGGTCGTGCCTGCTGAGGAAGTCTGCTTCCCAGTTGTCCACTCCCGGAATGAACACTGCTGACAGTGCTAAGACGTGATTTTCCGCCCATCGGAGAATCCTTGTGGCTTCTGCCATCGCCGTCCTGCTTCTTGTGCCGCCCTGTCGGTTTACATGGGCGACTGCCGTGATGTTGTCTGACTGGATCAGTACCGGCTGGTTTTGAAGCAGGGGTTTTGCCAGACTTAGGGCATTGTAAATGGCCCTCAGTTCCAGAATATCTGTGTAGGGAAGTCTCCTGACTTGACCATAGTCCTTGAAAGTTTCTTCCCTGTGTGACTGCCCCCCAGCCTCTGAGGCTTGCATCCGTGGTCACCAGGACCCAGTCCTGTATGCCGAATCTGCGGCCCTCTTGAAGATGAGCACTTTGCAGCCACCACAGCAGAGACACCCTGGTCCTCGGAGACAGGGTTATCAGCCGACGCATCTGAAGATGCGATCCGGACCACTTGTCCAACAGGTCCCACGGAAAGGTTCTTGCATGGAACCTGCCGAATGGAATTGCTTCGTAGGAAGCTACCATCTTTCCCAGGATCCGCGTGCAGTGATGCACCGACACCTGTTTTGGTTTTAGGAGGCCTCTGACTAGAGATGACAGCTCCTTGGCCTTCTCCTCCGGGAGAAACACTTTTTTCTGTTCTGTGTCCAGAACTATCCCCAGGAACAGTAGACGTGTTGTAGGGACCAGCTGTGACTTTGGAATATTTAGAATCCAGCCGTGCTGTTGTAGCACCTCCCGAGATAGTGCTACCCCGACCAACAACTGCTCCCTGGACCTCGCCTTTATCAGGAGATCGTCCAAGTACGGGATAATTAAAACTCCCTTCTTTCGAAGGAGTATCATCATTTCGGCCATTACCTTGGTAAATACCCTCGGAGCCGCGGATAGACCGAACGGCAACGTCTGGAATTGGTAATGACAATCCTGTACCACTAATCTGAGGTACTCCTGGTGAGGATGGTAAATGGGGACATGCAGGTAAGCATCCTTGATGTCCAGTGATACCATGTAATCTCCCTCGTCCAGGCTTGCAATAACCGCCCTGAGCAATTCCATCTTGAACTTGAATTTTTTTATATGTGTTCAAGGATTTCAAATTTAAAATGGGTCTCACCGAACCGTCCGGTTTCAGTACCACAAACATTGTGAAATAGTAACCCCGTCCTTGTTGAAGTAGGGGCACTTTGACTATTACCTGCTGGGAATACAGCTTGTGAATTGCCTCTAACACTGCCTCCCTGCCAGAGGGAGTTGTTGGTAAGGCAGATTTGAGGAAACGGTGGGGGGGGAGACGTCTTGAATTCCAGCTTGTACCCCTGAGATACTACTTGAAGGATCCAGGGATCCACCCGTGAGCAAGCCCACTGATTGCTGAAGTTTTTGAGATGGGCCCTGCCTGTGGAGCCCCAGCATCATGTGGTGGACTTAGAGGAAGCGTGGGAGGACTTTTGCTCCTGGGAACTGGCTGTATGCTGCAGCTTTTTCCCTCTACCTCTGGGCAGAAAGGACGCGCCTTTAACACGCTTGCCCCTATTGGGCCGAAAGGACTGTACCTGATAGTACGGTGCTTTCTTTGGCTGTGAGGGAACATGGGGTAAAAATGTAGACTTCCCAGCTGTTGCTGTGGAAACTAGGTCCGAGAGACCATTCCCGAACAACTCCTCACCCTTTTATAAGGCAAAACTTCCATGTGCCTTTTAGAATCTGCATCCCCTGTCCACTGCCGAGTCCATAACCCTCTCCTGGCAGAAATGGACATTGCACTTATTTTAGATGCCAGCTGGCAAATATCCCTCTCTCATGTATAAGACTGTGTCTTTAATATGCTCTACGGTTAGCAATATAGTGTCCCTGTCTAGGGTATCAATATTTTCCGACAGGGAATCTGACCACGCAGCTGCAGCACTGCACATCCATGCTGAAGCAATAGCTGGTCTCAGTATAATACCTGTGTGTGTATATACAGACTTCAGGATAGCCTCCTGCTTTCTATCAGCAGGTTCCTTTAGGGCGGCTGTATCCGGAGACGGTAGTGTCACCTTCTTTGACAAGCGTGTGAGCGCTTTATCCACCCTAGGGGATGTTTCCTAACGCGACCTATCCTCTGGCGGGAAAGGGTACGCCATTAGTAACCTTTTAGAAATTACCAGTTTCTTATCGGGGGAAGCCCACGCTTCTTCACACACTTCATTTAATTCCTCAGATGGAGGAAAAACTACTGGTAGTTTTTTCTCTCCAAACATAATACCCTTTTTTGTGGTACCTGGGGTAACATCAGAACTATGCAACACATTTTTCATTGCCTCAATCATATAACGTGTGGCCCTATTGGAAGTTACATTAGTCTCATCGTCGTCGACACTGGAGTCAGTATCCGTGTCTGCCATCTGAGGTAGCGGGCGTTTTAGAGCCCGAGACGCCTGGGCAGGTACAGGCTGAGAAGCCGGCTGTCCCACATTTGGTATGTTGTCACTCCGTTTATGCAAGGAGTCGACACTGTCGCGTAATTCCTTCCACAAAACCATCCACTCAGGTGTCGACCCCGCAGGGGGTGACATCACATTTATCGGCATCTGCTCTGCCTCCACATCATACATGTTGACACAGCTGTACTGACACACCGCACACACACAGGGAATGCTCTGACAGAGGACAGGACCCCACAAAGCCCTTTGGGGAGACAGAGAGAGAGTATGCCAGCACACACCAGAGCGCACTATAATTGAGTGTGTTCCCTCATAGCTGCTTATATTATATATTTGCTGTGCCTAAATTTAGTGCCCCCCCTCTCTTTTTTACCCTTTTGTGCTTGAACTGCAGGGGAGAGCCAGGGAGCGATCCTTCCAGCGGAGCTGTGAGGGAAAATGGTGCCAGTGTGCTGAGGGAGATAGCTCCGCCCCTTTTTCGGCTGACTTTTCTCCCGCTTTTTTCATGGATTCTGGCAGGGGTATTTATCACATATATAGCCTCTGGGACTATATATTGTGATATTTTGCCAGCCAAGGTGTTAATATTGCTGCTCAGGGCGCGCCCCCCCCCCCCCAGCACCCTGCACCCATCAGTGACCGGAGTGTGAGGTGTGCATGAGGAGCAATGGCGCACAGCTGCAGTGCTGTGCGCTACCTTGTTGAAGACCTTAGTCTTCTGCCGCCGATTTCCAGGACCATCTTCATGCTTCTGGCTCTGTAAGAGGGACGGCGGCGCGGCTCCAGGACCGAACGATCGAGGTCGGGTCCTGTGTTCGATCCCTCTGGAGCTAATGGTGTCCAGTAGCTTAAGAAGCCCAAGCTAGCTGCAAGCAGGTAGGTTCGCTTCTTCTCCCCTTAGTCTCTCGCTGCAGTGAGTCTGTTGCCAGCAGATCTCACTGAAAATAAAAAACCTAAATATACTTTCTTTCTAGGAGCTCAGGAGAGCCCCTAGTGTGCATCCAGCTCAGCCGGGCACAAGATTCTAACTGAAGTCTGGAGGAGGGTCATAGTGGGAGGAGCCAGTGCACACCAGTTAGACCAAAAGCTTTCTTTTAGTTGTGCCCAGTCTCCTGCGGAGCCGCTATTCCCCATGGTCCTTACGGAGTCCCAGCATCCACTAGGACGTCAGAGAAAATAAAGTATTTGTCAAATTTAACACTGCTCCAGAGTACCCCTGTGTTAGCTCTGACCTCCCCCCCAAAATAATTGTATAAGTTCTGGAAGAGCTGAAAAGTCGGACAGCAGTTTCTGCACTTTCACACCATGGGTGGAATTCAGTTGTTTGAAAAGTCAGTTGGGTGTCGTCTTTTTCATGTTAGAAAAAAGACACCCAACTGACTTTTCAAACATTTGAATTCCCCCATAAGTCTTATCATGCAAGTACTGTCGTGTGTGTATATATATGTATATATGTATGTGTATATATAGTGCTCCTGGCCAGTACCAGAATACTCCCCTAGAGGCCGCCAAAGCACATGCTCCAATGATTTCATGATCGGTTAAGTGGCTGGGGATCTGGGCTGGAAATGGTTACTAGCCCACTAAGGTGGGAACTTCAACTAACAGTCTCCACACACGTGGATTCATATATTTTTGCACCCTGGGCAGACAGTTACTTCCCGTAAGCATTCCTTGAGGATTTCTGTTAACTGGACACCTCTAAGGCACTAAAATCCTGTACCCTAAGCCAACCATGCGATGCAGCTGACCCACGGGATACTGCTGGTGCTAGGTATATAAACTGGACGTACAAAGGAATCCATCCGACTGCAAATCTAGAAACAGGCTTTAACGAAGAGCCAGCTATCCCCACAATCTGCACAAACCACTCCTTGTCCAGCAGGAGAGACACCGGCTAGATGCCAAGTTACCTGTAGTTGTGCTGCGCCGGTGGCTGAAACAATGTGCTTTAAAAAAAATAGTTCACTCCATTAAGGTATGTAGAATTATTTTATATAGTTCTAATATTCCTGATGTTTGCTAAATATTCTAATTCAAGTCAGTTTATATTTGTGTGTATGGTGTTCATGGCCATTTTATATATAGCATATATGCCTCTTAATTAACATTTGTCTATGTTCCTACTTGTTCTGCTTCACGTGTACACACAGTAACTGGCGCCATACATTAAGAATAAAAGTGAATTCTCCCCGGAATAGCCACAGTTGGCAATACTCTGGGGGCTCTGCTGAACTACTCCTGTGGGAGGATTGAGTGGCTTCGGTGTGGCAGCGTTTTGTGACCACCCTGTAGCATGTGTGTGAGACAGTAGGATTTTGGTACTTACCAGGTAAATCCTTTTCTTTGAGTCCATAGGGGGCACTGGAGTACTCTTGGGATATGGACGGCGTAGCAGAAACAAAGGCACTGAATATTTAAATTTAGAACTCTCCACCCCTCCATATCATAGAGTACCTCAGTGTACGACCTCAGTGTTTTTTACTGAGCGAACAGGAACTATAGAGAGGTTGACAATGGAGAATTCCTATAACATAACGGACAACAACAAAGTTGACACATAACGTTACTGTCAACTAAACAGTTGACACCATAACCGATAGACCTTTATAATTTGAACCAATCGGTGAAAATGTGGTACCATAAGCTCCTCTGAGCTTAATACAACCCAGGTAAAACTGCTCTGGGTGGGCGTCCAGTGCCCCCTATGGATTCAAAGAAAAGGATTTACCTGGTAAGTTCCAAAATCCTACTTTCGTTTTCATCCACTAGGGGTCACTGGAGTACTCTTGGGACGTACCAAAGCTTCCCTCGTGGGCGGGAGAGCTGTTTGACACCTGTAACAGTAGGCGGCCAAAGCTAGATGCTGATGCCGCAAACGTTTCAAAACTTGTAAACGCGCACAAACGTGGGCACTGAAGACTATGTAGCCGCGTCGTAGAAGCTCCACGACCAGCTGGTCATGACATTCCCACAGAACCTGTGGGATGAGCTATTACTGACGTAGACGACTGTAACTTAGCCTTAAGGTAAGCCTGACGTGTAGTCAGTTTTATCCAACTGGATAATGTCTGCTGAGAAACTGGCTAACCCCAGTTGGCAGCATCATAGAGAACAAACAACGTATCCGTATTACGAACTGTAGACGTTCGGGACATATAAACGCGTAATGCGCGTACCACATTCAGAATTCTAGAATGTGCTGTCAACACAGGAAACACTATTGGTTTATTGATGTGAAAAATAAGAAATCGGAATTCGTCCGAAGTTCCGCTCTGTCATGAGGAAACCCAAATACGGTGGCTTGGAATACAAGGCACCTAAATTTGAAAACAAAACCCTTGCCGAAGCTAAGGCTAGAAGAAAAAACGTTTTCCAAGTGAGAAACTTAATCCCCATTTGTTGTAAGGGTTCAAAATATGAAAACTGTAAGAAATCTGAACCCAGCTTCAAGTTGCATGGCTCTGTAGGTGGGATAAATGGAGGCTGCACTCTGATGACACCTTGTAGAAAGGTGTGTACAGACGCAATAGAGTCAAACGTCTTTGAAAATAAATTGACAACACAGATACCTGCACCCTCAGTGTAGATAAACGCAGTTCTCCATCCCACCCCGTCTGTTAAATAACAGAATACGGGTAACTTGAAAGATGATGTCGGAAACTTCCGAGCTTCACACTAACTTATATAGGCACACCAAATTCTGTAGTAATGAGCTGCCGTAACCGGCTTCCTAGCTCGTAACATGGTTGGTATAACCGATACTGTAATGCCCTATCTCTTGTCTTAAGAGGGCGGTCTCAACAACCACCCCGTCAACCACAACCACGGTACATAGGTAAATAGGGGTAAAAGAACGGTCCCTGTTGTAACAGGTTGGACGTAGTATGAGCGGGCAAGGATCGTGTGCGAGTATTCCTTGGAGATTCGAGAAGCAAGCTCTCCGAAACCCATGAGATATCACTAGTATGACTGTGACGAACTGTCTTATGATCCGTTTTAGCAACGGAGAGAGCAGCGGAAAACGGTGGAAACAGATACACGAGGCTGTACGACCACGCGAATGTGAGAGCCTCCACCGCCACTGCCCTTGTGACCTGTCGTTCTGTACACATACTGAGCGTTTGTAATTGTGGCAAGATGCCATCATGTACACCTGAAGGTAACCCCACCTGTGGACCCACATGTGAAACACCTCTGGATTTAATGCCCAGTTGTCTGGATGAAAATCCCGACGGCTAAGATCATCTGTCTAACAGATGTCCACTCCCGGAATAAACCCCGTCGACAATATCACCTTGTGGTATTCTGGGCAATTGAGGATTCGAGCTACCTCCCGCATTGCCATGCGGCTTCTCTTTTCTCCCTGGATGTTGTGTATGCAACTCACGTTGCGTTGTCTGACTGCACTTGGACAGACTGAAAGCGAAGCATGTAGTGCATTGTAAACTGCACGGAGTTCCAGGACATTTATAGACAGCAATCTGTCGTGATCCGTTGTAGAACCCCTGTCGCTGACCTTTTTAACTACAACTCCTCAACCTCTGAGACTCTCGCCCAGAGTATAGACACCCTCGCCCCCCTGTGGGAAACGCGAGTGAAACCCGGCGAACTAAAGCGCTCCGAAAACACATCATTGTTCCTAATAGGCGAATACACCAATGTACCGCTAGTGTGCGTGGCTTTTGCACTAATTGTACTAGATGGTATAATCTGTTCTTTCTGGTGTAGTAGATAAATCTCTTAGATTTACCGTATCTATACTCATACCTAGGAATTGAAGTTGTTCAGATGGTATTAGATGCGATTGTTTTTGAACTTGACACTGCCACCGTGGTGTACGTTAGCAGCGCAAGTAAGAGGAACCTCTGTTGAGACAGAGCTCTTATGAGCAGATCGTCTAAGTATGGAACGATTGTCACTGCCAGGGCTCTGAGATGAGCTATCATCACCAACATCACTTTGGTGAATACCCGAGGCGCTGACAAGAGGCCAAACGGTAGAACCTGAAATGGTTAATGGTTGTGGCGTATTGCAAAACGCAAGAACCTGTGATGCGGTGACCAAACCGGAATGGGTAAATACGCATCCTGAAGATCAAGCGCAATCATGCAATCTTGTGGCTCCAAATATGCAAATACTAACCGCAGAAAATCCATTTTCAAACTGTAGTAAGTGACTTGCTGATTGAGACTGCGACGGAGGCCTCCGGCTTCGATACCCCAAACAGAGGGGAATAATAACCCTGACTTTGTTGGTGTACCAGGCCTGGAAATAAAAACTGCTGAAACCAGCAGAGACTGAATGGCAACCTGCCAAAACGCCTAATTTCGTCCGACAGAGGCAGTCTTGTCTTTTAACCTTTAAATAGCGGATACATCCATGAGTGGATGTCTGGAAACCCGGCAAATGTAACGTGTAAATGCGCGCTTCCACAATTGGAAATTCGAGATGGCCTAAGAGGCCGTCAAGCCACTGGCTTGTTGACTTTAGCGCCCTGGCGTTACAAGGCGTGACTGTTTTTGTACCACAGCCTTGAACAGACTGAAGTCTAAAGGGATTAAACGTCGGACCAAAGTATTTCCGTTTTGATACCGGAGGAGGCAATGGCTAGACTTCCCCCCCCCCCTCCGCCTTGGCCTGAATATCAAATTTAGGACCAAACAACTTCTGGCCTTGTCGTGCTGAAACTAGCGACGATGAAAAGCGAGAATCGAGGTAACAGGCGGCAGCAGAAGCTTTACAGAGATACTCTGCAGCTTCTCATTAACGGTAAGTCTAACGTGATCGTCATTGTTTCCATACATAGAGCGCCTAGTGACCCAAATGTATCTTGGGTCCTCATAATGTTTGACACAGACGAATTCACCAATGGCGGATTCTCCCATTTAGATGTGGAAACGGGTAAATAGACTTAAATCTTGGTTAGATATTCTAAATAAGAGACTCATTGAAGATCTGTCGTTTACTAAATTCGACGGATTAGATGTTAGAGTCTCCTTAGTCTCTGTAAATTTGAGACATTGACTCACTGGGTTTTAGCAATGTATGGTTGTCAAAACCCCGCACTATCTGACTGCTGGTTTAATGTGCCCTTCTCACTCGTAGTTATCGCTGTGAGGTTTGACATAGAATTGTCAGACTGCATTAAATTATAGGACCAGTTAAATTAACACCCTGGTACCCAAAGGGAAATTGGACCTTTGGAAAGGCTGAGACTCCTCCGTTAGAGCTGGCGGAGTAACTTCCGAGACTCCGATCTTACCGCTCCTGTCGAGCGGAGTCAATTTGAATTGCCAATGCTTAACATAGGATCTGGGAATGAACCGGCTTCCGGAGTGGAAACCTACAAAACAACTGAATCTGTGGTAGATTTATACTACAATAGCCAAAGGACAGACACTTGCACGACTCAGTAAAATCTTTACTTAAGGTGCGTAATATATATATATATATTTATTTATGGCTAAATACAGTTTACATGGGCAGCCTATGTGAAACCTGAACCAAAATTCCCACTAACACCCCTGTGCCTCCGGTGGCGTAGAGATGTAGGGCAGGAATGTTCTGGAATTACCACTGGAAGAAACAGGAAACATGATTAAAATGGCCCCCATGCCATGCTTACACTGAGACTCACAGGACAAGTTACAATACCTGCTGCAGTGTTAATATAGGCTCAATAGATTATTATACAGTGATAATCACAGTCTAGTATACACTGATAATCACAGTCTAGTATACACTGATAATGACATGCAGTTTACAATACAATCACAGGCAGGGCACATTTAATATAAGCTCTGCCTGCAGTTAATTTTGTATTAATATCTTCTATAGATATGTTAATATTAATAGCTTCTATAGATATGGCAGCTATATAATAAGAATTTACTTACCGATAATTCTATTTCTCGTAGTCCGTAGTGGATGCTGGGGACTCCGTCAGGACCATGGGGAATAGCGGCTCCGCAGGAGACAGGGCACAAAAAGTAAGCTTTTAGGATCACATGGTGTGTACTGGCTCCTCCCCCTATGACCCTCCTCCAAGCCTCAGTTAGGTACTGTGCCCGGACGAGCGTACACAATAAGGAAGGATATTGAACCCCGGGTAAGACTCATACCAGCCACACCAATCACACCGTATAACTTGTGATCTGAACCCAGTTAACAGTATGACAAACGTAGAAGCCTCTGAACAGACGGCTCACAACAAATAACAACCCGATTTTTTTGTAACAATAACTATGTACAAGTATTGCAGACAATCCGCACTTGGGATGGGCGCCCAGCATCCACTACGGACTACGAGAAATAGAATTATCGGTAAGTAAATTCTTATTTTCTCTAACGTCCTAAGTGGATGCTGGGGACTCCGTCAGGACCATGGGGATTATACCAAAGCTCCCAAACGGGCGGGAGAGTGCGGATGACTCTGCAGCACCGAATGAGAGAACTCAAGGTCCTCCTCAGCCAGGGTATCAAATTTGTAGAATTTTGCAAACGTGTTTGCCCCTGACTAAGTAGCAGCTCGGCAGAGTTGTAATGCCGAGACTCCCCGGGCAGCCGCCCAGGATGAGCCCACTTTCCTTGTGGAATGGGCCTTGACAAATTTAGGTTGTGGCAAGCCTGCCACAGAATGTGCAAGTTGAATTGTGCTACAAATCCAACGAGCAATCGTCTGCTTAGAAGCAGGAGCACCCATCTTGTTGGGTGCATACAATATAAGCAGTGAGTCAGACTTTCTGACTCCAGCCGTTCTTGAAATATATATTTTCAATGCCCGGACCACGTCCAACAACTTGGAATCCTCCAACTCGTTAGTAGCCGCAGGCACCACAATAGGCTGGTTCAGGTGAAACGCTGACACCACCTTAGGCAGAAAATGAGGACGCGTCCGCAGTTCTGCCCTGTCCGTATGGAAAATCAGATATGGGCTCTTATATGATAAAGCCGCCAATTCTGATACTCTCCTGGCTGAAGCCAGGGCCAGTAGCATGGTTACTTTCCATGTAAGATACTTCATCTCCACCGATTTGAGCGGCTCAAACCAATGGGATTTTAGAAAATCCAAGACTACATTAAGAGCCCACGGTGCCACTGGGGGCACAACCGGGGGCTGTATATGTAGTACTCCTTTTACAAAAGTCTGGACTTCAGGAACTGAAGCCAATTCTTTCTGGAAGAAAATCGACAGGGCCGAAATTTGAACCTTAATGGACCCCAATTTGAGGCCCATAGACAATCCTGTTTGCAGGAAATGTAGGAATCGACCCAGTTGAAATTCCTCCGTGGGGGCCTTCCTGGCCTCACACCACGCAACATATTTCCTCCAAATGCGGTGATAATGTTGTGCAGTCACCTCCTTCCTGGCCTTTACCAGTGTAGGAATGACCTCTTCCGGAATGCCTTTTTCCTTTAGAATTCGGCGTTCAACCGCCATGCCGTCAAACGCAGCCGCGGTAAGTCTTGGAATAGACACGGTCCCTGCTGAAGCAGGTCCCGTCTTAGAGGTAGAGGCCACGGATCCTCCGTGAGCATCTCTTGAAGTTCCGGGTACCAAGTTCTTCTTGGCCAATCCGGAGCCACTAGTATCGTTCTTACTCCCTTTTGCCGTATAATTCTCAGTACTTTTGGTATGAGAGGCAGAGGAGGGAACACATACACTGACTGGAACACCCACGGTGTTACCAGAGCGTCCACAGCTATTGCCTGAGGATCTCTTGACCTGGCGCAATACCTGTCCAGTTTTTTGTTGAGGCGGGACGCCATCATATCCACCATTGGTTTTTCCCAACGGTTCACAATCATGTGGAAGACTTCTGGATGAAGTCCCCACTCTCCCGGGTGTAGATCGTGTCTGCTGAGGAAGTCTGCTTCCCAGTTGTCCACTCCCGGAATGAATACTGCTGACAGTGCTATCACATGATCTTCCGCCCAGCGAAGAATCCATGCAGCTTCTGCCATTGCTGTCCTGCTTCTTGTGCCGCCCTGTCTGTTTACGTGGGCGACTGCCGTGATGTTGTCCGACTGGATCAACACCGGCTGACCCTGAAGCAGGGGTTTTGCCAGACTTAGAGCATTGTAAATCGCTCTTAGCTCCAGTATATTTATGTGAAGAGACATCTCCAGGCTTGACCATACTCCCTGGAAGTTTCTTCCTTGTGTGACCGCTCCCCAGCCTCTCAGACTGGCATCCGTGGTCACCAGGACCCAGTCCTGTATGCCGAATCTGCGGCCCTCTAACAGATGAGCACTCTGCAACCACCACAGAAGAGACACCCTTGTCCGTGGCGATAAGGTTATCCGCTGATGCATCTGCAGATGCGATCCGGACCATTTGTCCAGCAGATCCCACTGAAAAGTTCGCCAAATAATTCCTCCCCTTTATACGGCAATACTTCCATATGTCGTTTGGAATCAGCATCACCTGACCACTGTCGCGTCCATAAACTCCTTCTGGCAGATATGGACATCGCATTTACTCTCGATGCCAGAGTGCAAATATCTCTCTGCGCATCTCGCATATAAAGGAAAGCATCCTTTAATTGCTCTATAGTCAATAAAATACTGTCCCTATCCAGGGTATCAATATTTTCAGTCAGGGAATCCAACCAGACGACCCCAGCACTGCACATCCAGGCTGAGGCGATGGCTGGTCGCAGTATAACACCAGTATGAGTGTATATACTTTTCAGGGTAGTTTCCAGCCTCCTATCGGCTGGATCCTTGAGGGCGGCCGTATCAGGAGACGGTAACGCCACTTGTTTTGATAAGCGTGTGAGCGCCTTATCCATCCTAGGGGGTGTTTCCCAGCGCGCCCTAACCTCTGGCGGGAAAGGGTATAATGCTAATAACTTTTTTGAAATTAGCATTTTTCTATCTGGGTTAACCCACGCTTCATCACATACATCATTTAATTCCTCTGATTCAGGAAAAACTACAGGTAGTTTTTTCACCCCCCACATAATACCCCTTTTTGTGGTACTTGTAGTATCAGAGATATGCAAAGCCTCCTTCATTGCCGTGATCATATAACGTGTGGCCCTACTTGAAAATACGTTTGTTTCATCACCGTCGACATTAGATTCAGTGTCTGTGTCTGGGTCGACCGACTGAGGTAAAGGGCGCTTTACAGCCCCTGACGGTGTCTGAGACGCCTGGGCAGGTACTAACTGGTTTGCCGGCCGTCTCATGTCGTCAACTGATTTTTGTAATGTGCTGACATTATCACGTAATTCCATAAACAAAGCCATCCATTCCGGTGTCGACTCCCTGGGGGGTGACATCACCATTATCGGCAATTGCTCTGCCTCCACGCCAACATCGTCCTCATACATGTCGACACACACGTACCGACACACAGCAGACACACAGGGAATGCTCTTATCGAAGACAGGACCCCACTAGCCCTTTGGGGAGACAGAGGGAGAGTTTGCCAGCACACACCCAAGCGCTATAATATATATATGGGAACAACCCTATATAAGTGTTGTTCCTTATAGCTGCTTAAATATATAAAAATATCGCCAAAATATGCCCCCCCCTCTCTGTTTTACCCTGTTTCTGTAGTGCAGTGCAGGGGAGAGTCCTGGGAGCCTTCCTCACAGCGGAGCTGAGCAGGAAAATGGCGCTGTGTGCTGAGGAGAATAAGCCCCGCCCCCTATTCCGGCGGGCTTTTCTCCCGGAGTTTTAGACATTTGGCATGGGTTAAATACATACATATAGCCTTAATGGCTATATGTGATGTATTCTTTTGCCATAAAAGGTATTATATATTGCTGCCCAGGGCGCCCCCAGCAGCGCCCTGCACCCTCCGTGACCGTCTGGTGTGAAGTGTGTGACAACAATGGCGCACAGCTGCAGTGCTGTGCGCTACCTTCATGAAGACTGAAGAGCCTTCTGCCGCCTGTTTCCGGACCTTCAATCTTCAGCATCTGTAAGGGGGGTCGGCGGCGCGGCTCCGGGACGAACCCCAGGGTGAGACCTGTGTTCCGACTCCCTCTGGAGCTAATGGTGTCCAGTAGCCTAAGAATCCAATCCATCCTGCACGCAGGTGAGTTGAAATTCTCTCCCCTAAGTCCCTCGATGCAGTGAGCCTGTTGCCAGCAGGACTCACTGAAAATAAGAAACCTAAAAAACTTTTTCTAAGCAGCTCTTTAGGAGAGCCACCTAGATTGCACCCTGCTCGGACGGGCACAAAAACCTAACTGAGGCTTGGAGGAGGGTCATAGGGGGAGGAGCCAGTACACACCATGTGACCCTAAAAGCTTACTTCTTGTGCCCTGTCTCCTGCGGAGCTGCTATTCCCCATGGTCCTGACGGAGTCCCCAGCATCCACTTAGGACGTCTGAGAAATATAGGCTCAACAGCCTATTACACCGTGATTTTCCCCTTGCAGCATCTGGCAGCTGCAGCCACGCTGTAATCAGCCAGGTCCCCCACTCCCCCCCCCCATTCCCTGTACTCCCTGTAGCACTGTGTCTCAGCGGGGAGCCGGGAAGCTCATTGCAGGGAGGCGAGGGACACATAGTCCAGAGCAGCTGAGGTCGGCTGGCCGGAGCGCGGCGTTGCTAGGCAAGCTGCGCGGATCTCTCTCTGTGAGCACCGCTGACGGAGCGAAGCTGCGGCGGGTCTCACTCTGTGAGCGGTGTACCGCTGACGGAGCGCCTGGCGGGAGGACGGAGCGCCTGGCGGGCGGTCGGAGCGGCAGACGGAGCGCTGGAGCGGCTATCACGGTAGTGAGCGGTCGGCTTTACCCACGGACCCCACACAGCGGGGCGGCAGCCTGCGCTGACCGCCCCGTTTCCCCAGCATACCTTTTGTAGGGAGGTCTGCGACGCTTTCCGGTCATGGCTGCGACGGGGCTTCTATCTGTAAGCTCCGTCCAGCTTCTCAGGTCATGGCTGCGACGGGGCTTCTATGTGTAAGCTCCGTCCAGCTGTTGCAGGAGACAGTGGGCTGCCTGTGGCTGTGAGGGTGCTCTTTGTGAGGACCGACACGCCATGCGCTGTCCTTGCAGCGGCACCATCCCGGACCCATGTTTTTCCAGAAACTGGGAAGGGATGTGCTAAGTGTAAAAAGTAAAAATTAATAAAATCTTCCACCAAGTGTGGGAAGTCCCCACAAGCCTTGTTATTGCTGTTTGCACGGAAAAAACACTGAGGTCGTACACTGAGGTACTCTGGTATATGGAGGGGTGGAGAGTTCTAAATTTAAATATTCAGTGCCTTTGTTTCTGCTAAGCCGTCCATATCCCAAGAGTACTCCAGTGACCCCTAGTGGATGAAAAAGAAATATACTATAGCACACGGGTGGGTCATTACCCTGTTTATACACAATGTAATAATGATGTCATACAGCAGAGAACACCGTGTCCCGACACCTCTGCATTGGCCGCTCTGTGAATGACCTTTTATGGGTACAAATTGTATTTTCCACTCGTGTTACTGAAAGAATATGCAGCATAATAAGGGCCTCAGGATAACTTGTGTCCAATGTACATAGTAATGGCATATTCTTCCTGGTCTCAGGTGACACAATTAGTCATTGTACAACTGACAGAACAATAGAGCCATGTGACATAATGACACAGCCCCCCTCCCCACTGACCCAGACAGTAAGTCACATAACAGCAACATTCGTTTCTTCCTACAGTAACATGAGCTGGGACTGTCTTCTGCAATTACACCTTTCCCTTTAGCAGCATTTGTAACAAAATGTAACAAATAACATGTAGTGCAATCAGTCTGGTTAGCAGTGCGGGCTACTCTGAGCCTGGTGACTGGGTGCTAGTAGTGTGGGCTACACTGCGCCGGCCGACTGGGTGTTAGTAGTGCGGGCTACACGGGGACGGGTGACTGGTGGTTAGCAGTGCTGGCTACACTGAGACTGGTGGTTAGTAGTGAGGGCTACACGGCGCTGGGTGACTGGTGGTTAGTAGTGAGGGCTACACGGCGCTGGGTGACTGGTGGTTAGCAGTGAGGGCTACATGGCGCCGGGTGTCTGGTCATTAGTAGTGCGGGCTACACTGCACCAGGTCACTGGTTGTTAGTAGTGCGGGCTACACTGGGCTGGGTGACTGCTTGCAGCACACAGGGTCTTTGCACCACTTACTAGATCACCGCATCACATCTCCTGGGAAAAGCTTATTGTGTATGAAATCTGATGGTCACACCCTGATCGCAGCAGTGACCAACACCTGCAGGATGCAGCGAGACTGAGTATTCTAGTGATTGTAGATATGACAATGGTTTTCAACCTGTACAATATGAACATGTTGCAACGGTTAATGACAAAAAGAGCAAGACTGCTGCAGAACCTCTTATGGAGGTAATCCCCCCCCCCCCCCATGATCATGCATTAAGAATCCAGCATTGAAGGAGTTAATGCAGCATTATATTAAATATATACTTAATTATACAGTCTCCTTAATTCTTGTAGGACAATGCCTACATCAAAACTAGTTTCACCTTATTTAGCCACTAGGTGGTGCTGTTCTGATTCTTAAGTATTTAACATTACAGCTCTAAGGGGCAGATGATGTATTAAGTCTTAGAGAGAGATATCTAAGTCCCAGCCAATCAGCTCCTACCTGTCATGTTACAGGCGGGTGTGGTTCATCAAATCGACAGTGTCTAGGTCGACAATGTTTAGGTCGACCACTATAGGTCGACAGGGTTGCTAGGTCGACAGGTCTAAAGGTCGACATGAGGATTTTTAAATATTTTTTTGGTGTAGTTTTCTTCGTAGAGTGACCGGGATCCCAAATTAGTGCACTGCGTTCGCTCGCCATGCTTCTGGCATGGTGCCTTCGCTTGGCACACTTTACAGTTCCAATCGTAGTCCACGTGGATCGTTAAGTATGAAAAAATTCAAAATAAGAAAAAAAATGTGAATAACTCATGTCGACCTTTAGACCTGTCGACATAGCAACCCTGTCAACCTTCCAGCCATGTCGACCTAGTGACTGTCTACCTATAGTGGTCGACCTAGACATTGTCGATCTTCAGACCGGATCCCGTTACAGACTGTTTGAAAAAAAAAAAAAAATGAAAATCCACTGAAAACTAAATAATGAAGAATCTCCCACCTGACAATGATTTTGATATAAAATTGTGTTTAATTGGTCTGCCTTATGGTGTAAATAAACCACTTACTGACTCTGTGGGTTTGTTTTATTTTAACAATTGCTGCAGGTCGGCCCATCTCACCTGCTGGCTCAGTCTCCTTCTTTATAATAGACTCTTGCAGACATGCACGCAGTTAACCCTTTATGGTAGATCGATAGCACAAGAATTGCACCAGGGCCTATGTCCTCGTGTAAAACTGTCCCACAAGATGGCTGCCTGTAGATGGCTTTAAATCCTCTCTTTTGTGCAGCCCCCACGTTACAAAAAGTTTATGTACACTTTCCCGATGTTGCGCTGGCCGTTGCGCTTGAACATACAGGTATCCAGCAGTTCCTTGGTGGGTAGGAAGTTGTCTGTGGTGAGAATGAATTGTTGCAAAGCTTTTTCCCCCGGCAGAGAATTCTTCTTGTTCTCCTTGCCGACGCTATCCAGCAGGATTCCTCTAATGTCCTTCGGTTTCCCCGGCAAGCCAAACACCATAAATAGGCCCAGGCAGTCTGAGCCCACGAGGCGGCAAAACTCCTCAAGCTTCTCATACAGGCTCTTATTCTTGTAACCGACGTCGGTGAGTTGTATCTCCTTGCAGGGACCTTTGCCGAACGCGTCCGGGTCGCTTCTGCCGTTCCCGTCGAAGTCTGACATCTGTAAGGCCTGCACGGCTATCTGAAGCCTGACCGACTTGTCGGGAGCGAACAGCGTCCAAATCCAGTCCACGCCGAACAAGGCGGCCTGCTGCTTGGTCATGGTACTGGTTGCGATTCTCTCTTCCACGCCTTTCTCCACGCAGAAGTTTATGAAGTTCACGAGGAAAATCTCGGTCAAGGTGTCGGTGCTCGGACGCAGATTGCCATGCGGGTCTTCAAATCCCAGATAGTCCTTCAGTTTCTGGGAGGTGTGCACCACCCCCTGGCTGAAGATCTCACACACTATGTCCGATTTGTCCGGCTGGGTGATTATCACCGGAGCTGAGGGGGTTTGGCCCATTGCGTGTATTGATCAGATTGGAGGAGTCATCGCAACGAGTGCTCCATCGAGACAGAAATGCACGTCTGGTTCCTGGGAAGCAGCTGTGAGGTTGCACTGAGCTGGGCAGTGTTACCGGGACGTGTTCTAGGTTATAGCTGGGGGCGTGGCCTGTTATTGTATCTCTGGGACTGATAAAACTAGCTGGACGAGTTTTCCCATTGAGAAGCTTAAATTATCCTCATAGCGGAGCAAAGTCTTCGAGTAGCAGGCGGAGAGCCGGGGGTATTCAGGACCAAGTGCCCCCTACAGCACACAGTCTGACGCCTGAGATTTACACTAATTATAATAAACCATATAAATAAATACACAAATATGTTCAAACACAAGAGATTCCTGTGCCCAACACCTGCAACACTTGACATTTACACAGTGACAACAATCCCAACATCAGCGACGTCCTATTGTTACCCTGAATAAAATAACCAGTTTTGCCACAAATATATATAATTGTTTATTTACATGGCGCCACCAATGTACGCAGCACTTTACAGAGAATATTATTTGTAGCAAAGATATTTCAGAACACAGTGCGCAATTAAATCAAAGAGTGCAGCTACACAATGTACAAGAGTGTGCATCCAAGAACACACTTACAAAACAGTGGAAAAAAGAGTTTGTACATCAATAGTAGCGCTCCCCAAGAACCACGTTACCACTTAACACCTCTTAAAGAATAAGTAATTGAATCACCAGAGAGAGAATATGATATCCTCTATTTGTCTTTGTATAGTCTGATCAAAGGATCGGTCAGCACAATTCTCGGTGCTGACCGTCTTCTTTAAGAAAAACGTCTATGAAGGTGTTTACACTTTATGGAGATTTTGATGTGCTGATTTCTTATGGTGTTTGTGTAAGTGCAAATTTCTGAGAAAATATATGTGCCTACCTTCAAAGGACTACTACACTATGATTGCTATTTTTTGAAGTGTATCCTACCAATTCCTATACAAAAAGGAATAGGAGACACTTGTTTTTTAGGTCCATCATTGGCAACAGTGTTTATAGCTATGATCTACAGCTATCGTCTGGTGTGTTTAAGAAGGAGGAGTACCTATGTGATCCTTTGATCAGACTATACAAAGACAAATAGAGGATATCATATTCTCTCTCTGGTGAATCAATTACTTATTCTTTAAGAGGTGTTAAGTGGTAACGTGGTTCTTGGGGAGCGCTACTATTGATATACAAACTCTTTTTTTCCAGAGAATATTATTTATCAGTTATTGATATAGCGCACACATATTCCGCAGCGATTTACAGAGAATATTTGGCCATTCACATCGGTCCCTCCCTAAGTGGAGCTTACAATCTAAATTCCCTACTACATGTACACACAGACACATTCACGCTAGGGTTCATTTTTGTTGGGAGCCAATTAACCTACCAGTATATATTTTTGGATTGTGGGAGGAAACCGGAATACCCAGAGGAAACCCACGCAAGTACGGGGAGAATATACAAACTCCACACAGTTAGATATGGCATTCATAGCAGTCCCTGTCCTTTGGGCCTTACAGCCTAATTTCCCTAGCATACAAGCTCACACACACACGTGTTTCTTTTTCCAAGATCCAGTTAACCTATCAGTATGTTTTTTGAGTGTGGGAGGAAACTTGTGCATATATGGGAGAACATACAAACTCCACACCATTTAACGAAGCTTTACCTTAAGAGTAGTTGCTTAGGAATTGTACAATGGTGGCTAATAAGCAACAAATAACAATACAACACACATTACAGCACAGGATTTCTTAAAGGGGAGGACATTGGGGGGCGTTTGTGCACGTTACAAATAAGGGTGATCTGAGATGGGTAATGTGCCACAGGTGGGCAGAGGACCACCTACTGTAATTACTGAGTAACATGTCTTTGCAGAGCTCAACAATCCGCAGGGATCCGAAAACACGGATTTCTCTATAAACAGAGGAAAGGGACACCCCAATAAGGATGAATGTATAATGTGAACAGGATTTGTGAATAGAGATAATCTGGGTGCATTACAGGGGGCTTCATATTCTCAGTAACGTGGGAGTTACGTTGTCGCGCCCCATTCTCCATAGCGGATATAAAGTACAATTAAACAAATTAGAAATTAATGGGGTCATTTATGTCAAACGCTGTTACTATTGAGCAGAGATCTCTGGAGGTGAAATATCTGGATATATCCGTCAGACATTATCTCCCGGACAGGGACGCAGGCAAATTCATTTAAAAGAAATATGCAAATAAATCTGATCACTGGAAACTGCACTCAGCGTCGACGGGTGAACAAGACGGACACAACCACCTGCATTATACTCCCTCTGCCAGAGTGTCCAGGTGGCTCCCAAATTTCTAGGTGCCTTTCCAGACTCCGAGTATGACCACTCCGCCGAGAAGTGTCAGCTCCGGGGGCTCAATGACCCGATTTACTGTGAATTGTGTTGTAACGCCGCCACCTGCTACCCAAGACCACTATTGTACAGCAGGGGGTGAGGATATTAAGTTATTTATATAGTGCACACATATTCCGCAGCGCTTTACAGAGAGTATTTAGCCATTCGCATCAGCCCCTGCCCCAGTGGAGCTTACACTCTATATTCCCTATCACATGTACATGCAGAAATACACACATGGGTTAAGTTTTTTTGTGAGGAGCCAATTAACCCACCAGTATTTTTTTTGGACTAAAGGGATGAAGTTGGGCACCTGGAGGAAACCCACACAAACACTGGGAGAACATACAGACTCCACACATATTCAGCATTGGTGGTAATCTAACCCAACTACTGTGTTGTGAGATAGTAATGCTGACCACTACACCAACTGTGCTACTTGCACTTTACCAACCCAGGGAGTCCCCTAGGCAGAGACGGGGGGCTGCTCCACGCAGCAGTTTGTGCCCAGTCCCCGCTGGCTCTGTACAGTTCCCACTGCAAGGAATGTGAAATGGGGAGGGGCCAAGTTGTCTGGAACACGGTGCGCCACTGTGTGTCACATGACTGATAATGGCTTAATAATAATGATAGTGCTGCCCCCTGCTAGAGGAAGGCAGTGTGACATCGCAGGATTCCCTCCAGAGATAAAGCAGTTTGTAAATGAAAACAGAAAGGGGGGCGGCTCCTAGGTAAGCTCGCCCTCAATTTGGATATATTTCTGTATGGGCCTTTATCATGATGCCTTACAACAGACAATTACATGGCCCTAGGTGGGCAATGCACCATGCAGTGTAGGGACTGCCGATAATCAGAGAAGCCGTGAAGTGGCTCGGCAGCTTACCATGTGTTTTGCAAATATATGCAACAAATATCTCTGAATTTCTATTACCATATAGTTTTCAAGTAATGCTGCAGGTACTATTTAGTGTGCAGGGGGGAAAAGCATTCCCCTTTCTGTTTTCTGTGACCCCCTCCCTTTCATGCACCTGATATGTGCTGCCAAACTGCGACTGTGTTTGCAGTTGTAAATGACATCAATCAGGGCTCAGGAATTGTACCTCACTGTGGGGGAGAGTTATCAAATTTTGGAGAGAGATAAAGTACCAACTAATCAGCTTCTGTCATTTTACAGGCTGTGCTTAAAAAAATGACATACGCTGATCGGCTATGGCCAACTTCACTTGTTCTCTCTCCGAGATTTGATAAATCTCCCCCTGTAACCCCTGTATGGTAACAAGTATATTATGTACGTCTGGGCTGTCAATACTGCATATGGGAGGTTTGATTTAATGTCGTCTGCCCAGAATAACATTGACGCTATGAGACCACTTACTGTCAGAGTGTCGTTACCTTGTCCCGGCGCGGTCTACGGCACTCAGCTGTCTAGAGGATACTTTGTTTCTTCTTCCGGTATCTGTTACAGGATAACTGTATAGACTATTACAGGAGATACGTATTATCACACGTACAGTTCAGGGCTCAGTTTCCCTTGTTCCGTGTCATTGTCTCTCTGTCAGTGTGGGCCCCCTCCCCGTTTACAGGGTCTTCCTCAGTCCTGTCCTGGATCAGCAGGATGGGTCCCACCTGCGGCCGGCTTAATACATCTGCTGCCCAGTGCGCACCACCCTGATTGTCCGAATATTTTCCAAAGCCGTTTCCCGATTACACAAATGCAAACCCAGGAACACCCGCTAGTTAAACATGAGCTTTTATTAGATCAAATACATAGATTGACACGTTAACATCTGTTGTATGTTCTAGTACACACGAAAAGCCACTTCATAGTGTTATGTTAACTTCTGGAAATCCTTAAAAAAGTCCTAACTTTTAAACCGCACAAACCTTCGGGCTCCCGCGCGTTCCATCGGCAGGCCTGGAGCACCCAGAAATTGGTGCTTTCTGCTTATACATAGTATATGTGACGCAGCGTGGATATGTCAAAATCGGCATGCATCATACTGGTCACAGATACACGCTACAATATAAAAATTCCCGTAACACCCGTCAGCTGGACTAACCGTAGTGTAAGTGTAAGTAGTGCCAGCCCTCTCATAAACACATCAGTGTCATAAATAAAAGTACAAAACAGGATAAATATAAACAGGGCGAAACGCGCAGCGTGGAAAACAGAGGTCTGGATGTCAGGGATGGGAATCAGCTGTTCCGTCATCTATTCCCATTTTTTTTTTATTTACTTATTTATTTATTTTTTATTTTAGCAACACTGAAAGTAAAAAGAACGGCCCATAGGCGCAGCCTGCCCCTTCCAGAATCCAGCTGGCACGTAAACTGGAAAAAAAAAAAAACACTGTACAAAACTATAGCTGGTTTTTCTCAATAAAGATTTTTTTACTTTTAAATAGAAAACTTTATAGAAAAAAAAAAGAGTAAATTGCACAATCAGGAATAGATTTGGGCATAAAAACATAATGTCTGGTGGCAGCGCGGACTGGACACTGCAAGTCAAATGACGCTGCACAGTTTCAAAACTGTAAAAGTTTTGGGCCACGTTTACTAAGCAGTGACTATTATCAAGATTCCGTATAGCACTAGGGCCGAGATCCAGTGATTCAACATGCGGCCCTCCAGTTGTTGTGGAAATACACATCCCAGCATGCCCTGAAAGTTTTAGCATTCCCTAGTAGCAAAACTGTGTGCTGGGCTGTGTAGTTCTACAACAGCTGGAGGGCACAGTGTTGAGCAGTGATGTATGCAAACCTCAAGCACGCTTGACTGGAATATAAAGTTATCTGAGGGTGGAGTTCAACTTTAACCTCATTCTCCATTTAATAGATGCTCTTTTTACATAACAAAAATATTGCATACAACGTTAAATATGTTCCAATTTTATGTAACTGAATGTAGCATGACAAATAACAAAAATATAACCATTTATTTTTGGCAAATAACTAAATTGCTACATTCAGTCATTGTTTTTGCCCTACATATTTAAATATGATGTTTAGATGGCAGATTTGTATGTAACACTTGAAGGGCTGACGCTGTGAAACGCATGAACTTTGCCGTAGCTGACTGGAGTTCTAGGCAGGCTGTTGTATAACGTACAGTTAGCTCACAGTTACTAAATCTGAATGTCTCACTTTATGGATATTGGCCCTAGGCAACTCTCTGAACAGTGTGACATAAAACAGAATAAAATACTTAAATACTTTATGTAATAGAAGTTTACCCCCCTTTTCTACACACAGCGGAGGCTGCCATCTTGTGGCCTGAATCAATGGTCCTGAGAATACCATCTATCAAGTCTGCAGGAACCCGGTGACCTCACAGAGGCACGAGGCACAGTGTCCTTCCCATGCTTCAGTGAAGCCACTGATCCCTTGTGCATTGACAGGCTCCGAGTTTTGCTCTGGGCCACAAAAAAATGGCTGCCATCACTGTGAGGAGACAATAGTTGCACTTCCAAACATCCTCACTACGATTTACTGAGGCTCTTTCATATTTATACAGTTAAAGGCACATTTTCCGCCTTCCACCTCACCCACAGAACATTGAGCATAAAAACGGTGACACAAAAAAATAATATATATATATATATTTTTTTTTTTATAACACAAAAATAAAAACATTAAAGACTATGGCTTATTCGTCACACGTTGGAGTCTTCATCTGTAATACTGGTGTTCGGAGATCTGGCGGAATAATCTTTGAACATGTCGTCTTCTTTCAGCATGTGCTGTGGATAGCGGAGGTTCGTAGAGGAGACAGAGGGGGGCAAAAGTGAATTTAAAGGGACAATCTCTGTAATGTTACATACTAGACCAAAAGCTCCGCCCCTTCTGCCACTATCCTGACTCCACCCATTGTGGGAGGTGTCAATGAATAAGAAAGACAAGCGATTTTAGGCATGAAGGGTGGAGGTACACACCCCCATCGGGCTCAGCTCTTGCATCAAGTCTGATTGTATGAAACGTACGTAGGCACAAGAATAATGGAGTCTTGTGGGTACCAAAATGCACGACAAACATCCCTCTGACACCCCTGTCATTTATTGTTACCCAGGCAGGTACATATTTACAGCGCTATCTTGGAAAGTCATTTTTCAGTCCATGTTGCCAGTTAGTACACAGGTACTTACCGTCAGGTTGTTGATGCCTTCTGAAAACGCCCCAATTTGCCTTACAGTTCCTTCTGAGTCTTCCATCTACATTGAGAAAGAAAATTTAGAAATAATATGTAAAATAATATGTAAAATAATCAGTGGTAATGGTAACCCATTTTAATCAGCTATCCCATGGTTGACAACATCGGCTATAAAATTGTCCATGGTCTTATGGTTGAAATACAGCACTTGCACATGTTGTTTGTCACATTTCATCTTGTCTGAAACGCTTTGGCTTACATAATACAGTGCAGGTCAGTTACTATACTCCATTAACAGACACTTTCTGCAAAAGGTGGTTAAAGAGAGGTCGTTCAACCAATCACAGGCATTCACCAAACTGTGGACTGAAGTACTTTATTTCAGCCATAAGGGTGCAGAAAGGCTCATTTGTGACTGATGCTCTTCTTTAAAGTGTAGTCCCCTAATATAAGACTTAGGAGCCCCACACAGCAGTATGCCGTCTCACCTGTTCCAACCTGTCTAAATCTTCATCGTCCAACATCCGAAGGTCTAAGCCAGCTCGGAAGGGTTTGATTATACTGTTGGCAGACTGTCCAAGCTCCATGGGGCAGACGTACTCCTCATTCTCCTCGTGCTTTTTCTTACGCAGAGTTCCAAAGTTGCTGAAAGCCAGTTTCTTTGGCTTGAAAAACAAAACAATAATTCAATAAAACAATATACTTTTTTTTATTTTTATATATAAAAGGGATAATGCAACTTCTACTGACTAATTTATCTTTTTGTACATGCCCCCCTGCAATATTTACTGAATATGTTATTTCTCTGGCCTCCTTCTGTGGTTTTCAGCCAAGTCTTTATATCATCAGGCAGCGATGATAAAGGACATCGCCCTCAGGTAAGTCGCAGCGCTGTTTCTCAGGTCATGACTGCATCCGATGCAAAGAGAAAAAGGCTGTCTCGTAATCCACGGCAATGTAAACGACGCTGCATGCTGATGTGCATACAAGGCTGCGAAGCACGCAAGCAACCATGAACGGGAACTTGTTGCTATGTATGAGCCAACAGACTAAAGTTATCCGATGGTGGAAAATAACTTTAATACATAAAAAAGTAAAAGGAAACATCAAACCCCCGATTTCGTAGACTTGGAACATCGTGGACTTGGAACGTTTATGATGCCGCAGACAACGCATGTGCGCTATCTCTGCGGAGTAGGGGACCCCTCACCTTGACCTTGGCCGTCGCAGTCAGCAGCAAGTACTCAGGCGAGGACAGCGCTTCCTGTTTCTGGAGCTGCGCTTGCTGACCGACCAGGAGGTTGAAATGAGTCGCCAAGTGCCGCCGTAGGAGGGTCTTGTTTGGGGGGATATTAAGAAGCTGCGCCATCGTCTCCACGTTAAAGCGGGGCTCAAGGACCTGGCAGAAAAATAATGTGAAAGTTAAAACGTTCCAGGTAATATTTTTCTGTCTTTACAGATTACTGTGTGTTCCATCACGGAGCTGGTGGACACGCCTAAATGAGCGCGCTGCACAAAGGAGTCATTTATTATGTGTACTAACTAAAGCAAATATACTGTATTTCCTGCTCCAGCAACAGTAAGGAGACGTCCCATGCCATGACCCCACCCCCAGGGGTATAATGGTTAGGTAGCTACACAAATACATGTTACAGGGTTTATGTTCATTCAAGTATCAACACCCTATAGTGTGTAAACTTGCGAGCAGGGCCCTCCTACCTCTATGACCGTTTGTTAGTACCCAGTTTTGTCTTATCATTGTGTCCAGTTGTAAAGCACAACGGAATTTGCTGCGCTACATAAGAAACGGTTAATAAATAACGATGTGACAGGGGACAGATTCCTCTAGTAAGTTGCGTACAGCAATTGCGCACTGGCGAGATAAAACGGACTATCTCATGAAAATAAAATAAACATCCGGCTCTGTAAATAAGGGGCTACGTAATTCTGCATTATGTTCTCAGAGTAAATCAGATACTTTGTAGACACGCGCTTAACTTTTAACAGGCACCAATTAAAACCATCAAAGCATTTTCATTGGGCAATTTCTACGTCTAAGAAGAGACTGGCATGCCCTTAACACCCATAGAGCCCAAACAACCTCATTATGAACGTCTGGACAGTGAGATACAACTGGCCAATGAGAGATCTGCGTGTTAGTGCATTGTCTCACTGCGCTAAACCAGGCTCCTACGTGGTCAGGTTGTTTGGAGCCGACAATGAGGCTAACTACGCTTGCGGCTGTACTGGACTGACGGCCAGACAAGTATTTGCCAACGTGTGCGGGGGTTGTTGATGTCTTACGGTATTTTAACTAGAAAACACAAGAATATTTTTTCAAGTATGAAACCCACATGACACATACACCTTACTCATACTCACCATAAGACCACCGTGTACACCGCTGCCCCTCAGGTTAGGAGCGTATTCCGCTAGGTCCACGGAGCGCAGCCATTCCATGACGCGGTGATTGGTCCACTGCGCGACCTCGGACGGCGTGATGTTACTCTGTAGAGATAACCGGTGCCCATTATTGGCGATGCCCGACAAACTCTGACGCTACAACGCTCCTACGGGCCACGTCTGTGTGCAGTATTTCAGTATACACTAGGTGTGACATGACAATAGTGCCACGCTACAACAGACCATTACACAGAATAATAAATAAATTCCTGCCGTTCTAACAGAACATAAGGGGCCAAATTCACAAAAGTGGAGCTAGAGGACCACTGGTGTTAGTTATGGCTCTCATTTCTTATCCCCATATTCCTCATGGTGTAAAGCTATTGGTTTCTAGTGACATGACTGAGGCATAAGGCACTAGGCACAGTATTGCTGCCACTGTGTATGGCTGACGGGTATGAAACAGCCCTAGGGTAACATTCGGGCACTATACTGCCATGTCACGAGGTTGGGAGCGGGATGACGGGTCACCTCTTCAGAGGGTCTCCTACGGAGACAGTTGGACTCGAAGCTGTTGATCCGCAGGACCTGGATGGCTCGCTTTATACTGAGATGGTGCAGGACGCTGGCGACCTTCAGAGACAGCAAATCATCCTGGGAAAAAGGAGAGACATAAATATGTCATATAAACTACTACCGGGTGCCCGCTGGCTCTGACGCCCATGTCAGGTCACCTTGTGTTACGTCTGCAGGAGGTGGCTTCAAACACCTAAGGCCTAGTTTCGGGACAGTTACAAGTAACCCCCTCGGATGGGGAGAGGCAGATTGTCCAAAGGGGGCACAGTATATACCAGGTAACCTTTCACCTGAGAGACATCAACTGCTGGGATCACCAGCCTAGATACAGACACCCAGCCACGGAGCCTCTCCCGGCCGACAGCACAGAACCGGTTGTACCCCTTTCACACCAAAACACCCAGGTACGACCTGAATTATTGAACACGGTCCCAAACCGCGTCCAGTTCCTGGAAACCGCATTCACACCGCAGGGTGGACCGGTGTAATTGCCAGGTCTTCCCTTTTCTGAGGACAACTTCTCCAAGCGCCGGTGATCCAGCTCTCTATATGCCCTTAGCGTGACCCAGGTCACACCGTAGGATACCCGGGGGTCGGTGCCAGATTCGATCCTGGTAGATATCAGGGTCAGATTTTCAGGTAGCACAATCCTGGTATACCCGTTCACACCATATCTGGCCCCGAGTTGCCCAGGAAATAATCGGGGATATATACGTTTGCTGTGAAAGGGGTATACGTCTCACAGCCACCAGCACCCACTCCAAGCTGGCTACTGCTATTGGAAAGCAGGGAATGAACAAATTTGTTATTTTTCTGATTGCTTAATGAGAGAGCAAAGCGGCCACACGGCTGTGTTTTATCACCCCACGCACTCACATAGCTCGTGTGTGAGATACAGGGGGAGATTTATCAAACCTTAGCAAAAGATAAAGTAACAACCAACCAGCTCCTGTCATTTTTCAAACACAGCCTATAAAAAACAGTTAGAAGCTGATTGGCCGAGGCTTTATCTCCTTCCAAGGCTTGATTCATATCCCCCTATTTCTCTCTCCAAGGTTTGACATAACTCCCCTATATTGTTTTGCTGACTGCAGTGAATATAATCACACCGCTTCACTTATAATACCCACATCCTGATAATCTAGTAGGCTCTCCGCGGGCGTCAGTGAGGACCTGCCACTGTACCAGGGGCGCCAACTCAGGGAAGAATTGGGAGGGACCGATTTACTGACCACTACTACTTTTCTTACTGACAGGCGAAAATGTTACATTCATTTTTATTGTGATTAAATTTAGTGATCTTTAAGAGGGAGATAACACACGGGACATCATATATATCAGAGAAAATGAGAGTACTGTACACATACGTGTTGCATGCCATACCTGTCTATTGCTCTATTTGATCCTGAAATACAGAAAGTGACTCTATAGGGCCGATTTATCACCATCTGAGGACGCGGATGTGCTGTGATAATATCGGCCCCATCCACAATGCGATAATTGATTACATCAATATATAAATAAATGGGAGCGTTTAGAGCTCATATAAGAATGACGCTACGATGACACAGATGGGCGCGCACACGAGGCAAATGACGCTGCGCAGTCAGGTGACTTACCACCGTCATGTAGTGAAGCATTCGCCCGTCAACCTTTGCGTCGTCAAACTGGGTCTTGTACTGAGGTAAGCCAATGTCGTCCAGCCACCCTGCAGGGGGAACACACGTCACGTCATACAGGAGACGGGCGTCATGCAGCGGAACAAGGAAATACGGACACCAGAATCAGCCCCTAGCTGTCCTCTTCTGACCGACCCCCCTATTCGCCAGTTCATTGTATAATCATCGGCTCCCCACAGCTTAATGATGTGTTATAAGTCTATGAGAGTCCATGACCTGGCAGTCACAAGGTTTATTACCAGACACGGTATTATAGGGATGAATACACAATAACATGAAGCAACAATGGAGAGTCATCTAATATAGCTGTATTCTTTTTTTTTACTCATGTGTCACAAGTGCGTAACCCAGCCTCTGTTTTCTTATAAGCACCAAACCCCGATCTGTACATGTAGAAGTACTACCGGCCTAAGCATGCACTCTGGGGGAGGGAATTCCCCAGTCTATCCCACACCAAATCAATCAGGAACAGGAGGAATCAGGAGGAAGTATAGAAGCCCAAATCAGACTGATATGCTGGGACTTGTAGCCTAACACTAGCTGAGCAGTTACCATTATACTAACCTGCTCTACACTCACTCCCAATCTACCCACATTAGTGTGACTGGAGCATCATATCACTATATAACTGTGCTGCTGGGGTACCCTGCTCATCCTACTATATAACTCTAAGCCTGTGGCTTCCTGCTGCCTCCATTCCCCTCCTAACATCATGTCACAGGCACTGGCAGCAATGTCCTCACTGACACATCCCTCATCTCCTGATATACTCTGTGCTGCTGGGGGACCCTGCTCCTCCCACTATATAACTCTCAGTCTGTGGCTCCCTGCTGCCTCCATTCCCCTCCTCACATCATGTCACTGCCCCTGTCACATGCAGCCCTGTCCTCACTGACACATCACTCATCTCCTCATATACTCTGTGCTGCTGGGGACCCTGCTCATCCTACTATATAACTCTCAGCCTGTGGCTTCCTGCTGCCTCCATTCCCCTCCTCACATCATGTCACAGGCACTGGCAGCCATGTCCTCACTGACACATCACTCATCTCCTGATATACTCTGTGCTGCTGGGGACCCTGCTCCTCCCACTATATAACTCTCAGTCTGTGGCTCCCTGCTGCCTCCATTCCCCTCCTCACATCATGTCACTACCCCTGTCACATGCAGCCCTGTCCTCACTGACACATCCCTCATCTCCTGATATACTCTGTGCTGCTGGGGGACCCTGCTCCTCCCACTATATAACTCTCAGGTCTGTGGCTCCCTGCTGCCTCCATTCCCCTCCTCACATCATGTCACTGCTCCTGTCACATGCAGCCCTGTCCTCACCGACACATTACTCATCTCCTGATATACCCTGCTCCTCCCACTATATAACTCTCAGTCTGTGGCTCCCTGCTGCCTCCATTCCCCTCCTCACATCATGTCACTGCTCCTGTCACATGCAGCCCTGTCCTCACTGACACATCACTCATCTCCTGATATACTCTGTGCTGCTGGGGATCCTGCTCCTCCCACTATATAACTCTCAGCCTGTGGCTTCCTGCTGCCTCCATTCCCCTCCTCACATCATGTCACTGCCCCTGTCACATGCAGCCCTGTCCTCACTGACACATTACTCATCTCCTGATATACTCTGTGCTGCTGGGGGACCCTGCTCCTCCCACTATATAACTCTCAGTCTGTGGCTTCCTGCTGCCTCCATTCCCCTCCTCACATCATGTCACTGCCCCTGTCACATGCAGCCCTGTCCTCACTGACACATCACTCATCTCCTGATATACTCTGTGCTGCTGGGGACCCTGCTCCTCCCACTATATAACTCTCAGTCTGTGGCTCCCTGCTGCCTCCATTCCCCTCCTCACATCATGTCACTGCCCCTGTCACATGCAGCCCTGTCCTCACTGACACATCCCTCATCTCCTGATATACTCTGTGCTGCTGGGGACCCTGCTCCTCCCACTATATTACTCTCAGTCTGTGGCATCCTGCTGCCTCCATTCCCCTCCTCACATCATGTCACTGCCCCTGACTGTGTCTTCCTGCTGCCTCCATTCCCCTCCTCACATCATGTCACTGCCCCTGTCACATGCAGCCCTGTCCTCAGTGACACATCACTCACCTCCTGATATACTCTGTGCTGCTGGGGACCCTGCTCCTCCTACTATATAACTCTCAGTCTGTGGCTTCCTGCTGCCTCCATTCCCCTCATCACATCATGTCACTGCCCCTGTCACATGCAGCCCTGTCTTCACTGATGCATCACCCATCTCCTGATATACTCTGTGCTGCTGGGGGACCCTGCTCCTCCCACTATATAACGCTCAGTCTGTGGCATCCTGCTGCCTCCATTCCCCTCCTCACATCATGTCACTGCCCCTGACTGTGTCTTCCTGCTGCCTCCATTCCCCTCCTCACATCATGTCACTACCCCTGTCACATGCAGCCCTGTCCCCACTGACACATCACTCCTCTCCTGATATACTCTGTACTGCTGGGGACCCTGCTCCTCCCACTATATAACTCTCAGTCTGTGGCTCCCTGCTGCCTCCATTCCCCTCCTCACATCATGTCACTGCCCCTGTCACATGCAGCCCTGTCCTCACTGATGCATCACCCATCTCCTGATACACTTTGTGCTGCTGGGGGACCCTGCTCCTCCCACTATTAAACTCTCAGTCTGTGGCTTCCTGCTGCCTCCATTCCCCTCCTCACATCATGTCATTGCCCCTGTCACATGCAGCCCTGTCCTCACTGACACATCACTCATCTCCTGATATACTCTGTGCTGCTGGGAACCATGCTCCTTCCACTATATAACTCTCAGCCTGTGGCTTCCTGCTGCCTCCATTCCTCTCCTCACATCATGTCACTGCCCCTGTCACATGCAGCCCTGTCCTCACTGACACATCACTCATCTCCTGATATACTCTGTGCTGCTGGTGGACCCTGCTCCTCTCACTATATAACTCTCAGTCTGTGGCTTCCTGTGCCTAACACATAATCATCGCTCTCATCTACTTCTGCAGTGACCATTCCAGTAATATGATTGGCTCCAGACTGTCCTATACCTGCTCCATAATAAGAATGTGCTTGAACATGACCATAGTGCACCCTATGAATGAGTAAGAGAAAGTAACTTACGTGTAACCCACTTGTAGTCTAACTTCCCATAATTACTCTCGTCTTCAGACCCCAACGACTGCAGCGCCAGCTGGAGCTTCTTACGGTGTAACGGGTGTTTAATGCCCAGCTCCTACAGAGACAAAGCTGTATTATAACCGGCTGATCCTCTCACACATGAAGAGCACAAGAAACTAAGGCTAACGCGTTTCTCCATCATTAATCAAACGCGTTTCTCCATCATTAATCAAACGCGTTTCTCCATCATTAATCAAACGCGTTTCTCCATCATTATTTATAGGTCAGCCCATGCAATCGGTACAGATCTCTAAGCAATATTAAAACATGGATTTAGTTGGAGACTTTGCCCCTGCCGGAAGCGCCCACCTTCTCAAGGTCCTGCTGGGATGCGTGCAGTAAGGTCTGCCCGGATACGATCCACTGCTTGCAGTTATTCACGTAGCTCCCCAGACCCTGGTCCCGCAGCCAGTTACACACCTGCTCCTTCGTCCACTTGGCAAAGGGAGTGTCCAGATCACTGTGGAAAAGTCACAGGAACATGGAGTTTCATTACAGCCCATGCGACAAATTTCCCAAGTTCTAAGGAAAGTGCCCCCAAACCTCCTGCCCTCCCAAGTGCCACAGCAAACGCTCCTAAATACGTATTTCCACAAACTCTGTTAAAGGTCCGCAAAGCCCCAGTTGTTTTTCATGTGCCTGCCGGACTCTTGTGGAGAAGATAATCATTTTGTGGTATTTTTACCTGCGTCCGCCTCCTGCAAAGAGTAGGGGGGTGGGGGAGTGACCCCGTAGTAGGAGAGAAGGGTGTAGTATTAATAGGATACATCGCTTCTTTTGTTAAACGTTTGTTGAGGGTGTTTACATAGTTGTGGTTCTTGTGGCTTATTATAGAGGATTATGTCCGGTTCTGTGTGCGTTACAGACAACCTATGGCGGTGCTGGGCCATTTCTGTATTCCTTGTTTAATTATGACTGTGTCTCTATTTCTGACACGGTGCATATACTTAAATTTGCAGATGATATTGCTATCGTAGGCCTCATTAGCGGTAACAATGACTCAGAATTCATATCCGAAGTATGTAGGCCGGAGAAATGGAGTCAGGATAATCATCTAATTCTTAACGTTACAAAGACAAAAGAGATGATTTTAGATTTTAGGACAACAAATCAGTAGACTTACAGTCCTTTGGTCCTGGACAAGCAAGAGGTGGAGATAGTTACATCTTTTACATTTTTGGGTATGAGTATTTCTAATGACTTGTCATGGTATTGTCATAAAGAAAGCTCAACAACGGTTACATTTTCTTAGAAAAATGCGTTTAGCAGGAATATCTGAGCCAATTTTAGTTAATTTTTATTCTTGTATTATTGAAAGCGTGCTTACGTACGGTATTTCCGTTTGGTATGGAAACTGCAAGGCAGCAGAGCGCGAATCGCTTGACAGAATTGTTAAAACTGGCGAAAGAATAATTGGTTTATCATTGCCAAATATCCAATCCATTTATAAAAAGAGGCTCCTTAAGAAGGCCAGGAGTATATTGAATGATGAAACCCACCCCAATTATGGGGTATTTACCCTGCTTCCTTCTAATTTACGTTATAGATCTTTGTTGTGTAAGACCAGTCGGCTGAGGCCCACTTTTTTCCCCTAGGGCAATTATTATGCTTAATGGTTTAGGGGGTAGATAGGAGCAGTTCCGGTATGAATGGTCGACCATGTTATGGTCGACAGTCATTAGGTCAACCACTATTGGTCGACATTGACATGGTCGACATGGACACATGGTCGACACATGAAAATGGTCGACACATGAAAGGTCGAAATGAATTTTTTTACTTTTTTTGGTGTCGTTTTTTGCGTAAAGTGACTGGGAACCCCAATTAGTGCACCGCGTCCCCTCGCATGGAGCCTTCGCTCCGCTACCGCTTCGCTCGGCACAGATTACCGTTCCAATCGTAGTCCATGTGGATCGCAAAGTATGGAAAAGTTCCCCAAAAGAAAAAAAAGTTAAAAAACTCATGTCGACCTTTTCATGTGTCGACCATGTGTCCATGTCGACCATGTCAATGTCGACCAATAGTGGTCGACCATAACATGGTCGACCATGTGAACGGATACCGATAGGAGCGTAGTACCTGCTTATGTGTCTATTTGTGTTCCTACGGCTTTTACAAATATTTTATGGCGTTTTATTGGTGTTGTACTTGTGATATCGGTTTCATTCATATGGAAATTTCATTGTTTGTTCATACGTGAATATTTAATGATAATAAATTCAAATTCAATTCAATACCGACCTTTGCGTTTGGCCAAGATCTCGGGACCAGCCCAGTCTCGGCCCAGCAGTGGATCTGGTCCCTCCCCTCTTAAATTCCTCCTCGGGCAGGTCCTCGTCTTGGTTTAAAGTAGTTGACTGACTCCTCTTCAGCCTGCAGGAGGCAAATACAACACAGCGTCAGCCGCTGATACACACGGCCGGACGCAATCACAGGCAAGAGGGGGAAACGAGCGCTGGCGGTGGGACGTGACCAGCCCAATGGATAAGTCAGAGTTACGCAGTGTTGTCTGATCATGTGCTGGGTGACACGGCGACACTGTGCCAGCTTTATACAATGGATTGAATGATGTGATAGGAGGAAGACCGGACAGGTAGGACGATGTACAGATGGAGCCCTGCTCATCTGTCTCTTTAATAGGATTAACGGAGAACAAGAGATGAAAGGTGTATGCTAATAAGCCTTGGTGCACCTAGGTGCAGCAGAGAAGGCTACACGAGCGAGGCTCCGTCTGTACATACATTACATTGCACGGCCTGTACGCAGATGGGTAACTTGTGTGATCACTTCCACTGCAATCAGATTGGATGGGATTATTGCAATCCAATCTGATCTACGCAGGGTGTCGCGGTGTGCCGCCGACGGGCCGATAGATCTGCTGGAATTGCAGCTTTCCCGTCCATATCAGATTTCAGCAAGAGCGAATCAAATCTAGTAAATAGAAATACATTCTCTGGAAACTCTCCGCCCATAGCGGAGAGCCCGGATCCGCCAGGTGCGGCAGTACACGTACATGCACCCGGTAGGGCGCCGTTATCAGATGCGGTCATAGTGCAACCACATTCACCGGCTGATGCATCCAGACACTCTGCACATACGGCTGATTAGGTCCAGATCGCCACCGTCTGGAGGTCCAAGTCCCACTATAATAACGCCACACCGCCCAGAGGGCACGCCGCGCTCACTCACCTCCCAAACAGCTTCTTAATCCCCCTCGGCTTTTTCTTGGAGTCGGGAGAGGATGGGGACCCGTCCTGCGAGCGCGGCGAGGAAACGGCCAGGTCCAGGTGGTCAGCGGAGCCCTTTTCCGTCTCTGCTGTAAGATGTTACAGATCAGTGGGATACAATGGCAGTCAGCGCCTATCCTCCGAGCGGACCACTCGCATTACTTAGTATTAATAGCGTAGCCGGTTACTGGTTATCTGCGGGTTACCACCCCATAGCAGAACATCCACAGTGTCAGTGAGCGGAAGAGGTGCAGCGTCACAGGGAGCGGGAGAGGTGCAGCGTCACAGGGAGCGGGAGAGGTACAGTGTCACAGGGAGCGGGAGAGGTACAGCGTCACAGGGAGCGGGAGAGGTACAGCGTCACAGGGAGCGGGAGAGGTACAGTGTCACAGGGAGCGGGAGAGGTGCAGTGTCACAGGGAGCGGGAGAGGTACAGTGTCACAGGGAGCGGGAGAGGTACAGTGTCACAGGGAGCGGGAGAGGTACAGCGTCACAGGGAGCGGGAGAGGTACAGTGTCACAGGGAGCGGGAGAGGTACAGTGTCACAGGGAGCGGGAGAGGTGCAGTGTCACAGGGAGCGGGAGAGGTACAGTGTCACAGGGAGCGGGAGAGGTGCAGTGTCACAGGGAGCGGGAGAGGTGCAGTGTCACAGGGAGCGGGAGAGGTACAGTGTCACAGGGAGCGGGAGAGGTACAGTGTCACAGGGAGCGGGAGAGGTACAGTGTCACAGGGAGCGGGAGAGGTACAGTGTCACAGGGAGAGGTACAGTGTCACAGGGAGAGGTACAGTGTCACAGGGAGCGGGAGAGGTACAGTGTCACAGGGAGCGGGAGAGGGACAGTGTCACAGGGAGCGGGAGAGGTACAGTGTCACAGGGAGAGGTACAGTGTCACAGGGAGCGGGAGAGGTACAGTGTCACAGGGAGCGGGAGAGGTACAGTGTCACAGGGAGCGGGAGAGGTACAGTGTCACAGGGAGCGGGAGAGGTACAGTGTCACAGGGAGCGGGAGAGGTACAGTGTCACAGGGAGCGGGAGAGGTACAGTGTCACAGGGAGCGGGAGAGGTACAGTGTCACAGGGAGAGGTACAGTGTCACAGGGAGAGGTACAGTGTCACAGGGAGAGGTACAGTGTCACAGGGAGAGGTACAGTGTCACAGGGAGAGGTACAGTGTCACAGGGAGCGGGAGAGGTACAGTGTCACAGGGAGCGGGAGAGGTACAGTGTCACAGGGAGCGGGAGAGGTACAGTGTCACAGGGAGCGGGAGAGGTACAGTGTCACGGAGCGGGAGAGGTACAGTGTCACGGGAAGCGGGAGAGGTACAGTGTCACGGGGAGCGGGAGAGGTACAGTGTCACAGGGAGCGGGAAAGGTACAGTGTCACGGAGAGCGGGAGAGGTACAGTGTCACAGGGAGCGGGAGAGGTACAGTGTCACAGGGAGCGGGAGAGGTACAGTGTCACAGGGAGCGGGAGAGGTACAGTGTCACGGGGAGCGGGAAAGGTACAGTGTCACGGGGAGCGGGAAAGGTACAGTGTCACAGGGAGCGGGAAAGGTACAGTGTCACAGGGAGAGGTACAGTGTCACAGGGAGCGGGAGAGGTACAGTGTCATAGGGAGTGGGAGAGGTACAGTGTCACAGGGAGCGGGAGAGGTACAGTGTCACAGGGAGCGGAACAGGTACAGTGTCACAGGGTGCGGGAGAGGTACAGTGTCACGGGGAGCGGGATAGGTACAGTGTCACGGGGAGCGGGAAAGGTACAGTGTCACGGGGAGCGGGAAAGGTACAGTGTCACGGGGAGCGGGAAAGGTACAGTGTCACAGGGAGAGGTACAGTGTCACAGGGAGCGGGAGAGGTACAGTGTCACAGGGAGCGGGAAAGGTACAGTGTCACGGAGAGCGGGAGAGGTACAGGGAGCGGGAGAGGTACAGTGTCACAGGGAGCGGGAGAGGTACAGTGTCACAGGGAGCGGGAGAGGTACAGTGTCACAGGGAGCGGGAAAGGTACAGTGTCACAGGGAGAGGTACAGTGTCACAGGGAGCGGGAGAGGTACAGTGTCATAGGGAGTGGGAGAGGTACAGTGTCACAGGGAGCGGGAGAGGTACAGTGTCACAGGGAGCGGAAGAGGTACAGTGTCACAGGGTGCGGGAGAGGTACAGTGTCACGGGGAGCGGGATAGGTACAGTGTCACGGGGAGCGGGAAAGGTACAGTGTCACGGGGAGCGGGAAAGGTACAGTGTCACGGGGAGCGGGAAAGGTACAGTGTCACAGGGAGAGGTACAGTGTCACAGGGAGCGGGAGAGGTACAGTGTCACAGGGAGCGGGAAAGGTACAGTGTCACGGAGAGCGGGAGAGGTACAGGGAGCGGGAGAGGTACAGTGTCACAGGGAGCGGGAGAGGTACAGTGTCACAGGGAGCGGGAGAGGTACAGTGTCACAGGGAGCGGGAGAGGTACAGTGTCACAGGGAGCGGGAGAGGTACAGTGTCACAGGGAGCGGGAGAGGTACAGTGTCACGGGGAGCGGGAAAGGTACAGTGTCACAGGGAGCGGGAAAGGTACAGTGTCACAGGGAGAGGTACAGTGTCACAGGGAGCGGGAGAGGTACAGTGTCATAGGGAGTGGGAGAGGTACAGTGTCACAGGGAGCGGGAGAGGTACAGTGTCACAGGGAGCGGAAGAGGTACAGTGTCACAGGGTGCGGGAGAGGTACAGTGTCACGGGGAGCGGGATAGGTACAGTGTCACGGGGAGCGGGAAAGGTACAGTGTCACGGGGAGCGGGAAAGGTACAGTGTCACGGGGAGCGGGAAAGGTACAGTGTCACAGGGAGAGGTACAGTGTCACAGGGAGCGGGAGAGGTACAGTGTCACGGGGAGCGGGAAAGGTACAGTGTCACGGGGAGCGGGAAAGGTACAGTGTCACGGGGAGCGGGAAAGGTACAGTGTCACAGGGAGAGGTACAGTGTCACAGGGAGCGGGAGAGGTACAGTGTCACGGGGAGTGGGAGAGGTACAGTGTCACGGGGAGCGGGAGAGGTACAGTGTCACGGAGAGCGGGAGAGGTACAGTGTCACGGGGAGCGGGAGAGGTACAGTGTAACAGGGAGCGGTAAAGTGTCACAGGGAGCGGGAAAGCTACAGCGTCACAGGGGGCGGGAGAGGTATAGCGTCACAGGGGGCGGGAGAGGTATAGCGTCACAGGGGGCGGGAGAGGAACAGTGTCACAGGGAGCGGGAGAGGTACAGTGTCACAGGGAGCGGGAGAGGTACAGTGTCACAGGGAGCGGGAGAGGTACAGTGTCACAGGGAGCGGGAGAGGTACAGTGTCACGGGGAGCGGGAAAGGTACAGTGTCACGGGGAGCGGGAAAGGTACAGTGTCACGGGGAGAGGTACAGTGTCACAGGGAGCGGGAGAGGTACAGTGTCACGGGGAGCGGGAGAGGTACAGTGTCACGGGGAGCGGGAGAGGTACAGTGTCACGGGGAGCGGGAGAGGTACAGTGTCACGGGGAGCGGTACAGTGTCACAGGGAGCGGGAGAGGTACAGTGTAACAGGGAGCGGGAGAGGTACAGTGTCACGGGGAGCGGGAGAGGTACAGTGTCACGGGGAGCGGGAGAGGTACAGTGTCACGGGGAGCGGGAGAGGTACAGTGTCACGGGGAGCGGGAGAGGTACAGTGTCACGGGGAGCGGGAGAGGTACAGTGTCACAGGGAGAGGTACAGTGTCACAGGGAGCGGTACAGTGTCACAGGGAGCGGGAGAGGTACAGTGTCACAGGGAGCGGGAGAGGTACAGTGTCACAGGGAGCGGGAGAGGTACAGTGTCACAGGGAGCGGGAGAGGTACAGTGTCACGGGAAGCGGGAGAGGTACAGTGTCACGGGGAGCGGGAGAGGTACAGTGTCACTGGGAGCGGGAAAGGTACAGTGTCACGGAGAGCGGGAGAGGTACAGTGTCACAGGGAGCGGGAGAGGTACAGTGTCACAGGGAGCGGGAGAGGTACAGTGTCACAGGGAGCGGAAGAGGTACAGTGTCACAGGGTGCGGGAGAGGTACAGTGTCACGGGGAGCGGGATAGGTACAGTGTCACGGGGAGCGGGAAAGGTACAGTGTCACGGAGAGCGGGAAAGGTACAGTGTCACGGGGAGCGGGAAAGGTACAGTGTCACAGGGAGAGGTACAGTGTCACAGGGAGCGGGAGAGGTACAGTGTCATAGGGAGTGGGAGAGGTACAGTGTCACGTGGAGCGGGAGAGGTACAGTGTCACGGGAAGTGGGAGAGGTACAGTGTCACGGGGAGCGGGAGAGGTACAGTGTCACGGGGAGCGGGAGAGGTACAGTGTAACAGGGAGCGGTAAAGTGTCACAGGGAGCGGGAAAGCTACAGCGTCACAGGGGGCGGGAGAGGTATAGCGTCACAGGGGGCGGGAGAGGAACAGTGTCACAGGGAGCGGGAGAGGTACAGTGTCACAGGGAGCGGGAGAGGTACAGTGTCACAGGGAGCGGGAGAGGTACAGTGTCACAGGGAGCGGGAGAGGTACAGTGTCCCAGGGAGCGGGAGAGGTACAGTGTCACAGGGTGCGGGAAAGGTACAGTGTCACGGGGAGCGGGAAAGGTACAGTGTCACGGGGAGCGGGAAAGGTACAGTGTCACGGGGAGAGGTACAGTGTCACAGGGAGCGGGAGAGGTACAGTGTCACAGGGAGCGGGAGAGGTACAGTGTCACGGGGAGCGGGAGAGGTACAGTGTCACGGGGAGCGGGAGAGGTATAGTGTCACGGGGTGCGGGAGAGGTACAGTGTCACGGGGAGCGGTACAGTGTCACAGGGAGCGGGAGAGGTACAGTGTAACAGGGAGCGGGAGAGGTACAGTGTCACGGGGAGCGGGAGAGGTACAGTGTCCCGGAGCGGGAGAGGTACAGTGTCACAGGGAGAGGTACAGTGTCACGGGGAGCGGGAAAGGTACAGTGTCACGGGGAGCGGTACAGTGTCACAGGGAGCGGGAGAGGTACAGTGTCACAGGGAGCGGGAGAGGTACAGTGTCACGGGGAGCGGGAGAGGTACAGTGTCACGGGGAGCGGGAGAGGTACAGTGTCACGGGGAGCGGGAGAGGTACAGTGTCACGGGGAGCGGGAAAGGTACAGTGTCACGGGGAGCGGGAGAGGTACAGTGTCACAGGGAGCGGTACAGTGTCACAGGGAGCGGTACAGTGTCACAGGGAGCGGGAGAGGTACAGTGTCACAGGGAGTGGGAGAGGTACAGTGTCACGGGGAGCGGGAGAGATACAGTGTCACGGGGAGCGGGAGAGGTACAGTGTCACAGGGAGCGGGAGAGGCACAGTGTCACGGGGAGCGGGAGAGGTACAGTGTCACGGGGTGCGGGAGAGGTACAGTGTCACGGGGAGCGGGAAAGGTACAGTGTCACGGGGAGCGGGAAAGGTACAGTGTCACAGGGAGAGGTACAGTGTCACAGGGAGCGGGAGAGGTACAGTGTCACGGGAAGCGGGAGAGGTACAGTGTCACGGGGAGCGGGAGAGGTACAGTGTCACAGGGGGCGGGAGAGGTATAGCGTCACAGGGGGCGGGAGAGGAACAGTGTCACAGGGAGCGGGAGAGGTACAGTGTCACGGGGAGCGGGAGAGGTACAGTGTCACGGGGAGCGGGAGAGGTACAGTGTCACAGGGAGCGGGAGAGGTACAGTGTCACAGGGAGCGGGAGAGGTACAGTGTCACAGGGAGCGGGAGAGGTACAGTGTCACGGGGTGCGGGAGAGGTACAGTGTCACGGGGAGCGGGAGAGGTACAGTGTCACAGGGAGCGGGAGAGGTACAGTGTCACGGGGAGCGGGAGAGGTACAGTGTCACGGGGAGCGGGAGAGGTACAGTGTCACGGGGAGCGGGAAAGGTACAGTGTCACGGGGAGCGGGAAAGGTACAGTGTCACGGGGAGAGGTACAGTGTCACAGGGAGCGGGAGAGGTACAGTGTCACGGGGAGCGGGAGAGGTACAGTGTCACGGGGAGCGGGAGAGGTACAGTGTCACGGGGTGCGGGAGAGGTACAGTGTCACGGGGTGCGGGAGAGGTACAGTGTCACAGGGAGCGGGAGAGGTACAGTGTAACAGGGAGCGGTACAGTGTCACAGGGAGCGGTACAGTGTCACAGGGAGCGGGAAAGCTACAGCGTCACAGGGGGCGGGAGAGGTATAGCGTCACAGGGGGCGGGAGAGGAACAGCGTCACAGTGACCGGGAGAGGTACAGCGTCACAGTGAGCGGGAGAGGTACAGCGTCACAGTGAGCGGGAGAGGTACAGCGTCACAGTGAGCGGGAGAGGTACAGCGTCACAGTGAGCGGGAGAGATACAGCGTCACAGTGAGCGGGAGAGGTACAGTGCAGTGCCCAAATCTCTCCTGAATACTGGCATGACCCCAGATAGCACCGAATGGTAAATATGGCGGCCGGCTCATCACTCGGATCTCCTGGTCCCAGCCGACGCTGTATGGCAATAAATGCCGGCTAATGTAACTAAGTCACATAATACAGACAACAAGACACCCAGCAGGAACAATGACAAGATGGAAATGTCATACGTGTATTATAGACTAGGTGCTTCATCGCGCCCTACGGGCGCTCTTCACACCGTAGGAAGGGGCTACGCCCCTTAACCCCTGCACGCCTTTCTGGGGTTCAATATTTGTATTATATGGCGTATTACCTGCGTTGTTAGTTTTGGTAGTGGTTAAATATTGGAGGAGGAAAGGGTGTCCGGTGGTGAAGGGGGCGTAGCCCCTTGCGACGGTGTGACCAGCGCCTGCAGGGCACAATGTGCAGAATGTAGCGGGTGCGGGGGGAGACCGCGGGTGAGGCAGGGAGTCTGTAGATGCTGCGGGTGGAGGGAGGGGACACAGAGACATGGGGCGGTAGGGAGGGGACACAGAGACGCTAGGCAGCTGGGAGGGGATACAGAGACGCTGGGCGGTAGGGAGGGGATGAGGCGGGGTGGTAGGGAGGGGATACAGAGAGGCAGGGCGGTAGGAAGGGGACACACCAACGCAGGTTGAGGATACAGAGACGCAGGGCGGTAGGGAGGGGATACGGAGATGTGGGAAAGCAGGCAGGGAGGGGATATGGAGAGGCGGGGCGGCAGGGAGGGGACGCGGAGAGGCGGGGTGGCAGGGAGGGGATAGAAAGATGCGGGCGGCAGGGAGGGGATGCGGAGAGGCGGGGCGGCAGGGAAGGGGTGCCGAGAGGCAGGGAGGGGATGCGGAGACGCAGGCGGCAGGGAGGGGACGCGGAGAGGCGGGGCGGCAGGGAGGGGACGCGGGCCGGCAGGGAGAGGATACGGGGCGGCAGGGAGGGAAGGCAGAGACGTGGGACGGCAGGGAGGGGAGGCGGAGAGGCGGGGTGGAGATGCGGGGCGGCAGGGAGGGTACGCGGGGCCTAAGCAAGGGGATGCAGGGTGGCAGGGAGGGGAAACGGAGAGGCGGGGCGGCAGGGAAGGGACACGGAGACGCAGGGCGGCAGGGAGAGGACGCGGGGCGGCAGGGAGGGAAGGCAGAGACGTGGGACGGCAGGGAGGGGAGGCGGAGAGGCGGGGTGGAGATGCGGGGCAGCAGGGAGGGTACGCGGGGCCGAAGCAAGGGGTGCAGGGTGGCAGGGAGGGGACACGGAGAGGCGGGGCGGCAGGGAGGGGACACGGAGACGCAGGGCGGCAGGGAGAGGACGCGGGGCGGCAGTGAGGGAAGGCAGAGATGTGGGACGGCAGGGAGGGAAGGCGGGGCGGCAGGGAGGGGACGCGGAGAGGCGAGGCGGCAGAGAGGGGATGCAGAGATGCGGGACGGCAGGGAGGGGATGCGGAGAGGCGGGACGGCAGGGAGGGGACGCGGAAACGCAGGGCGGCAGGGAGGGGACGCGGGGCGGCAGGGAGGGAAGGCAGAGACGTGGGACGGCAGGGAGGGAAGGCGGGGTGGCAGAGAGGGGACGCGGAGATGCGGGGCGGCAGAGAAGGGACACGGTGAGGCGGGGCGGCAGGGAGGGGATGCGGAGAGGCTGGGCGGCAGGGAGGGGATACGGAGAGGCGGGCGGCAGGGAGGGGACGTGGAGATGCAGGGCGGGGACACGGGGCGGCAGGGAGGGGACGCAGGGCGGGGAGGGGACGCGGAGAGGCGGGGAGGGGACGTGGAGCGGGGATGCGGTCCGGCAGGGAGGGGAAGCGGTGCGGCAGGGAGGGGACGCGGAGAGGCGGCAGGGAGGGGGCGGGGAAGGGATACGGAAACGCGGGGCGGCAGGGAGGGGGTGATACAGGGAAAGTATGGGGGGCCTGGTGGATGTGGGCAGTGGTGGAAGTGCTGACAGCGTGACCCCACATACCTAGGTAACCGGGGTGGCAGATCGCTCTCCTGGCCCCAGCTCGCACCTGTCACTCTCAGTAGGACGCACGCTGTCCGTGTTCCCGTCTCTGGGCTTTCGGGCGGCAGGGCAGGCCCTGTGGTGTGCAGTGAGGGCATCGGTTCTGGCGATGGTGGGAGGCAGCGTCACATGTGCGGAGGAGGCGGCGGGTCTCTGTACGCGGCGCAGGCAGGGTTGTGAAAGCCTTCTCCTGCACCACACGTCCCTCGTGTATGGCGGCGGCGGCGGTAGCAGTTGTTGTGCGTCAGCCAGGCGCCGCGGCCGAGGAGTGGGAGTGTGCTAATGCGGGAGGGGGTGATGGACAGGCGGCAGTTGTAGTTGTTCCCCCGATGTCGCGGCCGGGGAGTGGGAGTGTGCTGATGCCGGAGGGGGTGATGGACAGGCGGCAGTTGTAGTTGTTCCCCCGGTGTCGCGGCCGGGGAGTGGGAGTGTGCTGATGCCGGAGGGGGTGATGTACAGGCAGCAGTTGTAGTTGATCCCCCGGTGTCGCGGCCGGGGAGTGGGAGTGTGCTGATGCCGGAGGGGGTGATGGACAGGCGGCAGTTGTAGTTGTTCCCCCGGTGTCGCGGCCGGGGAGTGGGAGTGTGCTGATGCCGGAGGGGGTGATGGACAGGCGGCAGTTGTAGTTGTTCCCCCGGTGTCGCGGCCGGGGAGTGGGAGTGTGCTGATGCCGGAGGGGGTGATGGACAGGCGGCAGTTGTAGTTGTTCCCCCGGTGTCGCGGCCGGGGAGTGGGAGTGTGCTGATGCCGGAGGGGGTGATGGACAGGCGGCAGTTGTAGTTGTTCCCCCGGTGTCGCGGCCGGGGAGGGGGAGTGGGCTGATGCCGGAGGGGGTGATGGACAGGCGGCAGTTGTAGTTGTTTCCCCGGTGTCGCGGCCGGGGAGTGGGAGTGTGCTGATGCCGGAGGGGGTGATGGACAGGCGACAGTTGTAGTTGTTCCCCCGGTGTCGCGGCCGGGGAGTGGGAGTGTGCTGATGCCGGAGGGGGTGATGGACAGGCGGCAGTTGTAGTTGTTCCCCCGGTGTCGCGGCCGGGGAGGGGGAGTGGGAGTGTGCTGATGCCGGAGGGGGTGATGGACAGGCGGCAGTTGTAGTTGTTCCCCCGGTGTCGCGGCCGGGGAGCGGGAGTGTGCTAATGCGGGAGGGGGTGATGGACAGGCGGCAGTTGTAGTTGTTCCCCCGGTGTCGCGGCCGGGGAGTGGGAGTGTGCTGATGCCGGAGGGGGTGATGGACAGGCGGCAGTTGTAGTTGTTCCCCCGGTGTCGCGGCCGGGGAGTGGGAGTGTGCTGATGCCGGAGGGGGTGATGGACAGGCGGCAGTTGTAGTTGTTCCCCCGGTGTCGCGGCCGGGGAGTGGGAGTGTGCTGATGCCGGAGGGGGTGATGGACAGGCGGCAGTTGTAGTTGTTCCCCCGGTGTCGCGGCCGGGGAGTGGGAGTGTGCTGATGCCGGAGGGGGTGATGGACAGGCGGCAGTTGTAGTTGTTCCCCCGGTGTCGCGGCCGGGGAGTGGGAGTGTGCTGATGCCGGAGGGGGTGATGTACAGGCAGCAGTTGTAGTTGTTCCCCCGGTGTCGCGGCCGGGGAGTGGGAGTGTGCTGATGCCGGAGGGGGTGATGGACAGGCGGCAGTTGTAGTTGTTCCCCCGGTGTCGCGGCCGGGGAGTGGGAGTGTGCTGATGCCGGAGGGGGTGATGTACAGGCAGCAGTTGTAGTTGTTCCCCCGGTGTCGCGGCCGGGGAGTGGGAGTGTGCTGATGCCGGAGGGGGTGATGGACAGGCGGCAGTTGTAGTTGTTCCCCCGGTGTCGCGGCCGGGGAGTGGGAGTGTGCTGATGCTGGAGGGGGTGATGGACAGGCAGCAGGAGGAAGGACTCGGCAGACACTTGCTGCACATGTGATGGGCTCTGTGACTCCGCCCAGCGTTAGAGGGCCAGGCACAGAGTCACAGGGATATTATATAGGAGATAGATGGGTAATGTATACATCAGCTGGTGACACTACAGCAAAGGACTATCCAATATATCCGTGTCAGTGTGTCATTGTTATGAGACCCCATGTGTCAGTGTGTCATTAATATGGGACCCCAAGTGTCAGTGTGTCATTGTTATGGGACCCCAAGTGTCAGCGTGCCATTGTTCTGGGACCCCATGTGTCAGTGTGCCATTGTTCTGGGACCCCATGTGTCAGTGTGTCATTAATATGGGACCCCAAGTGTCAGTGTGCCATTGTTCTGGGACCCCAAGTGTCAGTGTGTCATTGTTATGGGACCCCAAGTGTCAGTGTGTCATTGTTCTGGGACCCCATGTGTCAGTGTGCCATTGTTCTGGGACCCCATGTGTCAGTGTGTCATTAATATGGGACCTCAAGTGTCAGTGTGTCATTGTTCTGGGACCCCAGGTGTCAGTGTGTCATTGTTCTGGGACCCCAAGTGTCAGCGTGTCATTGTTCTGGGACCCCAAATGTCAGTGTGTCATTGTTCTGGGACCACCAAGTGTCAGCGTGCCATTGTTCTGGGACCCCAAATGTCAGTGTGCCATTGTTCTAGGACCCCAAGTGTCAGTGTGCCATTGTTCTGGGACCCCCAAGTGTCAGTGTGCCATTGTTCTGAGACCCCAAGTGTCAGTGTGCCATTGTTCTGAGACCCCAAGTGTCAGTGTGCCATTGTTCTGAGACCCCATGTGTCAGTGTGCCATTGTTCTGAGACCCCATGTGTCAGTGTGCCATTGTTCTGGGACCCTATGTGTCAGTGTGCCATTGTTCTGGGACCCTATGTGTCAGTGTGCCATTGTTCTGAGACCCCAAGTGTCAGTGTGTCATTGTTATGGGACCCCAAGTGTCAGTGTGCCATTGTTCTGAGACCCCAAGTGTCAGCGTGCCATTGTTCTGGGACCCCAAATGTCAGCGTGCCATTGTTCTAGGACCCCAAGTGTCAGTGTGCCATTGTTCGGGACCCCATGTGTCAGTGTGCCATTGTTCTGGGACCCTATGTGTCAGTGTGCCATTGTTCTGGGACCCTATGTGTCAGTGTGCCATTGTTCTGGGACCCCCAAGTGTCAGTGTGCCATTGTTCTGGGACCCCCAAGTGTCAGCGTGCCATTGTTCTGGGACCCCCAAGTGTCAGCGTGCCATTGTTCTGGGACCCCCAAGTGTCAGCGTGCCATTGTTCTGGGACCCCATGTGTCAGTGTGTCATTGTTCTGGACCCCAGGTGTCAGCGTGTCATTGTTCTGGGACCCCAAGTGTCAGCGTGCCATTGTTCTGGGACCCCCAAGTGTCAGCGTGCCATTGTTCTGGGACCCCATGTGTCAGTGTGTCATTGTTCTGGACCCCAGGTGTCAGTGTGTCATTGTTCTGGGACCCCAAGTGTCAGCGTGCCATTGTTCTGGGACCCCCAAGTGTCAGCGTGCCATTGTTCTGGGACCCCATGTGTCAGTGTGTCATTGTTCTGGACCCCAGGTGTCAGTGTGCCATTGTTCTGGGACCCAAAGTGTCAGTGTGCCATTGTTCTGGGACCCAAAGTGTCAGTGTGCCATTGTTCTGGGACCCCAAGTGTCAGCGTGCCATTGTTCTGGGACCCCAAGTGTGAGCGTGCCATTGTTCTGAGACCACAAGTGTCAGTGTGCCATTGTTCTGGGACCCCAGGTGTCACTGTGCCATTGTTCTGAGACCCCAAGTGTCAGTGTGCCATTGTTCTGAGACCCCAAGTGTCAGCGTGCCATTGTTCTGGGACCCCCAAGTGTCAGCGTGCCATTGTTCTGGGACCCCAAATGTCAGCGTGCCATTGTTCTAGGACCCCAAGTGTCAGCGTGCCATTGTTCTGGGACCCCAAGTGTCAGCGTGCCATTGTTCTGGGACCCCAAGTGTCAGCGTGCCCCCAAGTGTCAGTGTGCCATTGTTCTGGGACCCTATGTGTCAGTGTGCCATTGTTCTGAGACCCCAAGTGTGAGCATGCCATTGTTCTGAGACCACAAGTGTCAGTGTGTCATTGTTCTAGGAACCCAAGTGTCAGCGTGCCATTGTTCTGGGACCCCAAGTGTCAGCGTGCCATTGTTCTGGGACCCCAAGTGTCAGCGTGCCCCCAAGTGTCAGCGTGCCATTGTTCTAGGACCCCAAGTGTCAGCGTGCCATTGTTCTGGGACCCCAAGTGTCAGCGTGCCATTGTTCTGGGACCCCAAGTGTCAGCGTGCCCCCAAGTGTCAGTGTGCCATTGTTCTGGGACCCTATGTGTCAGTGTGCCATTGTTCTGGGACCCCAAGTGTGAGCATGCCATTGTTCTGAGACCACAAGTGTCAGCGTGCCATTGTTCTGGGACCCCAGGTGTCACTGTGCCATTGTTCTGGGACCCCAAGTGTCAGTGTGTCATTGTTATGGACCCCAGGTGTCAGTGTGTCATTAATATGGGACCCAAAGTGTCAGCGTGCCATTGTTCTGGGACCCCATGTGTCAGTGTGTCATTGTTCTGGACCCCAGGTGTCAGTGTGTCATTGTTCTGGGACCCCAAGTGTCAGCGTGCCATTGTTCTGGGACCCCCAAGTGTCAGCGTGCCATTGTTCTGGGACCCCATGTGTCAGTGTGTCATTGTTCTGGACCCCAGGTGTCAGTGTGCCATTGTTCTGGGACCCAAAGTGTCAGTGTGCCATTGTTCTGGGACCCCAAGTGTCAGTGTGCCATTGTTCTGGGACCCCAGGTGTCACTGTGCCATTGTTCTGGGACCCCAAGTGTCAGCGTGCCATTGTTCTGGGACCCCAAGTGTCAGCGTGCCATTGTTCTGGGACCCCAAGTGTCAGCGTGCCCCCAAGTGTCAGTGTGCCATTGTTCTGAGACCCCAAGTGTGAGCATGCCATTGTTCTGAGACCACAAGTGTCAGTGTGTCATTGTTCTAGGAACCCAAGTGTCAGCGTGCCATTGTTCTGGGACCCCAAGTGTCAGCGTGCCCCCAAGTGTCAGCGTGCCATTGTTCTAGGACCCCAAGTGTCAGCGTGCCATTGTTCTGGGACCCCAAGTGTCAGCGTGCCATTGTTCTGGGACCCCAAGTGTCAGCGTGCCCCCAAGTGTCAGTGTGCCATTGTTCTGGGACCCTATGTGTCAGTGTGCCATTGTTCTGGGACCCCAAGTGTGAGCATGCCATTGTTCTGAGACCACAAGTGTCAGCGTGCCATTGTTCTGGGACCCCAGGTGTCACTGTGCCATTGTTCTGGGACCCCAAGTGTCAGTGTGTCATTGTTCTGGGACCCCAAGTGTCAGTGTGTCATTGTTCTGGGACCCCAAGTGTCAGTGTGTCATTGTTATGGACCCCAGGTGTCAGTGTGTCATTGTTCTGGGACCCCAAGTGTCAGTGTGCCATTGTTCTGGGACCCCAGGTGTCAGTGTGCCATTGTTCTGGACCCCAGGTGTCAGTGTGCCATTGTTCTGGGACCCCAAGTGTCAGTGTGTCATTGTTATGGGACCCCAAGTGTCAGTGTGTCATTGTTATGGGACCCCAAGTGTCAGCGTGCCATTGTTCTGGGACCCCATGTGTCAGTGTGCCATTGTTCTGGGACCCCATGTGTCAATGTGTCATTAATATGGGACCCCAAGTGTCAGTGTGTCATTGTTCTGGGACCCCAAGTGTCAGTGTGTCATTGTTCTGGACCCCAAATGTCAGTGTGTCATTGTTATGGGACCCCAAGTGTCAGTGTGTCATTGTTATGGGACCCCAAGTGTCAGCGTGCCATTGTTCTGGGACCCCATGTGTCAGTGTGCCATTGTTCTGGGACCCCATGTGTCAGTGTGTCATTAATATGGGACCCCAAGTGTCAGTGTGTCATTGTTCTGGGACCCCAAGTGTCCGTGTGTCATTGTTCTGGACCCCAAATGTCATTGTGTCATTGTTATGGGACCCCAAGTGTCAGTGTGTCATTGTTATGAGACCCCAAGTGTCAGCGTGCCATTGTTATGGGACCCCAAGTGTCAGTGTGTCATTGTTATGGGACCCCAAGTGTCAGTGTGTCATTGTTATGGGACCCCAAGTGTCAGTGTGTCATTGTTCTGCTACCCCAAATGTCAGTGTGTCATTGTTCTGGGACCCCAAATGTCAGTGTGTCATTGTTCTGGGACCCCCAAGTGTCAGCGTGCCATTGTTCTGGGACCCCAAATGTCAGCGTGCCATTGTTCTAGGACCCCAAGTGTCAGTGTGCCATTGTTCTGAGACCCCAAGTGTCAGTGTGCCATTGTTCTGAGACCCCATGTGTCAGTGTGCCATTGTTCTGGACCCCAGGTGTCAGTGTGTCATTGTTATGGGACCCTATGTGTCAGTGTGCCATTGTTCTGAGACCCCAAGTGTCAGTGTGCCATTGTTCTGAGACCCCATGTGTCAGTGTGCCATTGTTCTGAGACCCCATGTGTCAGTGTGCCATTGTTCTGGGACCCCATGTGTCAGTGTGCCATTGTTCTGGGACCCTATGTGTCAGTGTGCCATTGTTCTGGGACCCTATGTGTCAGCGTGCCATTGTTCTGGGACCCCAAATGTCAGCGTGCCATTGTTCTAGGACCCCAAGTGTCAGTGTGCCATTGTTCGGGACCCCATGTGTCAGTGTGCCATTGTTCTGGGACCCTATGTGTCAGTGTGCCATTGTTCTGGGACCCCCAAGTGTCAGTGTGCCATTGTTCTGGGACCCCCAAGTGTCAGCGTGCCATTGTTCTGGGACCCCCAAGTGTCAGCGTGCCATTGTTCTGGGACCCCCAAGTGTCAGCGTGCCATTGTTCTGGGACCCCCAAGTGTCAGCGTGCCATTGTTCTGGGACCCCATGTGTCAGCGTGCCATTGTTCTGGACCCTAGGTGTCAGTGTGTCATTGTTCTGGGACCCCAAGTGTCAGCGTGCCATTGTTCTGGGACCCCCAAGTGTCAGCGTGCCATTGTTCTGGGACCCCATGTGTCAGTGTGTCATTGTTCTGGACCCCAGGTGTCAGTGTGCCATTGTTCTGGGACCCAAAGTGTCAGTGTGCCATTGTTCTGGGACCCAAAGTGTCAGCGTGCCATTGTTCTGGGACCCCAAGTGTCAGCGTGCCATTGTTCTGGGACCCCAAGTGTGAGCGTGCCATTGTTCTGAGACCACAAGTGTCAGTGTGCCATTGTTCTGGGACCCCAGGTGTCACTGTGCCATTGTTCTGAGACCCCAAGTGTCAGCGTGCCATTGTTCTGAGACCCCAAGTGTCAGCGTGCCCCCAAGTGTCAGCGTGCCATTGTTATAGGACCCCAAGTGTCAGCGTGCCATTGTTCTGGGACCCCATGTGTCAGTGTGTCATTGTTCTGGGACCCCCAAGTGTCAGTGTGCCATTGTTCTGGGACCCCCAAGTGTCAGCGTGCCATTGTTCTGGGACCCCCAAGTGTCAGCGTGCCATTGTTCTGGGACCCCCAAGTGTCAGCGTGCCATTGTTCTGGGACCCCCAAGTGTCAGCGTGCCATTGTTCTGGGACCCCATGTGTCAGCGTGCCATTGTTCTGGACCCCAGGTGTCAGTGTGTCATTGTTCTGGGACCCCAAGTGTCAGCGTGCCATTGTTCTGGGACCCCCAAGTGTCAGCGTGCCATTGTTCTGTGACCCCAAGTGTCAGCGTGCCATTGTTCTGGGACCCCAAATGTCAGCGTGCCATTGTTCTAGGACCCCAAGTGTCAGCGTGCCATTGTTCTGGGACCCCAAGTGTCAGCGTGCCATTGTTCTGGGACCCTATGTGTCAGTGTGCCATTGTTCTGAGACCCCAAGTGTGAGCATGCCATTGTTCTGAGACCACAAGTGTCAGTGTGTCATTGTTCTAGGACCCCAAGTGTCAGCGTGCCATTGTTCTGGGACCCCAAGTGTCAGCGTGCCATTGTTCTGAGACCCCAAGTGTCAGCGTGCCCCCAAGTGTCAGCGTGCCATTGTTATAGGACCCCAAGTGTCAGCGTGCCATTGTTCTGGGACCCCAAGTGTCAGCGTGCCATTGTTCTGGGACCCCAAGTGTCAGCGTGCCATTGTTCTGGGACCCCAAGTGTCAGCGTGCCCCCAAGTGTCAGTGTGCCATTGTTCTGGGACCCTATGTGTCAGTGTGCCATTGTTCTGGGACCCCAAGTGTGAGCATGCCATTGTTCTGAGACCACAAGTGTCAGCGTGCCATTGTTCTGGGACCCCAGGTGTCACTGTGCCATTGTTCTGGGACCCCAAGTGTCAGTGTGTCATTGTTCTGGGACCCCAAGTGTCAGTGTGTCATTGTTATGGACCCCAGGTGTCAGTGTGTCATTGTTATGGGACCCCAAGTGTCAGTGTGCCATTGTTCTGGGACCCCAAGTGTCAGCGTGCCCCCAAGTGTCAGTGTGCCATTGTTCTGGGACCCCAAGTGTGAGCATGCCATTGTTCTGAGACCACAAGTGTCAGCGTGCCATTGTTCTGGGACCCCAGGTGTCACTGTGCCATTGTTCTGGGACCCCAAGTGTCAGTGTGTCATTGTTCTGGGACCCCAAGTGTCAGTGTGTCATTGTTATGGACCCCAGGTGTCAGTGTGCCACTGTTGTGGACCACAGGTGTCAGTGTGTCATTGTTCTGGGACCCTATGTGTCAGTGTGCCATTGTTCTGAGACCCCAAGTGTCAGTGTGCCATTATTCTGGGACCCTATGTGTCAGTGTGCCATTGTTCTGGGACCCTATGTGTCAGTGTGCCATTGTTCTGAGACCCCAGGTGTCAGCGTGCCATTGTTCTGGGACCCCAAGTGTCAGCGTGCCCCCAAGTGTCAGCGTGCCATTGTTCTAGGACCCCAAGTGTCAGCGTGCCATTGTTCTGGGACCCCAAGTGTCAGCGTGCCATTGTTCTGGGACCCCAAGTGTCAGCGTGCCCCCAAGTGTCAGTGTGCCATTGTTCTGGGACCCCAAGTGTCAGTGTGCCATTGTTCTGGGACCCCAAGTGTGAGCATGCCATTGTTCTGAGACCACAAGTGTCAGCGTGCCATTGTTCTGGGACCCCAGGTGTCACTGTGCCATTGTTCTGGGACCCCAAGTGTCAGTGTGTCATTGTTCTGGGACCCCAAGTGTCAGTGTGTCATTGTTATGGACCCCAGGTGTCAGTGTGTCATTGTTATGGGACCCCAAGTGTCAGTGTGCCATTGTTCTGGGACCCCAAGTGTCAGCGTGCCCCCAAGTGTCAGTGTGTCATTGTTCTGGGACCCTATGTGTCAGTGTGCCATTGTTCTGAGACCCCAAGTGTCAGTGTGCCATTGTTCTGAGACCCCAAGTGTCAGTGTGCCATTATTCTGGGACCCTATGTGTCAGTGTGCCATTGTTCTGGGACCCTATGTGTCAGTGTGCCATTGTTCTGAGACCCCAGGTGTCAGCGTGCCATTGTTCTAGGACCCCAAGTGTCAGTGTGTCATTGTTCTGAGACCCTATGTGTCAGTGTGTCATTGTTCTGAGACCCCAGGTGTCAGTGTGCCATTGTTCTGAGACCCTATGTGTCAGTGTGCCATTGTTCGGAGACCCCAAGTGTCAGTGTGTCATTGTACTGGGACCCTATGTGTCAGTGTGCCATTGTTCTGAGACCCCAAGTGTCAGTGTGCCATTGTTCTGGGACCCTATGTGTCAGTGTTCCATTGTTCTGAGACCCCAGGTGTCAGTGTGCCATTGTTCTGGGACCCTATGTGTCAGTGTGCCATTGTTCTGAGACCCCAGGTGTTAGCGTGCCATTGTTCTAGGACCCCAAGTGTCAATGTGTCATTGTTCTGAGACCCTATGTGTCAGTGTGCCATTGTTCTGAGACCCCAAGTGTCAGTGTGCCATTGTTCTGGGACCCCAAGTGTCAGCGTGCCATTGTTCTGGGACCCCAAGTGTCAGCGTGCCCCCAAGTGTCAGTGTGCCATTGTTCTGGGACCCTATGTGTCAGTGTGCCATTGTTCTGGGACCCCAAGTGTGAGCATGCCATTGTTCTGAGACCACAAGTGTCAGCGTGCCATTGTTCTGGGACCCCAGGTGTCACTGTGCCATTGTTCTGGGACCCCAAGTGTCAGTGTGTCATTGTTCTGGGACCCCAAGTGTCAGTGTGTCATTGTTATGGACCCCAGGTGTCAGTGTGTCATTGTTCTGGGACCCCAAGTGTCAGTGTGCCATTGTTCTGGGACCCCAGGTGTCAGTGTGCCATTGTACTGGGACCCTATGTGTCAGTGTGCCATTGTTCTGAGACCCCAAGTGTCAGTATACCATTGTTCTGGGACCCTATGTGTCAGTGTTCCATTGTTCTGAGACCCCAGGTGTCAGTGTGCCATTGTTCTGGGACCCCAGGTGTTAGCGTGCCATTGTTCTAGGACCCCAAGTGTCAGTGTGTCATTGTTCTGAGACCCTATGTGTCAGTGTGCCATTGTTCTGAGACCCCAAGTGTCAGTGTGCCATTGTTCTGAGACCCCAAGTGTCAGTGTGCCATTGTTCTGAGACCCAAGTGTCAGTGTGCCATTGTTCTGGAACCCCCAAGTGTCAGTGTGCCATTGTTCTGGACCCCAAGTGTCAGCGTGCCATTGTTCTGGACCCCAAGTGTCAGCGTGCCATTGTTCTGGACCCCCAAGTGTCAGCGTGCCATTGTTCTGGACCCCCAAGTGTCAGTGTGCCATTGTTCTGGACCCCAGGTGTCAGCGTGCCATTGTTTTGGACCCCCAAGTGTCAGTGTGCCATTGTTCTGGACCCCAAAGTGTCAGCGTGCCATTGTTCTGGACCCCCAAGTGTCAGTGTGCCATTGTTCTGGACCCCAAGTGTCAGCGTGCCATTGTTTTGGACCCCCAAGTGTCAGTGTGCCATTGTTCTGGACCCCAAAGTGTCAGTGTGCCATTGTTCTGGACCTCAAAGTGTCAGCGTGCCATTGTTCTAGGACCCCAAGTGTCAGCGTGCCATTGTTCTGGGACCCCCAAGTGTCAGCGTGCCATTGTTCTGGGACCCCAAGTGTCAGCGTGCCATTGTTCTAGGACCCCAAGTGTCAGCGTGCCATTGTTCTGGGACCCCAAGTGTCAGTGTTGTTCTAGGACCCCAGGTGTCAGCGTGCCATTGTTCTAGGACCCCAAGTGTCAGTGTGCCATTGTTCTAGGACCCCAAGTGTCAGTGTGCCATTGTTCTGGACCCCAAGTGTCAGTGTGTCATTGTTCTTGGACCCCAAGTGTCAGAGTGCCATTGTTCTTGGACCCCAAGTGTCAGTGTGCCATTGTTCTGGGACCCCAAGTGTCAGTGTGCCATTGTTCTAGGACCCCAGGTGTCAGTGTGCCATTGTTCTAGGACCCCAAGTGTCAGTGTGCCATTGTTCTGGGACCCCAGGTGTCAGCGTGCCATTGTTCTGGGACCCCAAGTGTCAGTGTGCCATTGTTCTAGGACCCCAGGTGTCAGCGTGCCATTGTTCTGGGACCCCAGGTGTCAGCGTGCCATTGTTCTGGGACCCCAAGTGTCAGCGTGCCATTGTTCTGGGACCCCAAGTTTCAGCGTGCCATTGTTCTGGGACCCCAGGTGTCACTGTGCCATTGTTCTGAGACCCCAAGTGTCAGTGTGCCATTGTTCTGAGACCCCAAGTGTCAGCGTGCCATTGTTCTGGGACCCCCAAGTGTCAGCGTGCCATTGTTCTGTGACCCCAAGTGTCAGCGTGCCATTGTTCTGTGACCCCAAGTGTCAGCGTGCCATTGTTCTGGGACCCCAAGTATCAGCGTGCCATTGTTCTGGGACCCCAGGTGTCAGCGTGCCCCCAAGTGTCAGTGTGCGATTGTTCTGGGACCCTATGTGTCAGTGTGCCATTGTTCTGAGACCCCAAGTGTGAGCATGCCATTGTTCTGAGACCACAAGTGTCAGGGTGTCATTGTTCTAGGACCCCAAGTGTCAGCGTGCCATTGTTCTGGGACCCCAAGTGTCAGCGTGCCATTGTTCTGGGACCCCAAGTGTCAGCGTGCCCCCAAGTGTCAGCGTGCCATTGTTCTAGGACCCCAAGTGTCAGCGTGCCATTGTTCTGGGACCCCAAGTGTCAGTGTGCCATTGTTCTAGGACCCCAGGTGTCAGCGTGCCATTGTTCTGGGACCCCAAGTGTCAGCGTGCCATTGTTCTGGGACCCCAAGTTTCAGCGTGCCATTGTTCTGGGACCCCAGGTGTCACTGTGCCATTGTTCTGAGACCCCAAGTGTCAGTGTGCCATTGTTCTGAGACCCCAAGTGTCAGCGTGCCATTGTTCTGGGACCCCCAAGTGTCAGCGTGCCATTGTTCTGTGACCCCAAGTGTCAGCGTGCCATTGTTCTAGGACCCCAAGTGTCAGCGTGCCATTGTTCTGGGACCCCAAGTGTCAGCGTGCCATTGTTCTGGGACCCCAAGTGTCAGCGTGCCATTGTTCTGGGACCCCAAGTGTCAGCGTGCCCCCAAGTGTCAGTGTGCCATTGTTCTGGGACCCTATGTGTCAGTGTGCCATTGTTCTGAGACCCCAAGTGTGAGCATGCCATTGTTCTGAGACCACAAGTGTCAGTGTGTCATTGTTCTAGGACCCCAAGTGTCAGCGTGCCATTGTTCTGGGACCCCAAGTGTCAGCGTGCCATTGTTCTGGGACCCCAAGTGTCAGCGTGCCCCCAAGTGTCAGCGTGCCATTGTTCTAGGACCCCAAGTGTCAGCGTGCCATTGTTCTGGGACCCCAAGTGTCAGCATGCCATTGTTCTGGGACCCCAAGTGTCAGCGTGCCCCCAAGTGTCAGTGTGCCATTGTTCTGGGACCCTATGTGTCAGTGTGCCATTGTTCTGGGACCCCAAGTGTGAGCATGCCATTGTTCTGAGACCACAAGTGTCAGCGTGCCATTGTTCTGGGACCCCAGGTGTCAGTGTGTCATTGTTATGGACCCCAAGTGTCAGTGTGCCATTGTTCTGGGACCCTATGTGTCAGTGTGCCATTGTTCTGGGACCCCAAGTGTGAGCATGCCATTGTTCTGGGACCCCAAGTGTCAGTGTGTCATTGTTCTGGGACCCCAAGTGTCAGTGTGTCATTGTTATGGACCCCAGGTGTCAGTGTGTCATTGTTCTGGGACCCCAAGTGTCAGTGTGCCATTGTTCTGGGACCCCAAGTGTCAGTGTGCCATTGTTCTGGGACCCCAAGTGTCAGTGTGCCATTGTTCTGGGACCCCAAGTGTCAGTGTGCCATTGTTCTGGGACCCCAGGTGTCAGTGTGCCATTGTTCTGGACCCCAGGTGTCAGTGTGCCATTGTTCTGGGACCCTATGTGTCAGCGTGCCATTGTTCTAGGACCCCAAGTGTCAGTGTGTCATTGTTCTGAGACCCTATGTGTCAGTGTTTCATTGTTCTGAGACCCCAAGTGTCAGTGTGTCATTGTACTGGGACCCTATGTGTCAGTGTGCCATTGTTCTGAGACCCCAAGTGTCAGTGTGCCATTGTTCTGGGACCCTATGTGTCAGTGTTCCATTGTTCTGAGACCCCAGGTGTCAGTGTGCCATTGTTCTGGGACCCTATGTGTCAGTGTGCCATTGTTCTGAGACCCCAGGTGTTAGCGTGCCATTGTTCTAGGACCCCAAGTGTCAGTGTGTCATTGTTCTGAGACCCTATGTGTCAGTGTGCCATTGTTCTGAGACCTCAAGTGTCAGTGTGCCATTGTTCTGAGACCCCAAGTGTCAGTGTGCCATTGTTCTGAGACCCCAAGTGTCAGCGTGCCATTGTTCTGGGACCCCCAAGTGTCAGCATGCCATTGTTCTGGACCCCAAGTGTCAGCGTGCCATTGTTCTGGACCCCCAAGTGTCAGCGTGCCATTGTTCTGGACCCCCAAGTGTCAGCGTGCCATTGTTCTGGACCCCAAGTGTCAGCGTGCCATTGTTCTGGACCCCCAAGTGTCAGCGTGCCATTGTTCTGGACCCCCAAGTGTCAGTGTGCCATTGTTCTGGACCCCAAGTGTCAGCGTGCCATTGTTCTAGGACCCAAGTGTCAGCGTGCCATTGTTCTGGGACCCCCAAGTGTCAGCGTGCCATTGTTCTGGGACCCCCAAGTGTCAGCGTGCCATTGTTCTGGACCCCAAGTGTCAGCGTGCCATTGTTTTGGACCCCCAAGTGTCAGTGTGCCATTGTTCTGGACCCCAAAGTGTCAGCGTGCCATTGTTTTGGACCCCCAAGTGTCAGTGTGCCATTGTTCTGGACCCCAAGTGTCAGCGTGCCATTGTTCTAGGACCCCAAGTGTCAGCGTGCCATTGTTCTGGGACCCCCAAGTGTCAGTGTGCCATTGTTCTGGACCCCAAGTGTCAGCGTGCCATTGTTCTAGGACCCAAGTGTCAGCGTGCCATTGTTCTGGGACCCCCAAGTGTCAGCGTGCCATTGTTCTGGGACCCCCAAGTGTCAGCGTGCCATTGTTCTGGACCCCAAGTGTCAGCGTGCCATTGTTTTGGACCCCCAAGTGTCAGTGTGCCATTGTTCTGGACCCCAAAGTGTCAGCGTGCCATTGTTTTGGACCCCCAAGTGTCAGTGTGCCATTGTTCTGGACCCCAAGTGTCAGCGTGCCATTGTTCTAAGACCCCAAGTGTCAGCGTGCCATTGTTCTGGGACCCCCAAGTGTCAGCGTGCCATTGTTCTGGGACCCCAAGTGTCAGCGTGCCATTGTTCTAGGACCCCAAGTGTCAGCGTGCCATTGTTCTGGGACCCCCAAGTGTCAGCGTGCCATTGTTCTGGGACCCCAAGTGTCAGCGTGCCATTGTTCTAGGACCCCAAGTGTCAGCGTGCCATTGTTCTGGGACCCCAAGTGTCAGTGTTGTTCTAGGACCCCAGGTGTCAGCGTGCCATTGTTCTAGGACCCCAAGTGTCAGCGTGCCATTGTTCTGGGACCCCAAGTGTCAGTGTTGTTCTAGGACCCCAGGTGTCAGCGTGCCATTGTTCTAGGACCCCAAGTGTCAGTGTGCCATTGTTCTAGGACCCCAAGTGTCAGTGTGCCATTGTTCTGGACCCCAAGTGTCAGTGTGCCATTGTTCTGGACCCCAAGTGTCAGTGTGCCATTGTTCTAGGACCCCAAGTGTCAGTGTGCCATTGTTCTAGGACCCCAAGTGTCAGTGTGCCATTGTTCTGGGACCCCAAGTGTCTGTATGCCATTGTTCTGGGACACTGACACTCGGGGGCCCACGCTGCGGGCTCGGTGGCGAGCTATTCCCCATGTAACATTTGGTTATTATTGCAGTGATCACACTAATAATACACTGTTAGCCATCCACACGTTGCAGAATATTACTGGGGAGATCGCTGCGGAACATTCTCTGATTTAGGAGTTTCTTCGCTTGTTACAAGAACACAATCTGATTGCGGTCACCATCTAATACCTTATCCCTGCTCTCAGTGTTCCCAGCGATGTAACCAATGTCACCGCTATCTCTGCACACTGTATACGCTGTGATATACAAGTGTCCTCCGTATACCGGCGTTTGTGTTTCCTGGAAGCTGCGTTTTATATCAGTGACTGGGACTATACAAGAGACGATATCTGGCGGATATATCAGTGACTGGGACTATACAAGGGACGATATCTGGCGGATATATCAGTGACTGGGACTATACAAGGGACGATATCTGGCGGATATATCACTGACTGGGACTATACAAGAGACGATATCTGGCGGATATATCAGTGACTGGGACTATACAAGGGACGATATCTGGCGGATATATCAGTGACTGGGACTATACAAGGGACGATATCTGGCGGATATATCACTGACTGGGACTATACAAGAGACGATATCTGGCGGATATATCAGTGACTGGGACTATACAAGGGACGATATCTGGCGGATATATCAGTGACTGGGACTATACAAGGGACGATATCTGGCGGATATATCACTGACTGGGACTATACAAGAGACGATATCTGGCGGATATATTACTGACTGGGACTATACAAGAGACGATATCTGGCGGATATATCAGTGACTGGGACTATACAAGGGACGATATCTGGCGGATATATTACTGACTGGGACTATACAAGGGACGATATCTGGCGGATATATCAGTGACTGGGACTATACAAGGGACGATATCTGGCGGATATATCAGTGACTGGGACTATACAAGGGACGATATCTGGCGGATATATCAGTGACTGGGACTATACTATACAAGAGACGGTATCTGGCGGATATATCAGTGACTGGGACTATACAAGGGACGATATCTGGCGGATATATCAGTGACTGGGACTATACAAGGGACGATATCTGGCGGATATATCAGTGACTGGGACTATACAAGGGACGATATCTGGCGGATATATCACTGACTGGGACTATACAAGAGACGATATCTGGCGGATATATTACTGACTGGGACTATACAAGAGACGATATCTGGAGGATATATCAGTGACTGGGACTATACAAGGGACGATATCTGGCGGATATATTACTGACTGGGACTATACAAGGGACGATATCTGGCGGATATATCAGTGACTGGGACTATACAAGGGACGATATCTGGCGGATATATCAGTGACTGGGACTATACTATACAAGGGACGATATCTGGCGGATATATTACTGACTGGGACTATACAAGGGACGATATCTGGCGGATATATCAGTGACTGGGACTATACAAGGGACGATATCTGGCGGATATATCAGTGACTGGGACTATACAAGAGACGATATCTGGCGGATATATTACTGACTGGGACTATACAAGGGACGATATCTGGCGGATATATCAGTGACTGGGACTATACAAGAGACGATATCTGGCGGATATATTACTGACTGGGACTATACAAGGGACGATATCTGGCGGATATATCACTTACTGGGACTATACAAGGGACGATATCTGGCGGATATATCACTTACTGGGACTATACAAGGGACCATATCTGGCGGATATATCACTGACTGGAACTATACAAGAGACGATATCTGGCGGATATATCACTGACTGGAACTATACAAGAGACGATATCTGGCGGATATATTACTGACTGGGACTATACAAGAGACGATATCTGGCGGATATATCACTGACTGGGACTATACAAGGGACGATATCTGGCGGATATATCAGTGACTGGGACTATACTATACAAGGGACGATATCTGGCGGATATATTACTGACTGGGACTATACAAGGGACGATATCTGGCGGATATATCAGTGACTGGGACTATACAAGGGACGATATCTGGCGGATATATTACTGACTGGGACTATACAAGGGACGATATCTGGCGGATATATCAGTGACTGGGACTATACAAGGGACGATATCTGGCGGATATATCAGTGACTGGGACTATACAAGGGACGATATCTGGCGGATATATCAGTGACTGGGACTATACAAGGGACGATATCTGGCGGATATATTACTGACTGGGACTATACAAGGGACGATATCTGGCGGATATATCAGTGACTGGGACTATACAAGGGACGATATCTGGCAGATATATCAGTGACTGGGACTATACTATACAAGGGACGATATCTGGCGGATATATTACTGACTGGGACTATACAAGAGACGATATCTGGCGGATATATCAGTGACTGGGACTATACAAGGGACGATATCTGGCGGATATATTACTGACTGGGACTATACAAGGGACGATATCTGGCGGATATATCAGTGACTGGGACTATACAAGGGACGATATCTGGCGGATATATCACTTACTGGGACTATACAAGGGACCATATCTGGCGGATATATCAGTGACTGGGACTATATAAGAGACGATATCTGGCGGATATATCACTGACTGGGACTATACAAGAGACGATATCTGGCGGATATATCACTGACTGGGACTATACAAGAGACGATATCTGGCGGATATATCACTGACTGGGACTATACAAGGGACGATACCTGGCGGATATATCACTTACTGGGACTATACAAGGGACGATATCTGGCGGATATATCACTGACTGGGACTATACAAGGGACGATACCTGGCGGATATATCAGTGACTGGGACTATACAAGAGACGATATCTGGCGGATATATCACTGACTGGGACTATACAAGAGACGATATCTGGCGGATACATCACTGACTGGGACTATACAAGGGACGATATCTGGCGGATACATCACTGACTGGGACTATACAAGGGACGATATCTGGCGGATACATCACTGACTGGGACTATACAAGGGACGATACCTGGCGGATATATCACTGACTGGGACTATACAAGGGACGATATCTGGCGCATATATCACTGACTGGGACTATACAAGGGACGATACCTGGCTGATATATCACTGACTGGGACTATACAAGAGACGATATCTGGCGGATATATCACTGACTGGAACTATACAAGAGACGATATCTGGCGGATATATCACTGACTGGAACTATACAAGGGACGATATCTGGCGGATATATCACTGACTGGAACTATACAAGGGACGATATCTAGCGGATATATCACTGACTGGGACTATACAAGGGACGATATCTGGCGGATTCTGGTTGCCCGGAACCCCCCCCACCCTTCTCTTGGCAATTGGCTCACATTTTGACAATAACAATGGTATATAATACTATTACTATAGCTGCAGCCACATCATGCGGTGTAAGTGACAGAGCAGAGCTGCTACATGTGCCCAGTGGTAGCAGCTTCTTCTACCAAGTTTGCTGCGTGTGGATCTGAGCATCCAATCAGTGCACTGGACCAGAGAGTAGCTACCAAAAAGAAGAGACAGGAGCCTTATCATGAGGTGGAAGAATGTGTGCTTAGAAAGTGTAGTATTGATTCCTTTGTGTTTGCGTATTTATTTATTATAGTATGTTTAACCTTTTTCATGACCACTTATCTTATTTACTGTATATTAAATGTTTGATACAGTTTATACTATAGACTGTGTGTAGTGTTACATATGAATACAGTATTCCATCTTCTGCAGAGTGGTAGACTGTGGATTACATTTGGAAACCCCCATCTAGAAATCCTGCGTTTGCCACTGATCTCAGTAACTTAGGCTCTCTCCCTATGGATAATATTTTATAGTACTTATGAAAATGCATACACCAATTTACCAAATAGGGTCAATTTTACATAAACAGAGTCACCTGAAGACACCAAACATACACGCATAATCCAGAATATCATTTCAATACTGAATAAATGTTTTTAGATCGTTGCAGCTACTGTAACACTTATGCCCACACTGTAGATTGAAGCACAAATCCTAATTTTCCAAAATTAGAGCAAACGTGTAAGTTCTCACGGTTAACACAAGATGGCGCTAAAGCTCTATAGCTACAATATTAGAAGCGCTGGGAATTATTACTAGCACTGTATTAGCTGGAGACTACAAAACACACATTAGTAATGGAGGAAGGGAATACGGATGAGTTATGATCATATACTTATGAGTCGATTTGGTAATATATGGGGTTTTTATTTTAGCTATGCTGGAGTGTTAATACGGATGATGATGGGAGCACAGCACGGGAGCCATTTTTTACGGACATGCAGATTTACAGTACCTAAGGTGGGGGCGCTCGCACTTCGGCTGCGATCTTCAGGTTTCCGTAAAGTGCACAAAACCAAATGCAGCCCAGGAGGAAAGAATTTGTAGAAGAGAAATTAAACATACCAGAAGAAAACAGCAGGGAGAGCAAAAGTCAACGAGGCAACAGGAGGAACCCCGAAATCACACAGGTGGGGGGGAGACACGGAAAAGGGGACAGATCGTGAAATACACATACTATATCACTCTACGATAGCATTTATAGAATTATTATATACTAAATATTGTTTCAAACCATAATCCTCGGTCTAGAACACTTGTGTAGTTTCTAGAGCACAAAGCCACAGAAAGTGTGCAATTTGTATAGACCAGAAGTATGGAACTAAGCGATTCATTATTGAGACATTTAATACACAGAAGTAGGACTGAAGGTAGAGTGAGGCTGGAATGTGGGGGGAAGCCTGTTTCTCTATGCAGATCACAGTGTCTGTGTGTAAGGTCACTGAAGGAAGGTGTAGGGGTAGGTAGCGGAGGACGGTAATCCAGTGTACTTACATCATGAAGCACCTTCAGTAATGTGCATGTAAACTTTACGTGTGTATTTATGAATGGTATAAAATCGCCCTTTCATGTAGGATTATCCCACATTTTCAGCTTACTGGCCTTTTAAAAGTTGAAAGTGGTTTCTGTAGACTCATTCAGTCTATAATTAGAGGATGACAGTCTGAGCACATAAACATCCTGTCACACCATTGTCCATTAATAGGGGGTCACAAAGCTGGTCTGATACACGAGACATGAAGCTACGGAGCCTTCTGTCACTGACACGTGCCCCAGCTGCGGGTAATGGGTCACCGCATACAGGCAGGGATTATTCTGTAAGAAGGGGAGGGGTTTCCAGGACAACAGATAAGCAGCGGTCTACATACCTAGGTTTGGGGTGCTTGCCGTCTTCTTATTCGTATTCTTGATTTTGAAAAATCCTCGTCCAAATGACGACCTGGTTTTACGGGTCCCAAAACATTCCTCTTCCCCTACCGTCGCTGCGTGCGCCGGGGGTCTCGGCGGAAGGGTTTCAAACTTGCCGGAGTCTGGGGAAGATGGTTTCTAATCGGCAATAAATAAAGTGTTATTAGATGGAATCCCAGAAGTAATACAGAAATAGAGCTAGGAAAAGTGGACGAGCAAAAGAGGGAGCGAGCACGCGCGCCAGGTAAAGAGGGAGGGAGCAAGCACGCGTGCCAGGTAAAGAGGGAGGGAGCAAATACGCGCGCCAGGTAAAGAGGGAGGGAGCAAGTACGCGCGCCAGGTAAAGAGGGAGGGAGCAAGTACGCGCGCCAGGTAAAGAGGGAGGGAGCAAGTACGCGCGCCAGGTAAAGAGGGAGGGAGCAAGTACGCGCGCCAGGTAAAGAGGGAGGGAGCAAGTACGCGCGCCAGGTAAAGAGTGAGGGAGCAAGTACGCGCGCCAGGTAAAGAGGGAAAGAGCAAGTACGCGCGCCAGGTAAAGAGGGAGGGAGCGAGCACGCGCGCCAGGTAAAGAGGGAGGGAGCGAGCACGCGCGCCAGGTAAAGAGGGAGGGAGCGAGCACGCGCGCCAGGTAAAGAGGGAGGGAGCGAGCACGCGCGCCAGGTAAAGAGGGAGGGAGCAAGCACGCGCGCCAGGTAAAGAGGGAGGGAGCAAGCACGCGCGCCAGGTAAAGAGGGAGGGAGCAAGCACGCGCGCCAGGTAAAGAGGGAGGGAGCAAGCACGCGCGCCAGGTAAAGAGGGAGGGAGCAAGCACGCGCGCCAGGTAAAGAGGGAGGGAGCAAGCACGCCAGGTAAAGAGGGAGCAAGCAGGCATGCCAGGTAAAGAGGGAGCAAGCACACGCGCCAGGTAAAGAGGGAGGGAGCAAGCACGCCAGGTAAAGAGGGAGCGAGCACACGCGCCAGGTAAAGAGGGAGCAAGCATGCACGCCAGTTAAGAGGGAGCAAGCACGCACGCCAGTTAAGAGGGAGCAAGCATGCACGCCAGGTAAAGAGGGAGCAAGCAAGCACGCACGCCAGGTAAAGAGGGAGCAAGCAAGCACGCGCGCAAGGTAAAGAGGGAGCGAGCATGCACGCAAGGTAAAGAGGGAGGGAGCGAGCATGCACGCCAGGTAAAGAGGGAGCAAGCACGCACGCCAGGTAAAGAGGGAGTGAGCATGCACGCCAGGTAAAGAGGGAGCAAGCACGCACACCAGGTAAAGAGGGAGCAAGCACGCGCGCAAGGTAAAGAGGGAGCGAGTATGCACGCAAGGTAAAGAGGGAGGGAGCGAACATGCACGCCAGGTAAAGAGGGAGGGAGCGAACATGCACGCCAGGTAAAGAGGGAGCAAGCACGCACGCCAGGTAAAGAGGGAGCGAGCATGCACGCCAGGTAAAGAGGGAGCAAGCACGCACGCCAGGTAGAGGGAGCAAGCACGCGCGCAAGGTAAAGAGGGAGCGAGTATGCACGCAAGGTAAAGAGTGAGCGAGTATGCGCTCAAGGTAAAGAGGGAGCGAGTATGCGCGCAAGGTAAAGAGGGAGCGAGCATGCACGCAAGGTAAAGAGGGAGCGAGTATGCGCTCAAGGTAAAGAGGGAGCGAGTATGCGCGCAAGGTAAAGAGGGAGCGAGCATGCACGCAAGGTAAAGAGGGAGCGAGCATGCACCCAAGGTAAAGAGGGAGCGAGCATGCACCCAAGGTAGAGGGAGCGAGCATGCACGCAAGGTAAAGAGGGAGCGAGCATGCACCCAAGGTAAAGAGGGAGCGAGCATGCACCCAAGGTAGAGGGAGCGAGCATGCACGCAAGGTAAAGAGGGAGCGAGCATGCACGCAAGGTAAAGAGGGAGCGAGCATGCACGCAAGGTAAAGAGGGAGCGAGCATGAGTGCAAGGTAAAGAGGGAGCGAGCATACACGCAAGGTAAAGAGGGAGCGAGTGCACCAGATAGAGGAAGCAAGCGCACCAGATAGAGGAAGCGAGCACGCCAGATAAAGAGAGAGCGAAAGCATGAACGAACAAGAAAAAGAAAGAGTGAGAGAGAAAGTGAGAGACATCTGCAATCTGGCACATAATGATAGAGGCCAGTGATGCGCTGAGTGTATTTTTATCTGTAGAGATGCTCAGGAACCTGTAATTACCAGGAACACACATCACTGCCGCCTCATACACAGCACACAGAAGAGGATCCTGCGTACTGCAGAGCAATATCCCCGGCACACAGAAGAGGATCCTGCGTACTGCAGAGCAATATCCCCGGCACACAGAAGAGGATCCTGCGTACTGCAGAGCAATATCCCCGGCACACAGAAGAGGATCCTGCGTACTGCAGAGCAATATCCCCGGCACACAGAAGAGGATCCTGCGTACTGCAGAGCAATATCCCCGGCACACAGAAGAGGATCCTGCGTACTGCAGAGCAATATCCCCGGCACACAGAAGAGGATCCTGCGTACTGCAGAGCAATATCCCCGGCACACAGAAGAGGATCCTGCGTACTGCAGAGCAATATCCCCGGCACACAGAAGAGGATCCTGCGTACTGCAGAGCAATATCCCCGGCACACAGAAGAGGATCCTGCGTACTGCAGAGCAATATCCCCGGCACACAGAAGAGGATCCTGCGTACTGCAGAGCAATATCCCCGGCACACAGAAGAGGATCCTGCGTACTGCAGAGCAATATCCCCGGCACACAGAAGAGGATCCTGCGTACTGCAGAGCAATATCCCCGGCACACAGAAGAGGATCCTGCGTACTGCAGAGCAATATCCCCGGCACACAGAAGAGGATCCTGCGTACTGCAGAGCAATATCCCCGGCACACAGAAGAGGATCCTGCGTACTGCAGAGCAATATCCCCGGCACACAGAAGAGGATCCTGCGTACTGCAGAGCAATATCCCCGGCACACAGAAGAGGATCCTGCGTACTGCAGAGCAATATCCCCGGCACACAGAAGAGGATCCTGCGTACTGCAGAGCAATATCCCCGGCACACAGAAGAGGATCCTGCGTACTGCAGAGCAATATCCCCGGCCCACAGAAGAGGATCCTGCGTACTGCAGAGCAATATCCCCGGCACACAGAAGAGGATCCTGCGTACTGCAGAGCAATATCCCCGGCCCACAGAAGAGGCTCCTGCGTACTGCAGAGCAATATCCCCGGCACACAGAAGAGGATCCTGCGTACTGCAGAGCAATATCCCCGGTACACAGAAGAGGATCCTGCGTACTGCAGAGCAATATCCCCGGCCCACAGAAGAGGATCCTGCGTACTGCAGAGCAATATCCCCGGCACACAGAAGAGGATCCTGCGTACTGCAGAGCAATATCCCCGGCCCACAGAAGAGGATCCTGCGTACTGCAGAGCAATATCCCCGGCCCACAGAAGAGGATCCTGCGTACTGCAGAGCAATATCCCCGGCCCACAGAAGAGGCTCTTGCGTACTGCAGAGCAATATCCCCGGCACACAGAAGAGGATCCTGCGTACTGCAGAGCAATATCCCCGGCACACAGAAGAGGATCCTGCGTACTGCAGAGCAATATCCCCGGCACACAGAAGAGGATCCTGCGTACTGCAGAGCAATATCCCCGGCCCACAGAAGAGGATCCTGCGTACTGCAGAGCAATATCCCCAGCACACAGAAGAGGATCCTGCGTACTGCAGAGCAATGTCCCCGGCACACAGAAGAGGATCCTGCGTACTGCAGAGCAATATCCCTGAACACAGAAGAGGATCCTGCATACTGCAGAACAATGTCCCCGGCACACAGAAGAGGATCCTGCGTACTGCAGAGCAATATCCCCGGCCCACAGAAGAGGATCCTGCGTACTGCAGAGCAATGTCCCCGGCACACAGAAGAGGATCCTGCGTACTGCAGAGCGGATCCTGCGTACTGCAGAGCAATATCCCCGGCCCACAGAAGAGGCTCCTGCGTACTGCAGAGCAATATCCCCGGCACACAGAAGAGGATCCTGCGTACTGCAGAGCAATATCCCCGGCACACAGAAGAGGATCCTGCGTACTGCAGAGCAATATCCCCAGCACACAGAAGAGGATCCTGCGTACTGCAGAGCAATGTCCCCGGCACACAGAAGAGGATCCTGCGTACTGCAGAGCAATATCCCTGAACACAGAAGAGGATCCTGCATACTGCAGAACAATGTCCCCGGCACACAGAAGAGGATCCTGCGTACTGCAGAGCAATATCCCCGGCCCACAGAAGAGGATCCTGCGTACTGCAGAGCAATGTCCCCGGCACACAGAAGAGGATCCTGCGTACTGCAGAGCGGATCCTGCGTACTGCAGAGCAATATCCCCGGCCCACAGAAGAGGCTCCTGCGTACTGCAGAGCAATATCCCCGGCACACAGAAGAGGATCCTGCGTACTGCAGAGCAATATCCCCGGCACACAGAAGAGGATCCTGCGTACTGCAGAGCAATATCCCCGGCACACAGAAGAGGATCCTGCGTACTGCAGAGCAATATCCCCGGCACACAGAAGAGGATCCTGCGTACTGCAGAGCAATATCCCCGGCACACAGAAGAGGATCCTGCGTACTGCAGAGCAATATCCCCGGCACACAGAAGAGGATCCTGCGTACTGCAGAGCAATATCCCCAGCACACAGAAGAGGATCCTGCGTACTGCAGAGCAATATCCCCAGCACACAGAAGAGGATCCTGCGTACTGCAGAGCAATGTCCCCGGCACACAGAAGAGGATCCTGCGTACTGCAGAGCAATATCCCTGAACACAGAAGAGGATCCTGCATACTGCAGAACAATGTCCCCGGCACACAGAAGAGGATCCTGCGTACTGCAGAGCAATATCCCCGGCCCACAGAAGAGGATCCTGCGTACTGCAGAGCAATGTCCCCGGCACACAGAAGAGGATCCTGCGTACTGCAGAGCGGATCCTGCGTACTGCAGAGCAATATCCCCGGCCCACAGAAGAGGCTCCTGCGTACTGCAGAGCAATATCCCCGGCACACAGAAGAGGATCCTGCGTACTGCAGAGCAATATCCCCGGCCCACAGAAGAGGATCCTGCGTACTGCAGAGCAATATCCCCAGCACACAGAAGAGGATCCTGCGTACTGCAGAGCAATGTCCCCGGCACACAGAAGAGGATCCTGCGTACTGCAGAGCAATATCCCTGAACACAGAAGAGGATCCTGCATACTGCAGAACAATGTCCCCGGCACACAGAAGAGGATCCTGCGTACTGCAGAGCAATATCCCCGGCCCACAGAAGAGGATCCTGCGTACTGCAGAGCAATGTCCCCGGCACACAGAAGAGGATCCTGCGTACTGCAGAGCGGATCCTGCGTACTGCAGAGCAATATCCCCGGCCCACAGAAGAGGCTCCTGCGTACTGCAGAGCAATATCCCCGGCACACAGAAGAGGATCCTGCGTACTGCAGAGCAATATCCCCGGCACACAGAAGAGGATCCTGCGTACTGCAGAGCAATATCCCCGGCACACAGAAGAGGATCCTGCGTACTGCAGAGCAATATCCCCGGCACACAGGAGAGGATCCTGCGTACTGCAGAGCAATATCCCCGGCACACAGAAGAGGATCCTGCGTACTGCAGAGCAATATCCCCGGCACACAGAAGAGGATCCTGCGTACTGCAGAGCAATATCCCCGGCACACAGAAGAGGATCCTGCGTACTGCAGAGCAATATCCATGGCACACAGAAGAGGATCCTGCGTACTACAGAGCAATATCCCCGGCACACAGAAGAGAATACTGCGTACTGCAGAGCAATATCCCCAGCACCACTCACCCGCGGCGAAGACTTCTTCAGGTTGTCTAAACTGCTCGACTTCTTCACGAGAGACCTAAAAACAGCAAAATACGGCGTCACGTTATCAACCGCAAACACAGGGAAAGCGGATCTCTGTTCCCAGGCATACAATTAGCATATTCCTATATAGCGTATATGTCCACAATGCTGCCCGCTACATCATGCAGAGGAACTGAACACCGCACAAGAGGATGGTGTGCCTCTATCCTTCATCACTCTGACTTATCATTAGCTACAGGATACCCACTGGCAGAGCACACAGAGTACTGCCAGTGATGTCACAGTATGCTTAGCCAGCTTTACTATTTCAGCTTTTTGTCCTCCATCAGATTCCCTTTGTATATGGTCTATGACTGTTGTAGGGGGCTATAATGACTTGCAATAGAGGAGTGTGTCTGCACGTGTAAGGGCATTTACTTAGAATGTCTCTTTTCACAACGCTTAGAGCCTGCTTGCGCGTCAGGAGCACTGTCGGGGTCAGACGCAGTTAACCGTTTCTTTTCATGAGTATGTGCGCAGAGTCACAATTGGACGGTAGCAGAAATGTATTGGACGCACTAAGGTACTCCGTCTTATAGGGCGATCTCTAACGCAGGCATGTCGCTACAGCGCTTGCAAACTCAAGACGCTTAATTGCGCACACTCGTGCGACCAACGGTTGTGTCTAAAGACGCGCCAATGTGTATTTAAGCGTCTGAAGATGCGGTCAGTGGGTGTGTCGGTCCTTGCACATCCTTACCGCAGGGGAGGGGATAGAAGCGGCATGTGTTAAAATCACAGAAGTGCCACCAACAAAAGACGCCACCACGGACCCAGCCACGAATAGGTCAATGTATTTATGCTTTATAAGTATGAATTTGGGATTTAATTACCTTGCTATAGAAGTGGTAACGTGAATCACATTTATAGCTATAATAAAATGTCAGACGGATATTTGTCTCATACATACTATCACACATACAGTACATATGTAGATTATATGTAAAACACGGGCACTCACACAGGCTGTTCTTCCGACCAGGCCTCGGCAGGTAAGTCACTCGGCTTCACCTCACTGCAAGACAGGATGACAGCAGGTTTCTGCACTATTGTACAGGCGGTAGAGGCCGGATTACCCCGATTTCTGTTCTGCCCCTAGAGGGCAGCCCCAACTATGCCCAACACGCCCCATTTATGCAGAACAATGAACATAAAACAAGCACCTGGGGGTAAATGTAATAGGGTTTCGGGTTCCCGCCGGTGCGGGACTGCGGCAAGAATAACCGGATTTTTAAAGTGCCAAAGATTTACAAGGCAAAAAAACAGCCTTCTAAATGGTTGCCGCTTTAAAAACACGGGCGTTGTGGCCCAAAGTCCCGCACAGCTGGGAACTTGGACCCTATTACATTTACCCCTAATCTCAACTGGGCACAAGGAGACAGCTGGATGGAATGACCGGACACTAACTGGAGAAGACACCAGGAGAAACCCCAGAGGTCCCTACAGAGTGGGGTCCAGACGTAGAGGGAGATGTATCAGATCTTCTAAACAGGACATCTGAATGTGTTGCCAATAGCAACCAATCACATTCCAGCTATCATTTATCTAGCACATTCTATATAACGTGTTAGCTACAATCTGTTGCTATGGGAAACTCCTACACATGTGCTAAGCTGGCGGATAGGTACAATGAAGAACGTAACGTGCACGAAGGATTCAAGGAGAACATCTGTCTGTAGATCCGAGGGGAACACACATTATACAAGTGGCCTGTATTCACATTATCTATTTATAATGTCCAGTGGTAAATATTCCAGCCGTATTTATCTGCAACGGAGCAGCCGGAATCCAAGGAAAAAGTAAATATCCACTATAGGTATATTAATAATAATAATCATAATTAATGTTGGAAAAAACGTAGAGGATAATGCCCTTATTTATCAGTGAGTGATACATTTCACTGTGAGTGATAAATTGCACCAGCCAATCAGCTCCCAACTGTCATTTTGCAAACCCAGCCTGTGACATGGCAGTTAGGAGCTGATTGTCTGGTGCAATTTATAACTCACAGTGAAATGTATCACTCCTTGATAAATAAGGGCACAAAAATGTACTTTTCATGTACACTTGTGCCTGCCGCGGGTGAGGTAAGCAGCGCATTATGAGAGGTGCGAGGTTCCGGCAGCACAATCCCCCATTTCCGATTTTGCTTTGTCCTTCCATAGAACGCCAGTCCGCACTGTAATTGTAAATCAATACTCCCAGTATATACAGTCTGTGGATAGAGCTGGGGATGAGCCATGTAGGGGGAAACGCGGTGAGGTTTCACTCAGCAACAGCGCCCCGGCTGTCCGCTCCGCACAGAGAACGGTAACTCCCTCCGTGTGGAAAGTGCAGATGAGACATTTGCATATTAATGTATTTCCGGTACAATGTGCGCCAGAATGGAGCAACAAGACTCCGCAGTGATACCAGCGTGCAGGTCTGCTTGCCACCACTATATATCATACAGATGGGAGTACCCTCCGTCTAGCGAGCGCGCTGCGCAAAGCAAACATTGTTTTCAGAAACCGACCATCTAGCCTCGTGTTCTAGTCGCTAAATCTGTGCAAACGGACGCTTTCTGTGTAGAAGCAATTGCGGCCATATGTTTTAATTGACATTTGTAAGAATTACAACCACAACATAAACTCTGTAAAGAATAATAAATTATATAGAATTTCCTTGCATTTACCAAAACGGATCCATATTCAGAACATTTACCTGGCGCCTGGTGAGGAGGGCTCCTCTCTTGCGGAAGTTTTCGCCGTTTCGGTTTGGTTCTGGAACATCTGAGCTGATGGAAACGAGGGGATGGTAACCTGCAGCACGCTCGTGTGCACTTCCAATGTAGACTAGATTAAATAATGGTCACCATTAATATTTTTTTTTAAATCAATGATGTAACTAAAGCGTACGTTACAAATTGCCGGAATACCGAATCCATTTGCTGGATTATCCGAACTGAGATTTCTTTCAAGGAATGGAAACTTTCACATATACTGCTATACATATACATATACTGTTTTATAGGAGGCACATCTATACTCCAGGTTTAGTGATCCGGAATGCTTCTGCGTTTGTGAAAAATTCATTTACAATTGGAATCGATATCCTCGCGGGTCTGGGACTCAGGGTCGACAGCAAAAAGGTCGACACACCATAGGTCGACGTCAATTGGTCGACACACCTTAGGTCAACATGGACAAAAGGTCGACAGGAACAAGGTCGACATGGAAAAAGGTCGACATGAGTTTTTTATGTTTTTTTGGTGTCGTTTTCTTTGTAGAGTGACCGGGAACCCCAATTAGTGCACAGCTTCGCTCGCCATGCTTCGGGCATGGTGCCTTCGCTCCGCTACCGCTTCGCTCGGCATAGATTACCGTTCCAATCGTAGTCCACGTGGATCGTTAAGTATGAAAAGGTTCAAAAAAAGAAAAAAATTGTGAAAAACTCATGTCGACCTTTTTCCATGTCGACCTTGTTCCGGTCGACCTTTTGTCCATGTCGACCTAAGGTGTGTCGACCAATTGGTGTCGACCTTTTTGCTGTCGACCTGGAGTCCGGATACCATCCTCGCAGGGCGTCCGCATTTTGCGCGGTTAGCTTTTACAAATCTGGTATATTTGACGACATTTCCCAGCACGCTAGTTCTATAGAGCTTTGATTTACATTCAGAGTAATAGTCGCACGGAATGATTGCTCTATAAAGGGTCATTCATACACAAATCACATATACCGGTCATCTTACCTCTGTACCAGAAGACACCTCTTCTGGGCTGGGGGAGAGCGAGAACATTGGGGGTGAGGGAGACTTTTCAGCATCGCTTAATACATTGGGGTCAAACAACAGGGAATTGGACCCCGATATGACAGAGTCGTCACTTTCCACATCTTTGCCTGAAGAAAAAGATCATTTGGGAGGTATAATCAGCTCCATTTGCTTAATAAGAATGTAAATACCTGTTCTTTGTTACAGAGACATTAGAGCGGAGGTTAGTAGGTGCTGCGTGGTTTTGTCAGGAACTAGGGCCCTCATTCCGAGTTGTTCGCTCGCTAGCTGCTTTTAGCAGCCGTGCAAATGCTAAGCCGCCGCCCACTGGGAGTGTATCTTAGTTTAGCAGAAGTGCGAACGAAAGGATCGCAGCATTGCTACAAAAAAGATTGTGCAGTTTCTGAGCAGCCCCAGACCTACTCCTAGCTAGCGATCACTTCAGACTGTTTAGTTTCTGTTTTGACGTCACAAATACGCCCTGCGTTCGGCCAGCCACGCCTACGTTTCCCCAGCCACTCCTGCGTTAGTATCTGACACGCCTGCGTTTTTACACACACTCCCCGAAAACGGTCAGTTTCCGCCCAGAAACACCCACTTCCTGTCAATCACTCTGCGGCCAGCAGTGCGACTGAAAAGCGTCGCTAGAGCTTGTGTAAAACTGCATCGGCTTTTGTGAAAGTACGTCGCACCTGCGCACTGCGCCCCATACGCATGCGCAGAAGTGCCGCTTTTTTACCTAATTGCTGCGATCGAAAGCAGCTAGCTTTCAACTCGGAATAACCCCCTAGGTGAGGGAAAAACCAGGATTAGGTGAGGGACTGTTTGTGAGCAGCATTATCTATAGCGATTTGAGTATTAAGCAGAGGCTACTGTATAAATTGGATCAGCAGTAACCCTAAAGTAGTGTGACCGATGCGTTTCACTGCAAAATAACAGACTTCTTCTGGGTTACACCACAACAAAACGCGTCAGGTTACTATTTTCGGACTACCACTGATCTGGACAAAATCCACATCTTAATGATTATATAAACAGAATAATTCAATTAATTCAAAGTGTTATTAAAACAAACGTATCAAGTGTTATATAGAAAACACAGATCTTCAGGCACGACACAGATGCTCGGTCCTGTATAGATACACATTGTATGTAGCAAAGGAGGGAAAAATAAACGTAGTCGTCATTTTTTCTGCGGTATAAACCAAGATACATTTTTACTATACAAACGCGCAGTGGCGAGAGCCTGCGCATTACGGCAAATACCATATAATCCTATACAAAGCAAAACAGAATCACAGAATACACCAGATTTCTCCCTGGAAATGGGCAGGACCTTTGTTACTAATGGTTACGTTACTAACACTGCATAAAAGGGTCACGGTCTAAACCCATCTCTGGTTATTTAGTACCGGAAGGAAGACAAACTAAATGTGTACCTTTCTTACCGTGCGCCATTACTACCATATCCTGGACCTTCTTATACCTGTTCAGAGACTGTCTGAGCTCCTCAATCTTCCTGTCCTGCAAGTAGAAGAGGGTTCATGTCTTACTTGGAGAACAAAGGGGGCCATGTATCAAGCAGTACAAAAGAAAAATGCAGAAGTGGACTAGTGGCGGTTGCCTATAGCGACCAACCAGCGTTGAGGAAACATTTATCAAGTATTTTCTTTAAGATGCTAATTTGGTTGCTATGGGCAACTTCTCCACTTCTCTCATCTTTTTATGGCTTCATAAGTCAACCCAAAAGCTCTTATTCTATGGCACCGATGGCGGCGTTCCCCACTGCGCTATTCCTGTATACGCTTAATAATCGAGCTCATCTTGTAACATGGCAGCCACCACAAATATAAAGAAAAAAAGTAGATTTATAGTAAATAAAAACTGGGGGATAATTAGAAGACACAGACTGAAGGAAGAAAGGCGTTTAGGTCTCTGGGAACCAGACAGCAATGGTCATTATCTAATGCATCGGATTAGTTGCCACCAGTCCCCTATTCAACACATATACACTATCGCTGCACTATGTTACTTTCACAGATTGCAAGCTCTTTGGACCAGCTCTATCCTGTTGATTTGGGCTGCATGCCACAGAGTGTAAGGGAAGAGCGGAGTTTATAGTAAAGCAAGACAAGTGCTGGTCATGAATGTGTACGATGTGCGACCAGACGGGCTGGGAGAGACGGGGAAACGCTATCCGTTGTCCCATCCAGTGTCTCTCTCCGCATGAATACATCCCACATCCCCACAAATATGCAGCTTGTATCTATCTGCGACCCCCCCCCCCTTCTCCTCTAGCTGTGAGGGCTCTGCAGATACTGAACAAAGAGACTTTGTGGCTGGGAATGAAAGCGATAGGAATGTAACGGAGGGTAAATTCATTCCCGAGCATCTCATTAGATCCTATGTGCAGACGCGTCGTGCTGCCATGATCGGAGACTGGTATTGCTGCCAAAAATAGTCTCCAGGGAAGCGTTTTTCTATATGCCAGTCTGCTGAAGGGCGCTGCAGGGAGGCTATTGTGGGAATTTACAAGGATGTCACCTAGGAAGCAGCAAATTATTATAATCCAATCAAATTTTATACCTAAACATTATGTCATTTATAGGTTTGTACTCTCGCAATTCTTGCATAGGTAAAATAACTTTATAGTTCTGTGTTTTTCACTAAAGCCTTTATATTATCATTATTCATAGCTTTGCTCTTTACAAACAGCTGTAAGTCAGATTAGAGCTATGTTGTAACCTAAGGTGATGGCAAGTCTTCGAGATAACACATGAAGATGGTATAATGCAGTCATGGGCAACAGGTGGCCCCCCCACCCCGTGCCTTCACCTGGGGCCCCCAGCTCTTTCCTGCTGTCAGAGTTGTTTGTTGTAGTTATATACATATAGCTGTATTATGAGTTTAAAGTGTCTCCTGATACGTTATTGCAGAGTGCTGTCTATGCATTTGTGTACAGTGTATGGTTTTATATAATCTCCCTTTTGATGGTTAGAGGGCGTCCGTGTGGCCCCTTACAGGTTAGAGCGCATCCGTGTGGCCCCTTACAGGTTGGAGGGCGTCCGTGTGGCCCCTTACAGGTTAGATGGCGTCCGTGTGGCCCCTTACAGGTTAGAGGGCGTCCGTGTGGCCCCTTACAGGTTAGAGGGCGTCCGTGTGGCCCCTTACAGGTAACAGGTTGCACATTCCTGATACAGAGATTTGCTGAAAACTAATAAGCCACAAATCAAACATCTATAAAGCTGCAGGAAGGGTCATCCAAACACACAGATAAAAGTTGCATGAAGGTGGAGTATTTACATGCTAATATATACTGAAGCCGCACTCCCAGAAACGCTGATTACATCATACACAGACCAGGGCTAGAATAAATACAAGACACACCCAGGGCACCTACCTTCTCTTCATTGGCAGCCATTAGTGATTCCACAGCTTTCTTCATCTTCTGCACCTCCGTATCTGAGAGGACACAACATATACTTCATTCATATCAGAACTCCAAACACCCCATAAAAGATCCATATGTTTACTCTTACAGTCTATAACACCCTATATTTCTGTATTTTTCCATCTTAAAATGTACATTCTCTTTCCTAATTATCAGAGAAGAGACGTCCTAGTTCTACAATGTAGGTGTAAAATGTGGTTGGTTAATGTTGGAAAGAATTGTCCCAAATTAGGAGGGTAGACTGCACTCTCAGTGATGTCACTGGCTCCTAGTGACTGGATAGGCTGCACTCTCAGTGATGTCACTGGTTCCTAGTGACTGGATAGGCTGTACTCTCAGTGATGTCACTGGCTCCTAGTGACTGGATAGGCTGTACTCTGTGATGTCACTGGCTCCTAGTGACTGGATAGGCTGCACTCTCAGTGATGTCACTGGCTCCTAGTGACTGGATAGGCTGCACTCTCGGTGATGTCACTGGTTCCTAGTGACTGGATAGGCTGCACAATCAGTGATGTCACTGGTTCCTAGTGACCGGATAGGCTGCACGCTCAGTGATGTCACTGGTTCCTGGTGACTGGATAGGCTGCACTCTCAGTGATGTCACTGGTGACTGGATAGGCTGCACTCTCAGTGATGTCACTAGTGACTGGATATGCTGCACTCTCAGTGATGTCACTGGCTTCTAGTGAATGGATAGGCTGCACTCCCCTATGTGCAGTGCGTGGGTAGAATTTAAATCCCAAAGTAACCATTTTATGTACTTAACAAGCAAAACAACATAAAAGCTGCAGAGACCGCTGAAGCAGAGAAAGCGTTGTAGCAATATGTCACACAGACACGTGGGGTGGATATGGGATAAGGACAGACACGCAATAACACACAGAATTTAGTACAATGCAGTACTGAGCCAATGCAGCCGAGTAATGGTGAAACCTGCATCATACTCTTATAATCAGCGCTTAGAATCACAAGAACACAAAATAAAAAGATTAGGACTGTAAAGGCTAAAAACACTTGGATTCTGCAAATGTGCAGACGGTGAATATGAACTGGTTGCTGCCGCGCAGCCAGGGCATTTCTAAATCTAATATCTATTCCAAAAGCAAGGATGAGGCTGGTTTATAATAACCCCCACACCGGCATATAGCCCCGCTGGGAAACCCTGCACAAAATTCCTCACTTACACTTTAGAATTAAAATTACTGCATTATGTAATCCTAAAATGTCAGACATGATTACCAGAAGAGAGGGTCTAGAAAGGATTATTACATAAAATCGATTCAAATCCAAAACCCTGGGTGCAGTGGATGGTAAATGTAGTGATATCAGTGACCGTTTTATCAATGATCTCGGTATTTATTTATTTTTACTGACAGGAAAAACCGAATTGACAACAGTGACACCCTCAGGCTAAAGAAGGCACTGCACCCTTTTACATCTTGTTTAGAACTTGTGAATGACCCATCTGTCAGGAACGACAATACACATCAACCCGGAAAATAAATCTGGGCAAAGAGCTTATTTCCAGACCGGCGTATAAATAACCGTGTGCCAAGCAGTGTAAGCCAAGCCAGGGCGGGCAGATACACACAGCTGGGTAACACGGGGACACACAAATCTCTTACTTTTCTCCTTCAGACTCGTTTTAAGAGACTCATCTATGCAGGAGAAATGCACAGTTTTCCCCAGTGGAACAAATGACATTTACAGTTGCTCAGACTAAATATGGATTTCCTATTTACCTTTCAGATGCATCTGTTAAATAGAAAATTCTGGGTGCAGCTCTCCCGGCCTCCGGGGCCACTGGTCGCCCTCTGCTGCGATTAGGCAACAGGTACATCTGAAGGCCATTACCGAGCTGCAGGGCTCCACGTCCCGTGCAAATGAAGGTTGTACGGATAACCACGTATTTCTAACCACAAAGACTGGCTGTCCAAGGAATAGTTGTATATATGTAGTTATTATCTTAGGACATTTATTTTGCTATTATTAGTCCTTCTGGACCGGTGAGAAGTTTGCCAAAGAAAATGTTGACTAGCCGCGCACCCCGTAGGCCGCCTTTCGCTGAAGACTCAGAGACAAAGAGGCTCCGGCGTTGGGGACAAGTCAAAACAGCCCATTGTTCTCCAGCTCCTTTACATCCTCCCCTCTGATGCTTGGCCGCGATGGCTAAAGGAACGTGTCCAGTAATAACAGCGGAACGTTTACTCCTAAAACGCTACAGGTATTTCTGACCGGCCAGAGCGGATCATGTACACGGAGAAACTACAGATCGCCGGTATCCCTTTATTTACCTTTAAATTATTAAATGTTGTCATTCATCTGGTAACATTGGTTCTCGCCTCCCTTTCCGTCAGTGTATGCCTACCGCCATCTTAAATTTGAACATTTGTCATAAGGCTTCGTCCCGTGCAATAATAACACATAGATTGCACGCAGAGAACAAAAATGGTCTTCCCTTCGGCAATGTCAACAGCCTCTACTAAAATGGCAGGCTTGTGTGCTTGGTCCACAACAAAATGGCAGCCTCTGCCGTGGAGGAACTGGCTGGCCTATGAGACCAGCCCAAGTGGGGTTGGGAAAGCCAGTCAGAGCTCATTGTGCTAGGAAGCCACTGAGGACCAGGAGGCCTGTGTCTAACCCTGTAGGAGACAGGGAAATCTACCTAACTGTTGGACTGTGCTAGCCAGGTCAGTGAGCTTTGAATGCGAGTGGGCCAGGAGGTGCCATACTGTACCTGTGAGAGACTGTGTCATGATCACATATCGTGAGGGGTGAAGAAGTGAGGTAAAGCCTGAATGGCGGCTAGGCCTGTTTGTTGTTTTGTTTCATTTATGCTGCCAGTAACGCAATACTTTCATTTATTTACCTGAAAAGCTGCACCTAGATATTGTACCGATCTAATTACCCCATATCCTCACACAAGTATAAGCCACGCCCATGTCATAAGTATAGGGCATGTGACCAGCACGATAACCACAAATTATTTACCTCTATCAACCGCTCCTTTACTCTCTGTCCCCACAGGGGAGTCCACGTTGTCTTGTAACCTTCTGATGTCCGTCTCTTTCTGCTCCAATTCCTCCTTTAACATCTCCAGCTCATCCTGCGTGTGACACAACGACAATTACACACCTGTCCAGAGTGGGATCAAACATGGTGGCAGCTCTCTGTCCGGGGAATGAGACAGGTGCTGGGACAGATGACCGTACGTGATAATATCTCTTGGCAATGACCCGGACATTACTGGGATACAGTACAGGAGAGGGATGAGACGAGGGGGGGATGTGGAGAGATGCCCTGACAAGGTGAGACACCAGAGAATGAGCGATTGGTGAGGTCAGTTTTATTCTGCGTGTTAGACTATATTCTAAAGGGGAGGGGCAGGAGAGACAGGGACAGATCTAGACTTTTCTTTAGGGGGGGCGGTTTACGGTTTAATCTTGATTCCTCCCTCTACAGTCCCAACTCCTCCCATCTGGAATCCTAACTCTTCCTCTCTCAATTCTGACAACTTTTTGAGTGAGACTGAGATAGAGCTTTGTTATTGTTCTATGTACATGTGACTGTGCTATGGGGTAATTGTATTTATTAGCCCTAGTACCCACACACCAGCAAGTGAGGGGCAAATGCTCTGTAACGCTTGCTCTCCTGGCTCCTCTGTGCTGCTGTGGTATAAGCTGCAGCACATCGTTCTACCTCAGGCTCTCCCTGGAGAGCTCTCTTCTGCTCAAAAGTGGGCGTGGCTATGACTGTGTTGGGGGTCGCCCCCCCCTTCCTTAGATCCGGCTCTGAGGAGAGATGGAACTGGGGCACAATGGGAGGGAGCTAGGGGTCCAGCAGTGCTCCGGTACGTGGGAGCGGATAGGTGAAATCTGAGGGGAGCATGTGAAGTAATGGAGGTCGGGGGAGAATCTGATGGAGAAAATGGGTTCCACAATTTGGGGGCAGCGCAGGAGAAGTCTCGTAGGAGGGAGGGAGAGGCGGCTGCCAGCGGGGAGGTTTTAAAACATAACAGGTATATAAAATTAAAAACAGTGTGATCAAAGCGATAAAGTCTTTTCTGGTACTAATACTCAATTACATGTCCACACGAATATACAAAGTCAGGTCATACAACATGCATACATGCATCACTAGTCACATAATGCAGAATTACACAACCAGGGGAAACAGGTTCCACAGACTATTGTTACATTAAAGACAATTGACAAATACAGCAACATTGTAACATGTACAACCTGTAGATTTATCTACTGGGAAAGCCCCCCCTTTGCATCCAAAGTTCTCAACCCACCCATCATTACTCTCTCCACTCCCCCACATCCACCCCAAACCCCCAAAGTACCCCATGACCTCAACCAGGCTTTCCATAAACCCCAGTGACCTCCGGCTATACACACACTTACTCAACCGCCTACGTTCTCAGACCAACAACAGTCCCAGCGCCCTCACGTCAGTCCACAGTCATAACCACCAAGTTAACACCCACCACGTCAGTCCACAGTCATAACCACCAAGTTAACACCCACCACGTCAGTCCACAGTCATAACCACCAAGTTAACACCCACCACGTCAGTCCACAGTCATAACCACCAAGTTAACACCCACTGCCTCGGCTCATCCTCTCATTAGACCCTAAGTGGCAATTATAACCATCATTCATACCCCAAATTGTTAGCCTAAAATCAACCATTCGCCCCCAAATTAAACTGGATGTACCCCACCCACAGTCCACACGTCAATTCCACCGAGAATCTTTGTACTGTTAAAAGAAAAACCCCACGGATATAAAATAACTGCGCCATCAACAGAAACATGTGCTGGCCTATAAAAAACTATATATAGAATTCTATCTATATATTCTATATATACACACACACACACTAACGCATAGTAACAAGGGAGCAAATTTACAAAGCGTGATTGCATCCTGGGCTTAAACACACAGAGAATCTTTTGCATAGTACATTCCCCGCAGGGTGTACGTCTGCACTAACCCACAGCATTCAGAACAACCTACCTACGGTACTAAAAGTTACAGCGGGAATGCCGCGTAAACAACTACTCCCGAGTAACAAGTTTAATAATGTTATTTATTTAGCAGGTAACGGATTATTATAAATCCCAAATGTTGCACATGTCACCCAGTTGTTACTAGTAAAAAAATAAAAACACAAAAAAAACGAAAAAGACAAGACAAGCGGGCATGCCTTCAGTAACTGGAGCATGGCGTCACACAGAGATGGTGCTAGGCAGAGGTCATCTCTTCCCTACCAGGATTAAAGACGCGAGTCCCAAACCCCCAACAATTTGCATAGCGACAGCCTGGAGTATAATTTCATTTTAAAACCAATAGAAATCATTACCCAGTAGACTGGTTGGCTAAAACTAAGGTTTTATTTAACCATTTGTGCATTCCAGTCAAACGTTTATTAATTTAGAAAGATTATGCAAAAGTTATATACTGCACGCTGTCACATTTCTGCACGTGCCTGCCCCAAAAACCCAACTTTCTGAGTTACTGCTATGATGACACACAAGATCTGACCTGTGCTGAGGCCTTAGATTTAAGTTCTACCCATTAAATATTAATATATCGCAAGTTAAAAAACATATTTAAAGTATTTCTGTTGCAGATTCTCCTTTGCACTCAGTACATACAGTGCAGACCCACCTACTTCCTGGGACAGCCGCTCCCGGAAGCTAGTCTATCTCCACCCAGCATACCCGAGGTTAACCCTGTGGATCCTGTGGACCCGGAAGAAAAAAGTATGTGTTTCCCATTGTGGAATGAAGACGCAGGGCCACGGAATGAAGACTGAGGGGCCACATATATGGAGTTTTAGAATAAGCACTGCTTTAAAATGATTTGGTTTAATTTCCACTTTAAGTCCGTTTCCCCCAAAACGTTCCCATTAATTCTGATTGGTCACCTAGCACAAACCCTGGTTGTCACAACACAATGGATGATTAAGGCGGGCAGGGCGATGACTGGCACATGCTGCCAGGGGCGGCACCTCACCCCCCAGCAGAGACAACAAGCAAACATGCCCAGATGTACAAACCGCAAGGCCGTAAAATCATGGGACAGAGATCAGGCGTCAGGCAATGCCGGCTGTACTGCACCTTTAGACTCTGGCATTTATATTCCTTCCGCTGCTTCTCATACTGCATCTGACCCACTTTGATTTTCATGCTAGAAAGCTTGGCCATTAAAGACTGGTGACAGAGAGAGCAATGAGAGAAAGGACAGCACAGGGTGAGAGCGCCAAGTAGACTCGCACACATCTGTCTCTACAGATACACGTCTGGACAGCTCCTCCAGATATTATTATAAGACTTTAGAGGAGACACACAGTGACTGGATAGGCTGCTCTCTCAGTGATGTCACTGGTTCCTAGTGAGTGGATAGGCTGCATTCTCAGTGATGTCACTGGCTCCTAGTTACTGGATAGGCTGCACTCTCAGTGATGTCACTGGCTCCTAGTTACTGGATAAGCTGCACTATCAGTGATGTCACTGGCTTCTAGTGAGTGGATAGGCTGCACTCTCAGTGATGTCTCTGGTCCTAGTGACTGGATAGGCTGCACTCTCAGTGATGTCACTGGTTCCTAGTGACTGTATAGGCTGCACTCTCAGTGATGTCACTGGCTCCTAGTTACTGGATAAGCTGCACTATCAGTGATGTCACTGGTCCTAGTGACTGGATAGGCTGCACTCTCAGTGATGTCACTGGCTTCTAGTGACTGGATAGGCTGCACTCTCAGTGATGTCACTGGCTCCTAGTTACTGGATAAGCTGCACTATCAGTGATGTCACTGGTCCTAGTGACTGGATAGGCTGCACTCTCAGTGATGTCTCTGGTCCTAGTGACTGGATAGGCTGCACTGTCAGTGATGTCACTGGCTTCTAGTGAGTGGATAGGCTGCACTCTCAGTGATGTCACAGGCTCCTAGTGGCTGTATAGGCTGCACTCTCAGTGATGTCTCTGGTTCCTAGTGGCTGGATAGGCTGCACTGTCAGTGATGTCACTGGCTTCTAGTGAGTGGATAGGCTGCACTGTCAGTGATGTCACTGGTTCCTAGTGACTGGATAGGCCACACTCTCAGTGATGTCTCTGGTTCCTAGTGAATGGATAGGCTGCACTCTCAGTGGCGTCACTGGTTCCTAGTGACTGGATAGGCCACACTCTCAGTGATGTCACTGGTGCCTAGTGACTGGATAGGCTGCACTCTCAGTGATGTCACTGGCTCCTAGTGACTGGATAGGCTGCACTCTCAGTGATGTCACTGGTTACTAGTAAATTGTAGGCTTCAGAGTCATGAATATTAAATTAACCCACAACTGTCTGCCTAAACTATATGGCACATTCACAGAGTGACACAGGTGTTTGTTTATTTACCTTGGTGGATTTGAGTTTCTTCTCATACTGTGTCCGTTCATTCTCCATTTCCACCACTCGGAGTCGCAATTCATTCATCTCCTGCACCAAACCCTATGGAGGGAGGAAATTCAAAAACTTCAGTTCCTGGCACAGGCCCCATGGGACCAGGTCATCTATTACACACAGCTCTGGGAAATAAATAATCATCTCATTTTGTTAACACACAATAACACCCCCATTGCTCGGTGTTCCCCAGCCTTTCCACAGAAGCTTAGGGTAAAGCCGCATCTCACACCACAAAAACTAAAAGGTCTAACAAAGCGTAACAAGCCAGTTATCTCTTACAGACTAGCTGTGACATCACCGGCCACGCCTCTGCATGCAAATTCATGAATTAGTACAAGTGTTTGCGTTACCTAGGAGACGGTCAGTGATATACTCATATTCAGGATTCTGTACAGTAACATTAAAGGATCAAGGAGTTTCTAAACATCAGCAAAATAGATTGACCGGACCGCATACCTCACCTGAAAGGGGGATCATCAGCCAAATCCAACAATCACCCTCCCATCCCTTCCAAGAACAAACCAAAAAAGTAATATATGCTGATGTTTGAATATTTTAGAGCACACCGTCACTACACATTCTCAGTTACTTCAATCATGTTATTTTACGCAGACAGAGGGGAGAAAGTGATAGGGTAATGAAGCGTCAGCGTCACTGAGACACATAACCCTGGTTGGGCACCAGGCTGTACACCACGGCGGGATCCAGAAAGGGAAAGAGTGTAGAAGACCCCAATAAACATGTAAAAGCTTTAATGGTTAACAGTACAGGAAATATACCACATAACGTGGTACGTGTGCCACGCTGAGAGAGACCCCATGTCTGGGCAGAACCATCTGTCTCATTACAGCACTGAACATTACACTTAGGACTGGGTATATTTTTGTGACCAGTGGCGGATTTAGCGGGGGGCGATTAGGGCGAACGCCCCCCCCCCTACACATACCGGCACCGGGATGGAGGCCGGGTCCCGCCGCGGCGTTGGGAACGAGGTGGGGAGCGGTGCAGCGCGGCGGGGGAAGGGGAGAGAGAGCGTCCTGACGCGCATACAGCGGCTGAGCGGCCTCTGTTCTGACCACGCCCCCTCCTTCCTGTACGCGCGTCAGGACGCTCTCTCTCTCTCCCCGTCGCGCTGCACCGCTCTCCACCTCGTTCCCAATGCCGCCGCGGCACCCGGCCTCCATCCGACTCCTCATGCTGCTGGCTGCAGCAGGTGTCACTGTCAGTGTGTATGCCATGTCTCCTACCCTCCAAACTAAAGTAAGTGTGTGTGCCCCCTCTGTGTTCCATGTCTCCCCCCTCCGCTCCTAGCTAAAGTGTATATGTCCCTGCATTATTTTGGCTAATTCAGTGTACTGTAATGTGAATTTCGGCTCATTCTACATGCTGTAATGTGAATTTCGGCTCATACATTGTGCTATGATGTGAATTTCGGCTCACTCAGTGTGCTATAATGTGAATTTTGGCTCTTTCTGCGTGCTATAATGTGAATTTTGGCTCATTCTGCGTGCTATAATGTGAATTTCGGCCCAGTCAGTGTGCTATAATGTGAATTTTGGCTAATTCTGCGTGCTATGATGTGAATTTCGGCTCATTCTGCGTGCTATAATGTGAATTTCGGCTCATTCAGTGTGCTATAATGTTAATTTTCGGCTCATTCAGTGTGCTATAACGTGAATTTCGGCTCATTCAGTGTGCTATAACGTGAATTTCGGCTCATTCGGTGTGCTATAACGTGAATTTTGGCTCATTCAGCGTGCAACAACGTGAATTTTGGCTCATTCTGCGTGCTATAATGTGCATTTCGGCTCATTCTGCGTGCTATGATGTGCATTTCGGCTCATTCTGCGTGCTATGATGTGCATTTCGGCTCATTCTGCGTGCTATGATGTGCATTTCGGCTCATTCAGTGTGATATAATGTGCATTTCGGCTCATTCTGCGTGCTATGATGTGCATTTCGGCTCATTCTGCGTGCTATGATGTGCATTTCGGCTCATTCAGTGTGCTATGATGTGCATTTCGGCTCATTCTGCGTGCTATAACGTGAATTTTGGCTCATTCTGCGTGCTATAATGTGAATTTCGTCTCAATCTGCGTGCTATAATGTGAATTTCGGCTCATACAGTGCTATAATGTGAATTTTGGCTCATTCAGTGTGCTATAATGTGAATTTTGGCTCATTCTGCGTGCTATAACTGAATTTTGGCTCATTCTGCGTGCTATAATGTGAATTTCGGCTCATACAGTGTGCTATAATGTGAATTTTGGATCATACTGTGTGCTACAATGTGAATTTCAGCTCATACAGTGTGCTATAATGTGAATTTCGGCTCATTCTGTGTGCTATAATGTGAATTTCGTCTCAATCTGCGTGCTATAATGTGAATTTCGGCTCATACAGTGTGTTATAATGTGAATTTCGGCTCATTTAGTGTGCTATAATGTGAATTTTGGCTCATTCTGCGTGCTATAACTGAATTTTGGCTCATTCTGTGTGCTATAATGTGAATTTCGGCTCATACAGTGTGCTATAATGTGAATTTTGGATCATACTGTGTGCTACAATGTGAATTTCAGCTCATACAGTGTGCTATAATGTGAATTTCGGCTCATTCTGTGTGCTGTAGAAACAGAATTTGTCGGCAGATAAGAACCACTTGGCCCATCTAGTATGCCCCTTTTTTTTTTTACATTATTTTTTATCTCTAACCTTATCTGATCCTTATTTCTTTGTAAGAATATCCTTACGTCTATCCCATGCATGTTTAAATTGCCCTACTGTCTTAGCCTCTACCACCCCTGATGGAAGAAATGGTGATTCGCCAGTCTGTATCACCAGTGCGCAGGGTTCTCTCCACTAACTGGCAACATTTTATTAGTAATAGCAACAATAGGAAATTTAGAAGCGAACGGGAAGGGCATTACTAAGTGGGAGGGGCTATGATTAGGGGGAGGAGTCATAATTCTTAAACCGCCCCCCCCCCTAAAAGTTAAGTCTAGATCCGCCACTGTTTGTGACGGTGTCACCAAGGGGGTGATTCCGAGTTGTTCGCTCGCTAGCAGATTTTAGCAGCTTTGCACACGCTAGGCCGCCGCCCTCTTGGAGTGTATCTGAGCTTAGCAGAATAGCGAACGAAAGATTAGCAGAATTGCGAATAAATAATTCTTAGCAGTTTCTGAGTAGCTCGAGACTTACTCCTACACTGCGATCAGCTCAGGCCGTTTCGTCCCTGGTTTGACGTCACAAACACGCCCTGCGTTCGGCCAGCCACTCCCCCGTTTCCCCAGGCACTCCCGCGTTTTTCCCGGACACGCCTGAGTCTTTTAGCAAACGCCGGGAAAACGCTGAGTTGCCGCCCAGAAGATAAGATTTTACTCACCGGTAAATCTATTTCTCGTAGTCCGTAGTGGATGCTGGGGACTCCGTAAGGACCATGGGGAATAGACGGCTCCGCAGGAGACTGGGCACATCTAAAGAAAGCTTTAGGACTATCTGGTGTGCACTGGCTCCTCCCCCTATGACCCTCCTCCAAGCCTCAGTTAGGACACTGTGCCCGGAAGAGCTGACACAATAAGGAAGGATTTTGAATTCCGGGTAAGACTCATACCAGCCACACCAATCACACCATATAACTCGTGATAGGAACCCCGGTTAACAGTATGATAACAATGGAACCTCTGAATAGATGGTTCGCAATAACAACCCGATTCGTGTAACAATAACTATTTACAAGTATTGCAGACAATTCGCACTTGGGATGGGCGCCCAGCATCCACTACGGACTACGAGAAATAGATTTACCGGTGAGTAAAATCTTATTTTCTCTGACGTCCTAGTGGATGCTGGGGACTCCGTAAGGACCATGGGGATTATACCAAAGCTCCCAAACGGGCGGGAGAGTGCGGATGACTCTGCAGCACCGAATGAGAGAACTTCAGGTCCTCCTCAGCCAGGGTATCAAATTCATAAAATTTTGCAAACGTGTTTGCCCCTGACCAAGTAGCAGCTCGGCCAAGTCGTAAAGCCGAGACCCCTCGGGCAGCCGCCCAAGATGAGCCCACCTTCCTTGTGGAATGGGCTTTTAGAGATTTAGGCTGCGGTAGTCCCATCGCAGAATGCGCAAGCTGAATAGTGCTACAAATCCAGCGCGCTACAGTCTGCTTAGAAGCAGGAGCACCCAGCTTGTTGGGTGCATCTAGGATAAACAGCGAGTCAGTTTTCCTGACTCCAGCCGTCCTGGAAATATAATTTTTCAGGGCCCTGACTACGTCCAGTAACTTGGAATCCTCCAGGTCTCTAGTAGCCGCAGGCACCAATAATAGGTTGGTACAAGTGAAAACCTGATACCACCTTCGGGAGAAAGTGAGGACGAGTCCTCAACTCTGCCCTATCCATATGGAAAGTCAGGTAAGGGCTTTTTTTTATGACAAAGCCGGCAATTCTGACACATGCCTGGCCGAAGCCAGAGCCAACACATGACCACTTTTCATGTGAGATATTTCAATCCACGGTTTTAAGTGGCTCAAACCAATGTGATTCCAGGAACTCCAAAACCACATTGAGATCCCAAGGTGCCACTGGGGCACAAAGAAAGGGCTGTATATGCAGCACTCCCTTACAACGTCTGAACTTCAGGCTGACATCCTTCCTGGCTTTGATCAGGATAAAAATGACTACCTCCGGAATGCCTTTTTCACTCAGGATCCGGTGTTCAACCGCCATGCCGTCAACGCAGCCGCGGTAAGTCTTTGAACAGACAGGGTCCCTGCTGCAGCAGATCCTGTCTGAGTGGCAGAGGCCATGGGTCCTCTGAGATCATCTCTTGAAGTTCCGGGTACCAAGCCCTTCTTGGCCAATCCGAAACAATGAGTATAGTTCTTACTCCTCTTTTTCTTATTATCCTCAGTACCTTGGGTATGAGAGGGAGAGGAGGGAACACAGAAAGCGACTGGTACACCCGCGGTGTCACTAGAGCGTCCACAGCGATCGCCTGAGGTTCCCTTGACCTGGCGCAATATCTTTTTTATTGAGGCGGGATGCCATCATGTCCACCTGTGGTCTTTCCCAACGGTTTACTAGCATTTGGAAGACTTCTGGATGAAGTCCCTATTCTCCCGGGTGGAGTCTGCTGCGGAAGTCTGCTTCCCAGTTGTCCACACCCGGAATGAACACTGCTGCCAGTGCTACCACGTGATTTTCCACCCAACGGGGAATCCTTGTGGCTTCTACCATTGCCCTCCTGCTTCTTGTGCCGCCCTGTCTGTTTACATGGGCAAAAGCCGTGATGTTGTCTGATTGGATCAGTACGGCTGGTGAAGCAGGGGCCTTGTTTTGCTTAGGGCCTTGTAAATGGCTCTTATCTCCAGAAAATTTATGTTAAGTGAAAACTCCTGTTTGGACCATAGTCCTTGGAATTTTATTCCCTGTGTGACTGCACCCCAGCCCCGAAGGCTGGCATCCGTGGTCACCAGGACCCAGTCCTGTATTCCGAATATGCGGCCCTCTAGTAGATGAGCCCTCTGCAGCCACCACCGCAGCGACACCCTGGTTCTTGACGACCGGGTTATCCGCTGCTGTATCTGGAGATGGGACCCGGACCATTTGTCCAACAGGTCCCACTGGAAAATCCTTGCGTGGAACTTTCCTAATGGAATTGCTTCGTACGAAGCTACCATTTTTTCCCAGGACTCGTGTGCATTGATGTACCGACACCTGTCCCGGTCTTAGGAGGTTTCTGACTAGAGATGACAACTCCTCCGCTTTTTCCATTGGAAGAAACACTTTTTTCTGGTCTGTTTCCAGAATCATTCCCAGGAACAGAAGACGTGTCGTCGGGACCAGCTGTGACTTTGGAATTGAGAATCCAGTCCTGCTGTTGCAGCACTTCCCGAGAAAGTGCTACCCCCTTACCAACTGTTCCTTGGACCTCGCCTTTATCAGGAGATCGTCCAAGTACGGGATAATTAAAACTCCCTTCTTGCGAAGGAGTATCATCATTTCGGTCATTACCCTGGTAAAGACCCTCGGTGCCGTGGATAATCCAAACGGCAGCGTCTGGAACTGATAGAGACAGTCCTGTACCACAACCTTGAGGTACTCCTGGTGAGGAGGGTAAATGGGGACATGCAGGTAAGTATCCTTGATGTCCAGAGAGACCCTGTAATCCCCCTCGTCCAGGTTCGCAATAATCGCCCTGAGCGATTCCATCTTGCACTTGAATCTTTTGTTATATGTGTTCAAGGATTTTTTATATTTAAGATGGGTCTCACCGAACCGTCCGGCTTCGGTACCACAAACATTGTGGAAAAGTAACCCTTTTCCTGTTGAAGGAGGGGTACCTTGATAATCACTTGCTGTGAATACAGTTTTTTGGATTGCCACCAACACTGCCTCCCTGGCAGAGGGAAATGCCGGTAAGGCAGATTTTAGGAAACGGCGGGGGGGAGACGTCTCGAATTCCAGCCTGTACCTCTGAGATACTGTTTGAAGAACCCAGGGATCCACCTGTGAGAGAGCCCACTGTGCGTTCTGAGACGGGCCCCCACCGTACCCGGGTCCGTCTGAGCAGCCCCAGCGTCATGCTGTGGACTTACCGGACGCAGGGGAGGACTTCTGCTCCCGGGAACTAGCTGTGTGCTGCAGCTTTTTCCCTCTACCTTTTCCTCTTGGCAGAAAAGATGAGCCTCTAGCTCTCTACTTTTCTGGGGCCGAAGGGACTGTACCTGATAATACAGTGCTTACTTTTGCTGTGGGGTAGCTTGTGGCAAAAGTTTTGATTTCCCAGCTGTAGCTGTGGAAACGAGGTCTGAAAGACCATCCCCAAACGGTTCCACCCCCTTCTAGGGCAAACTTCCATGTGCCGTTTTAAATCGGCATCGCCCGACCATTGCCGAGTCCATAACCCCCGTCTGGCGGCAATGGTTTTACATAGCGCTTATTAGTGATGCCAGTCGGCAAATATCCCTCTGTGCATCACGCATGTATAAGACAGCGTCTTTTATATGCTCTATTTTCAGCAAAATATTGTCCCTATCTATAGTATAACTATTATCCGACAGGGAATCTGACCACGCAGCTGCCGCACTGCACATCCATGCCGAGGCAATAGCAGGTCTCAATATAATGCCCGTGTGTGTGTATATAGCTTTAAGGGTAGTTTTCTGCTTTCTATCAGCAGGTCCCTCAGGGCGGCCGTATCCGTGATGGTAGTGCCACCTTTTTTAATAAGCGTGTAACCGCTTTATCTACCCTAGGGGTTATTTCCCAACGTGACCTATCCTCTGGCGGAAAAGGGTACGCTGCTTTAGAAATTATCAATTTCTTATCGGGGGAAGTCCACGCTTCCTCACACACCTCATATCAATTTCTCAGATGCAGGAAAACTACTGGTAGTTTTCTGTCACCAACATAATACCCTTTTTTGTGGTATCTGGGGTATTATCAGAAATGTGTAATACATTTTTCATTGCCTCAATCATGTAACGGGTGGCCCTATTGGAAGGTACACTAGTCTCATCGTCGTCGACACTGGAGTCGGTATCCGTGTCAACATCTGTGTCTGCCATCTGAGGTAGCGGGCGTTTTAGAGCCCCTGATGACATGTGAGACGCTTGGACAGGCACAAGCTGAGCAGCCGGCTGTCCTATGTCCTCAAACCTTTTATGTAAGGAGTTGACACTGTCACGTAATTCCTTCCATAAGTCCATCCACACCGGTGTCGACCCCGCAGGGGGGTGACATCCCATTCACAGGCATTTGCTCCGCCTCCACATCATTATCCTCATCATACATGTCGACACAGCAGTACCGACACACAGCACACACACAGGGAATGCTCTGACAGAGGACAAGACCCTACAAAGCCCTTTGGGGAGACAGAGGGAGAGTATGCCAGCACACACCAGAGCGCTATATATCACAGGGATATCACCTATAGAGAGTGTTTTCCCTTATAGCTGCATAATATATATATATATATATATTGCGCCTAATTTGTGCCCCCCCTCTCTTTTTAACCCTTTTCTGTAGTGCAGGACTGCAGGGGAGAGCCAGGGAGCGATCCCTCCAGCAGAGCTGTGAGGGAAAATGGCGCCAGTGTGCTGAGGGAGATGGCTCCGCCCCTTTTTCGGCGGGCTTTCTCCCGCTATTTTATCGTTTCTGGCAGGGGTTAATATACACCTATATAGCCTCTGGGGCTATATATGGTGTTAGTTTTGCCAGCCAAGGTGTTATTATTGCTGCTCAGGGCGCCCCCCCCAGCGCCCTGCACCCATCAGTGACCGCAGTGTGTGGTGTGCATGAGGAGCAATGGCGCACAGCTGCAGTGCTGTGCGCTACCTTGGAGAAGACAGAAGTCTTCAGCCGCCGATTTTCCGGACCACCTTCTTGTTTCTGGCTCTGTAAGGGGGACGGCGGCGCGGCTCCGGGAACGGACGACGAGGTCGGGTCCTGTGTTCGATCCCTCTGGAGCTAATGGTGTCCAGTAGCCTAAGAAGCCCAAGCTACCACCACTTAGGTAGGTTCGCTTCTTCTCCCCTTAGTCCCTCGGTGCAGTGAGCCTGTTGCCAGCAGGTCTCACTGAAAATAAAAAACCTAAACTATACTTTCTTCTAGGAGCTCAGGAGAGCCCCTAGTGTGCATCCAGCTCAGCCGGGCACAGAAATCTAACTTAGGCTTGGAGGAGGGTCATAGGGGGAGGAGCCAGTGCACACCAGATAGTCCTAAAGCTTTCTTTAGATGTGCCCAGTCTCCTGTGGAGCCGTCTATTCCCCATGGTCCTTACGGAGTCCCCAGCATCCACTAGGACGTCAGAGAAACGCCCCTTTCCTGTCAATCATTTACCGAACACCAGTGCGACTGAAAAGCGCCGCAGACGCTACAGCAAAACAGCTAAGTTTTGAGTAAAATAACTAAGCGCATGCGCTCTGCGTACCTTGCGCAGTAAGCGACTAATCGCAGTATAGCGAAAATCGGCAACGAGCGAACAACTCGGAATGACCCCCAAGTCTGTATACAGAGTTCACCTTTCTGTAGACTACCATTCTTCCTGTCTCCGTATCATAATCCCCTTCCCTCCTCCCAGAGGCTCTGTCCACTTTATTCATGCGCGTTACCACTCTCACAATATAATGAATTGGAATGCGGCTCTGGAAGTAATTGGTGGGCACTGTAACACTGGGAGCAGGCCAAACCCCAAAGAAAGAGTGGAAAAAGAGGTGGCCGACCGCGACGCTCAGCATATATAAATCTCCCGCCACAACTAAGCACAGAAAATGGACAATGGTTAAAGTGTCTTCTTGTTAATATGACAAATACTGGACAGAGCTACACGGAACATGCTGTGAGTTTAAGGCTCTCTACAGTCTCCTGACCCATATCATGGCCCAAGAGACCCATGCCACGGCCCAAGAGACCCATGCCACGCGCCCAAAAAACCCATGCCACGCCTCGTCGAGCATCACGTCACCTCCTGATCACCATACTGTAACCTCTTGTCTTGAAACAACGCCAATTCCACCTCCAGTTTCTCCATCTGATACCTTAATTCTGCTATAACCTTATGGAGAGACTGGAGTACAGAGGAAAGAGAGAAGGGAGGAAGGGAAGAGAACGTTGGGAAGAGTCAGGACAGAAAGACAGAAGAGATCGTACGGCGGCTCCACAAAACCTGCTCTCCTTTACAGCCTCACTTCTCAGCCCGGCCCCATAATAATACAGGAGAATAAATTGCGAACCATATACATGATGACTGTACATACAGGGCAACGGGGGGCGTTATGGGAATGTGCCAACAGGGAGCGGCCCAGTGGCGCACATGTCAGCCAGTTACTAAGCTATGCAGGTGGAGGAGATTCCCCCATTGGAAATACATTATTTAATGCTCACGTTGTGTAATGTATATCGGCTGCTTACGTGGAGGAAGCCACACTATGGGCTGAGCCAACCAATGCACTGGGAACAGGTGACATCACGCTGTGCACGAGTGTCTCGGTGAAGTCTCAAGTCTCCAATGAATGAATAAGTAGAGGCCTCATTAATATTGCTTTGGCCCATAAGATGGCTAGCTCCGTAATATCATAGAGATGGGTACACTGACAGCCGGGAGAGCAGAATATTCAGTGATCAGCCCAATTATATCTCCCATGTTCCTCTCACCTCTGTGTCTTTGTATCTGTCTTCAAATTCCCCCCGGTCCTTCTCTATCGTTGTCAGCTTCAGTTTCAGAGTAGAGATCTCCGCCATTAGGTCTAGTTTCTGCGTTTCCAGGGACGTTCTACTTATTAACTCCTAGGATACCATATATAGAGAACAAAAGAGGACAAAACAGAGTTAGATTTAGCAGGAGATCGTTCAGGCAGCTGCCTAGAGGCCCATGGACAGACAAGTGACACTCTGGTCTCAACCACACAAGACCTTTACAGATGTGTCCTTTTTATCATTGCTGCAAATGCGCCAAACAGCCCCCACCGGTGCGCCAGGACCAGTGCGACTCTGCTAGCGTCGGGCGTCTTTTTTGCTGAAAATGCAAAAGGTTCTGTTCCACATGCAGACTCAGTCACACGCAATACACAAGTGTTACATGTAAAATGAATCAGCGCAGTCTCCTCCTGCGCCCTAATCACATCGTGTTGCAATTAAGACGCATTTTCAGCAAAATAAATAAATAAAAAGTAAGGACGCCAGACGCTAGCAATGTTGCACGGGACCAGGCTTCTCACGCGTGCCAGACAGTGAGGAATAGACACAGCTCAATCGGAACACACAAAAATAGAAGAAGAAAAAAACCTCATTGTGTTGATTGGTGGATTTTTAAAAAGGGGGCAGGACCAGTTATACCGCAGCAGCTCAAGTGACTGCATTCTCAGGTTTTTCTCCTCCATCCCATGGAGTTAGAGCTCTGTACTGAAGATGCAGATGGGGCTGGGGGAGCGGTTGATACTATTGCATTCAGGATTTCTCCCAGGCCACTCCTAACCTCTGGAATTCCATCCCTCACGCCTTTAGCCTTTCATCCAGTCTGCTTGCCCTTCAAACTATTTTTTTTATTCTTTTCCGCCCCTTTCACCTTACTCTGAGAGTCTCTGCTTCTTCTATAAATTGTAAGCTCGTACGGGCAGGGCCCTTGCCCACTGGCTTTCTCTACATTATTATTATCACTGTAATTACGCACCTATGTGAATTTATATACCGTCTGTATTAGTCTGTATATATGTATCCTGCTGTCCACGGCCCTACAGAACCCTTGTGGCGCCTTATACATAAAAGATAATTCATTAGTTTTTGCAGTGTAATGTCCAAATCATGCTGAACAATGTATTTAACTATCATGATCCATAAGCGAGACGTTCCATTTTAAGCAAATAGTCCGCTACTATGGCTTGCGGGTGACATACATCAGGATTTATTTCCATGAGTAGATAACTAGTGTGTTTTATCTTTGGCCTCTACAGGCAGACCGTCCTAGAACGCACTCGGCGTCAGCACATTGAGTCAGAGCCTGAAGTTCAGTGAAAGTTTTGTAGGTCGCCGGGAGCCCTCCAGCTGTAGCCTCAGTAGATATAAGTAGTAATAACAACCAGCCACACACAGAGAACTGCCCTAACTGAAGACGGATCTGATCTAAATAATGTACATTGCTGTATACGTAGACGATTCTATAAAAGTCATCTGAAATTACAATCATCCCTTATTTATATAGCGCCGTTCATATTACGCAGCCCTGTGCATAGGTTATCATCATTCACTTCAGTCCTTGCCCCAGTGGAGTTTACCGTCTAAATTCCCTACAATGACACACAGAATCAAGCCACTGACCAAAGAGTATTTGACAATGCTAACCACTGTGCCACCAAGCTACTCAGAGAAATTACCTGCTGTAACATTTCTTCGGTTGAATTCAGCTTCTCTCTGTGTTCCTCTAGGCAGAATTCCAGGTCCCGAATCTTCTCGCCCTGCGCTTCCACCTGGTCAGTCAGGACGCTCACCTGGACAGTCGAGCAATGTAAGGGGTTAAACACGACCTATTGATTCTGCAAGTAAGAATCATCCAGAAAAGGAACAGTCTCTTCTGAGAAACCATATTTGCAGAACTGTGTTTATCGGAGTGTGTAATACGGGGCACTACCGAGACAGAATCCCATCCGCAGGCAGCCGGCTTCACCTTTATTGGGGCTCATCAGTGCAGGGATAGGGAGTTTGGCTTTGGGACGTGAATTGCGTAGGGATAGAGAAATTCTCAGCTCCAGGTCATGCACACAGGGCCGCTACAGGCTTTCAGTGGCCCCTCCGGCCCACCAGTCTCAGAATATGGTAGAATAGAAGGAAGACTCCCCCGGAGCCCCAGTAATGGCCGTTGTGGTGGGTTTAAAATTGTGGCGAGGGTGAACCCAGGGTAGCGATACCGTGTTATATATATATATATCAAATAAAACCTCTATACACATAGACATACTCCTCAGATACCTGCAGTACTAGCGACTCTTTGTCATTCTCCAGACGAGACAGCCTCTCCTGGTAGATGTCTCCTGTCCCAGAGATGTGACCATTGACCTGCAAGACAGAGAGTGCACCGAGTGATTGGAAGACGGCTTTGATGCTACAAACAGGATCTGGACATATCGCGCTCAGAATGAGCTACGCTGCAGCGACGTAACATGTGACACTGTCCCTGCGCGGGAATACTACAGGGCTCCCGTCCACCCAAGTGCCACCAACCCATTAGCGATTGTGTAGTGTGTGGTCAGCCTTAGGCAGATGGCTTACACAGATTATTATTATTACATGTGTTTCGCAGCGCCATACAATGGACAGTACAGGGAGACAAACATAGCATTACAGTAAATAAATAACAGGAAGAGAGTACAGGTAGTGGTCAAAAACTACAATTCCCAGCATGCTCTGTTGGCCAGTAGCAAACACGGGTAGACGTGTCAGTGCTGGTGAAAGTGATCACAGCTATAAAGCACCACCAGCCGGTAACCTGTAAGGTGACTGTACATCATAAGCAGCGCCCGGGGGCTCTGTGGAATGTGGAACACAGGGGCGCTGTGGCAGAAGCACCCCTCCCTCACAACGCAAACACACCCTGATATTCTATTGTCAAAAACAGAAACATGTACCAATTCACAACCACGCACTCGCATCCAATGGGAAACAATCCGGGCTGGGACCAGGGAGCCGGGACAGGCAGCTGCCTAGGGCGCCAACAGCTTTGGGGCAGAGACTGCACAATGGACGCAGTGTAGAAAACCAATAGCAACACCCATTGTATGGCAAAGTTATTCAAACAAAAGCAAAACCCTTATTGAGTGATGCATCCCAAATGCTAAATGCTAATGAGTTCATTAAATAGTGTATGTGTAATGTACAATATATGATTACAGTGTAACAACCAGGAGATTTTAGATTAGTTTCCGAGATTCTGTCACAATGTTTATTAAACCTGCGATTATTTAAACACAAAATCCAGAGCCCCCACCAATGTAAGCAGACCCTGCTGACGCCAGAGCCCCAGCCCCAACTATCACTTGTCTGCCCCAAAGAATTATTTCCACTATGAGGTAAGGACAACAGCAGCTACGAGGCACAGCCAGCCCTGTGTGCACATACGAGGCACAGCCAGCCCCGTGTGCAGATACGAGACACAGCCAGCCCCGTGTGCAGATACGAGGCACAGCCAGCCCCGTGTGCACATACGAGGCACAGCCAGCCCCGTGTGCACATACGAGGCACAGCCAGCCCCGTGTGCACATACGAGGCACAGCCAGCCCCGTGTGCACATACGAGGCACAGCCAGCCCAGTGTGCAGATACGAGGCACAGCCAGCCCCGTGTGCACATACGAGGCACAGCCAGCCCCGTGTGCACATACGAGGCACAGCCAGCCCCGTGTGCACATACGAGGCACAGCCAGGCCCGTGTGCACATACGAGGCACAGCCAGCCCAGTGTGCACATACGAGGCACAGCCAGCCCAGTGTGCACATACGAGGCACAGCCAGCCCTGTGTGCACATACGAGGCACAGCCAGCCCCGTGTGCACATACGAGGCACAGCCAGGCCCGTGTGCACATACGAGGCACAGCCAGCCCCGTGTGCACATACGAGGCACAGCCAGCCCCGTGTGCACATACGAGGCACAGCCAGCCCCGTGTGCACATACGAGGCACAGCCAGCCCTGTGTGTAGATACGAGGCACAGCCAGCCCCGTGTACACATACGAGGCACAGCCAGCCCCGTGTGCACATACGAGGCACAGCCAGCCCTGCGCTCTAATATAAACATCTTGTGTGGAGACAGAAGCTGTTTAATAGAAGTAAAGCTGAACAGCCAGACAGGCAAGACATGATCATCCTGTTCTTCTGCTCCAGGGCCCCGATCATCCCTCACATCCAAAGCACATCTGTCCAACACCACGAGCGTACAGCCACACAACTACACTCACTATATACATGCAGTATATATATATATATATATATATATATATATATACATACATACAGAGAGAGAGAGAGGGAAAGAGAGGGAGAGACAGAGAGGAGGAGAGAAAGAGGTGAAGCTGCAATTTATGTTAAATTCAGTAAGACCAAAAGCCAGTCAAAACACACTGCACTGTACATAACGCTTTAGCAATAGGATGTTACCACAATTTTTCCGCTGTTACTGAGCCCGGACAGGACATGCAGATAGATCCACCCAAACTATGGAGGATCGCTAAAGAGTAGCTCCGATAGGTGCTGCCAGAGAAGCCGTATAGCAGGCGACGAGCAGAATACAAAATATCCCAGTATTCAGGAAATCCTCCGGCCACAGACAGGTGGGACACATAGGGACCACCTCACAGGCTAGTAATACCAGAGCCGCTTCTTGTCCAGACATTACTTCCTTAATTAGGTAGTTGCCATAGTAACATAAATCCTGGAAAGGAGCACGGATGATCCTTGCTGCGTACAGGTGAGGAGCGCAGGTGCGATAGGTCAGTGCACAATACAGGTAAGTAGTGGAGACATTATAGAACAGTGCAGTGAACAGGTGAGGACAGCAGATAAGGTAGACCGGTGTAGGCTACAGGTGAAGAGCACAGGTGAGGTAGACCGGGACAGGTGCAGGGTACAGGTGAGGAGCGCAGGTGCAATAGGTCAGTGCACAATACAGGTAAGTAGTGGAGACATTGTAGAACAGCGTGGTGAATAGGTGAGGACAGCAGATGAGGTAGACCGGTGTAGGCTACAGGTGAAGATCACAGGTGAGGTAGACCGGGACCGGTGCAGGGTACAGATGAGGACAGCAGATGAGGTAGACGTTGCAGGGTACAGGTGGAGAGCACAGGTGCGGTAGACTGGTGCTGGTGCAGGTGAAGAGCACAGGTGAGGTAGACGAGGAACAGTGCAAGGTACAGGTGAGGTAGACCAGGGCCGGTGCAGGGTACAGGTGAAGAGCACAGATGAGGTAGACCAGGGCCGGTGAAGAGCACAGGTGAACCAGATCGTTCCAGTGCACAGGTGAAGTGACAGAAGAACCTAAACTTATCATACAGCATCCTCCAGTTGGGAGTCTACCGCTAGCCCTGACACCATCAATCAGGCCCGGCTTTGTGACTCACCTCCATCAAACACAAGCAGAGGTCATAAAACACTCAGGCGGCCCATTCACTGAAAGCAACACAAACATCTCAAGCGTTTGTAGATCATTTGTTGGCATTCTCTTACAGCTTACTGCACTGTATACACACACACAATATACTGCGACATAGCATAAACAGGTACATTATATTCAGTGCTGATCATTTATGTCTAATGCTCAGCCAACTTGCCTCTAGCAGAAATTACAGCCAACTCATGGCGGGATATTTTGCCTTAAAGAGACTATCCACCTTTGGCCTGTTGTACAGGTAAAGCTAGATACTCCACCATATCCCCTAAAAGTGCAATATTCACCGAGGCACAGCAGGATACCTGGGAACAGCAACATTACTTGGCTGGCCGCTCGTCAAAGTCTTTATGAGAATTTCTCCACTTGTGGACTCCATAACCGGCCGGAGTGCTGGTCATCCGTGGAGCCAACTTCAGCCAAAGAGACCCTGGTGAGCCTTCTCTGCAGGATTTCTATTCCATGAAGGTGACAACGGTTCTGTAGCCACCTTTTGTTAAGCTGGTTCCCAATTCTAGCAGGAACTACTACTCTAATGTCAGCCCCACCCATGCCACACCACCACGGGAACCGGGCCGAGCCTAAAACAGGGTGCCAGTCATCTGGTTCTCATTCCACGTCCTACTCCGGGCAAGAAATTCCTGTTGGACTGTTCCAGGACCATGCCGGTCTGGAGAGGATCCAGTGACTATGGCCTCATTTACGTTAGGCTTGAGTAGTCAGCTCCCTGTTCTAGTGTGAACACTATAATATTGCTGTGTGTTCTGCAAACAGAAATAGATCGATTCCTTATATAAAACAAAAAAGGTACAATTTATTTAAATCATTTTTGGCATAAAAAATAAAAAAATACACCGATCAGCCATGACATAAAAACTACTGCCAGGTGAAGCCAATACACTGATTATCTGGTTACAGTGGAACCTTACAAGGGCTGGGATATATTAGGCAGGTGGGGTAGACCGGGACCGGTGCAGGGTACAGGTGAGGTAGACTGGGGCCAGTGCAGGGTACAGGTGAGGTAGACCAGGTGCCCGTGCAGGGTACAGGTGAGGTAGACCGGGGCCCGTGCAGGGTACAGGTGAGGTAGACCGGGGCCCGTGCAGGGTACAGGTGAGGTAGACCGGGGCCCGTGCAGGGTACAGGTGAGGTAGACCGGGGCCCGTGCAGGGTACAGGTGAGGTAGACCGGGGCCCGTGCAGGGTACAGGTGAGGTAGACCGGGGCTCGTGCAGGGTACAGGTGAGGTAGCCCGGGGCCCGTGCAGGGTACAGGTGAGGTAGCCCGGGGCCCGTGCAGGGTACAGGTGAGGTAGCCCGGGGCCCGTGCAGGGTACAGGTGAGGTAGACCGGGGCCCGTGCAGGGTACAGGTGAGGTAGACCGGGGCCCGTGCAGGGTACAGGTGAGGTAGACCGGGGCCCGTGCAGGGTACAGGTGAGGTAGACCGGGGCCCGTGCAGCGTACAGGTGAGGTAGACCGGGGCCCGTGCAGGGTACAGGTGAAGAGCACAGGTGAACCAGCAAGTGAACACTCCGTTCTTGAAGTTGATGTGTTGGAAGCAGGAAACATGGGCAAACGGTGGGATCCGAGCGACTTTGACACGGACCAACTGTGATGGCTAGATGACTGGGTCAGAGCATTTCCATAACAGCAGGTCTTGTAGAGTTGTTCCCGGTATGCAGTGGTTAGTACCGACCAAACGTGGTCCAAGGAAAGACAAGCAGTGACCGGTCACAGGGCCATGGGCGCCCAGGCCTCATTAATGTGCGCGGAGAGTTAAGGCTGGCCCGTCTGGTCCTATCCTACAGAAGAGCTACTGCAGCACAAATTGCTGAACAAGTTACTGCAGGTTATGATAGAGAGGGGTCAGAACGCAGAGTGCATCACACTTTAGGTCAGTGGTTTCCAAACTTTTTTGAATCACGGCTCCCTAGAATATCAGAATTTTTTTCACGGCACCGCTAGGCCAAAAATTTCTTATTGAGAAATTTAGAAAGAAATATTACATTAAGTAGATGGCGTTTATATGTCATCCTTAGGGTCAGTTGTGTGGTGAGGGACAAGATTTGCTTCTGTTTGGCCACATATTTTGTGACTGGCAGCCGCCAGCACTGGTTTTGACTATTATATTGACCATGAATAATTTGAATTGGTCCTGGACCACCAACCCAGGGCACCCCTGCAAGTGTCCCGAGGCACCCCAGGGAGCCACGGCAGTTTAGGAACCTCTGCTTTATGTAACACTATAGCCAAAGAATGTTCAAGTATTAATCTGGAATGTTGCAGTACTACTGTGGAAGGTGACGGAGTTCATCTGTAGAAGTCCGGAAGTAGCACCATATCTGACATCCTATATACACTGCACATATTTACAATTATATATACACACATGCACAAAGATCACACCATGATCCCAACTTTCTCTTAACGTCTCCCAGCCTGACGATCTCCTGGGATAGGCATCGGTGACCGTACCGCCACGTGGCATCTCTGCGAATGCCCTGGGTGACGGATTCTCCAGCAACCATGTAGATATTAACACAAGCTTTAATAGGAGATTTAGGGGTCTATTTACTAAGCCTTGGATGGAGATAAAGGGGGTAATTCCGAGTTGATCGCACGTAGCAACTTTTTGCTGCCCGTGCGATCAACTCCCAATGGGGGGAGGGTTTTTTTGCATAGCAAGGCTGCGATCGCTGGTGCAGCCCTGCTATGCCCAAAAAGTTTTGTGTAGAACAAGACCAGGGTCAGAGTTACTTACCCTATGCGATGAATCCAGCGTTGCAGGTCCCAGAATTGACGTCAGCCATTCGCCCTCCAAACGCTTGGACACGCCTGCGTTGGCCGCACCACTCCCAGAAAACGGTCAGTTGACACCCACAAACGCCCTCTTCCTGTCCATCTCCTTGCGATCGGCTGAGCGAATGGAATCTTCCTTAAATCCATCGCTCAGCAACGATCCGCTTTGTACTCGTACGACGCGCCTGCGCACTGCGGTGCATGCGCAGTAGTGACCTGTTTGCTGCGCAAAACGTCAGCGAGCGATCAACTCAGAATGACCCCCAAAGTACCAGCCAATCGGCTCATGTCACAGGCTGTGTTTGAAAAATGACAGTTAGGAGCTGATTGGCTGGTACTTTATCTCCCGCGACATTTTCTCCGTCCACCCCATAATTCCACCAGACGATAGGAGAACAGCCAGCGTCTGATAAACCCAGAGTATCGCGACGAGCTGTGATCACATAAAAGGAAACGCTGAGAGGCTTCTGTGCATAAACTAAGGGTGAGTAAAAAATATGTTCACGAGTTAAAAAAAATAAATAATAAAAAGTGTTTTTTATAGAGAAAAATTGACAGGATCGGAGAGCAAGAGCCCGAACCTCCAAAACCGCGGGAGCCGCGGCCCCGACTCCCAGCGAAACTGGTCAGTCTAGGCGGAATTAAGAAAACAACATTCCCCGTTGCAGAACGAGGTTCTGTGTCAGCACTTGGATGTGATAATTAAAATGCAGCTATCAGCAGTTCTGACGGGTCTAAGATAATTGGTGCCAAGACTCAGATGTGGAATTAGGAGAACTTGCAATAAGAGGGAGGGGGGGATGAAGCGTCAGGCTTTCAGTGTCTGTGATAAACAAGCCCCGTAATTAATATTCCTTAATCTAAAACGCGAGAGCGACTTGATGCGGCTTGCCTCGTCCGGAAAACCAGGAGAGGGCTCTATATGTGGATGATTTCGGTACAAGGTACATGTGGGGGCTTGTACAGACAGAAGGTTATTTTATCATATCAATAAGTCAATGACTCAATGCCAACACTGTCATGAGAATGGCGCTTTGTCCATTTATGATGAAATGGTGACCTCATGGGTATAAGAAGAGGCAGCAAGTGATGTCACCGCTTAGCAACGCGATTGGCTGCGTTCTTACAAATACCTACCGCCATAGGGCATAAAGAAAACAAACAATCACCTACTATCTATTATTAAATAATACCTGAATAGATAACAGCGCCCGTGATTTGATTATTTCTCACCCTTATTCTGGTAGTCACAGCCTCTATATAGAGGGGGAACTTGTACCTGAGAGTCGCACATTCATGAAGGTGAAAACGTAAAATCGAAAAAAGTGTATTTATTTCCCTTTGTCAATACGGCTATTATACAGGTCGCTATTATCCGAGGAGACTCCTAAGTGGATTCCGTTCCTTGCGATATCCAGGTCAGGACATTATAGGGGTATATGCAATTGCGGTCGAATTCGCGGCAATTTTCGCCGTTTTTTAATTCGACTCAATTCGACAGGTGAATCCCGGAAGGTGGCTTCCGGAATTCACCATATTCAATGAAAAACGGATTCGCCAGAGTCGCGGGCGAAAATCGGCCGATTTGGCGGATTTTGCCGCGATTTTAAAAAACGGTAAAAAAACGTGAAAAACCCGGAAAAAAAATGGCGTGGGGTCCCCCCTCCAAAGCATAACCAGCCTCGGGCTCATCGAGCTGGTCCTGGTTCTAAAAATGCAGGGGAAAAATTGGCCAGGGATCCCCCGTATTTTTAAAACCAGCACCGGGCTCTGCGCCTGGTGCTGGTGCCAAAAATACGGGGGACAAAAAGCGTAGGGGTCCCCCGTATTTTTAACACCAGCATCGGGCTCCACTAGCTGGACAGATAATGCCACAGCCGGGGGTCACTTTTATGCCGTGCCCTGCGGCCGTGGCATTAAATATCCAACTAGTCACCCCTGGCCGGGGTACCCTGGGGGAGTGGGGACCCCTTCAATCAAGGGGTCCCCCCCCCCCCCCCCAGCCACCCAAGGGCCAGGGGTGAAGCCCGAGGCTGTCCCCCCCCATCCAATGGGCTGCGGATGGGGGGGCTGATAGCCTTTTGTGATAATAAAAAGATATTGTTTTTTCCAGCAGTACTACAAGTCCCAGCAAGCCTCCCCCGCAAGCTGGTACTTGGAGAACCACAAGTACCAGCATGCGGGAGAAAAACGGGTCCGCTGGTACCTGTAGTAGTACTACTGGGAAAAAAATACCCAAATAAAAACAGGATACACACACCTTGATAGTAAAACTTTATTACACACTACCGACACACACATACTTACCTATGTTGACACGCCGACTGCCACGGTCTCCGACAATCCGAGGTACCTGTGAAAAAATTATACTCACCTTCCAGCGTCCAGAGGTACATCCAGGTCCAGAGATAATCCACGTACTTGGCAAAACAAAAAAACGAACAACGATCCATACCGGACTAGAAAGGGGTCCAATGCTTTCACATCAGACCCCTTTCTCCCGAATGCCGGGACATCACGTGACTCCTGTCACTGAAGTCCCTTCAGCCAATCAGGAAGCGCTACTTCCGTGGCGCTCATCTGATTGGCTGTGCGCTGTCTGTGATGTGACAGCGCATCGCAAAACCGCTCCATTACTTTCAATGGTGGGAACTTAGCGGCTAGCGGGGGCGTCACCCGCCGGTCAGCCGCTGACCGGCGGGTGACCTCACCGCTAGCCGCTAAGTTCCCACCATTGAATATAATGGACTGGGCTGTGCGATGCGCTGTCTGCTCAGACGCACAGAGCCAATCAGATGAGCGCAACGAAGTTGCGCTTCCTGATTGGCTATAGAGACCTTTCTGTGACAGCTGTCACTGACAGGTCTCTCTGCATTCGGGGATAGGGGTCCCATGTGTCAGCATGGGACCCCTTTCAGTCCGGCATGGAGCGGGTGTTCGGTTTGTTTTTTTCTCCAAGTACGTGGATTTATCTCTGGAGCCTGGTTGAGGTGAGTATATTGATCTTTTATTTTCAGGTACCCCTGGATTCTACATGGAGAAGAGGACCGATGTCGGCGTGTGAACATAGGTAAGTATGTGTGTGTCGACGTATGAAATAAAGTTTTACTTTCACGGTGTGTGTGTCCTGTTTTTATTTGGGTATTTTTTTTCCAGTAGTACTACAGGTACCAGCGGGCCCGTTTTTCTCCCGCATGCTGGTACTTGTGGTTCTCCAAGTACCAGCTTGCGGGGGAGGCTTGCTGGGACTTGTAGTACTGCTGGAAAAAACAATATTCTTTTCATGATCACAAAAGGCTATCAGCCCCCCCATCCGCAGCCCATTGGATGGGGGGGGACAGCCTCGGGCTTCACCCCTGGCCCTTGGGTGGCTGGGGGGGGGGGGGGGGACCCCTTGATTGAAGGGGTCCCCACTCCCCCAGGGTACCCCGGCCAGGGGTGACTAGTTGGATATTTAATGCCACGGCCGCAGGGCACGGCATAAAAGTGACCCCCGGCTGTGGCATTATCTGTCCAGCTAGTGGAGCCCGATGCTGGTGTTAAAAATACGGGGGACCCCTACGCTTTTTGTCCCCCGTATTTTTGGCACCAGCACCAGGCGCAGAGCCCGGTGCTGGTTTTAAAAATACGGGGGATCCCCTGTCAATTTTTTCCCCGCATTTTTAGAACCAGGACCAGCTCGAAGAGCCCGAGGCTGGTTATGCTTTGGAGGGGGGACCCCACGCCATTTTTTTTTAGGATTTTACCGTTCCAGCAATAAAAAAATAAAAAAAAATATTTTAAAAAATATATAAATAATATTTGTGCCTCCAAAAAAAAAAAAAAAAAGTACCTAATCCCTTCTAATATAAATAGATCTGCTATTCCCAAAAAAAAAAAACACAAAAAAAAACATGTTTAAAATTTTTTTATTTGTTTTCACCCTCCAAAGTGTGGCGGATTGAAAATGACGAATTTGCTGTCTAAAAGCACTGCTGTCGAATTTCCAAACTTGAATTGAATATGCTTTGGTCGAATTGCAGCACTTATATCATTGCAGAAAAGTCGAATTTGCAAAAATTAGAATTTCAAAAAGTCGAATTTTGAAAGTCCGTTTTTTGGTCGGAAAGCACTGAATTGCATAGGCGAATTTTTTTTTTGGTCGAAAATTGCATATACCCCATAGTACCGCAATTGCATATACCCCATAGTCTATTACGGTGCGAGGAGAAACTGTCTGCGCTGTGCCTTTGTCCTACACTTCCACAGGAACTTCCGCCCACTGCGTAGAGTTCGATTCGCCCTTTGTACACACAACAATTTACAGTAGGGGGTGCACAATTCCTTATAACACACGTTTTCCTAGTGAGCACTGAAGTGACGACATCAGGAGGACCCGATGTCTATACATACATTAATATTACCTATATATTATTTTATAATCACCCAAAATTAATGTAATTTGTCAGCACGCACTTCCTGCAGCGGTCTATAACGTTACCACACGGAAGCACATCCGTGGACAACCTAGAAAAGGACGGAGACAACTATCCTGGTTAAATCCTGAAGGGCGCAGGGACGGGAGAGCGCGGACAGCGGTGAAGGAGACGGCAAAGTCTTACCTTAAACGAGTATTTTATACGGTGTTCATGTGTAAATCCGGAGAAGCGTGGTGCGTGTTTTGCTACACAACTGTATGAACGGGAGATTTCAGGAGGCGGGGCACTGACTGTCTAGTTCACAGGTTCTCAAACTCAGTCCTCAGGACCCCACACAGTGCATGTTTTGTAGGTAACCCAGAAGGTGCACAGGTGTATTAATTACTCACTGACACATTTTAAAAGGTCCACAGGTGGAGCTCATTATTTCACTTGTGATTCTGTGAGGAGACCTGCAAACCTTACCCTGTGTGGGGCCCTGAGGACCGAGTTTGAGAACCCATGCTCTAGGGTACAGTGATTCATGAAAGTTTAGGAACCCCTGGTATAGACTGGCCAATCATCACGTACATGGCTTGGTGGTCTAGTTTATTCAGGCGGCCATAGTAGCACAGAGGAAATTATTGCTGGACTTGATGGATCAGAGGGAGGGAATGCTGATCCCCAGGTTAAATAAAAAGTACCAGCTGGACGTCACTGCACGAGGACCCTCGGGAATGTTTATATACGATCCCTGACCTATCGTTTAAATATAGTCGCACAGAAACATTCCTCCAGGATGGAGGGACACTGGATCCTAACGCCCAGGACTCTGATGCGTCAGCCCCGTCGTGCCCAGCTAGCTAAGGAACCAGCAGATACTTACCACCATCTCATTCTGCAGCCACTCCACTAAGTCATGGGCGGTGGAATCTGGCACTTGGCACCTTAGGCCCTCTCTCTCATCCGTGTCCATCATTTCCAGCATGCCGCGCAGGTCCTCGATGAGGTGGAGGACGCGTAAGCTCCCCATGAAAGGCGAGGTCGGTGACTGACAATCAAATATGCCATTGGAATACTCCAGCGCCTTGGAGCCTGCAGAGAGAGGAAGGGGAGTTATGGCGGACTGTACGATGACACAACAGAGAACATAACAGAGTAACACAGAATAAGTGAGTCAATGAATAAAGCTAGCAACACTTCTTTGCAGATTACTTAAAACTCTTGAAACTTTTGGCCTAGGGGTGACGTGAAAGAAACAATGACACCCTAGGGCGCAGGTTTTCAAGACCCCAAACAGTTCACGTTTTCTGGTCTCCTCACAGAATAGCAAGTGAAATAATTAGCTCCACCTGTGGACCTTTTAAAATGTGTCAGTGACCTGTGCACCTGCCGGGTGACTTGGAAAATGTGAACCGTGTGGGGTCCTGAGGACCGAGTTTGAGAACCATTTCACTAGGGTACAGTGATTCAGGAAAGTTTGGGAACCCCTGGTATAGACCGGCCAATCACCACGTACGTGGCTTGGGTGGAATATCGGTTTGGCCTAATTTACCAGTTGCAGGGAGGTAAAGGAATAATAAAGGATTTTTGCAGAACAATGCAGGACGTTATAACCAAACGACGGTCCGGCTTTGGATCGGTATTACGCAGAATCTTTAGTAAATATTTGAAAACTATTTTCCGCACTCAGGCCAGTGTGCGTCTCACCACTTGCGCTCCACACGGGATTTCAGAGCTGTCTAAATAATGAAAACTTGGGGGTCTGGGAAGGCGAATGACGGGGAGCCCCAGCATTCTGCCCACAGGTAGGAGGGCCCCTATAAATAACAGCATGACGACTTTGTAATAAGCGAGAAGCGCCCATAGGGCAAATAGTTGCTCATTGTGAGATAAGATAATATCTCTGTTCCTGGATTAACATTTTCTGCAGCTGTCTTTCCGGCTTGCATTATCTCAGTAGCTTCAGGCTCTGTTTCCATGTCGGAGTGTTACTAAATGTATGTATCGTCCGCTCCCCCCTTCCGAATTCCAAGTGCTACGATACACCCCCACATCCCCCGTGAGCCCACGCTCCCTATCAGAGGGGATCAGCTACAATTTCCAGTGTGTAACAAACCGCTTTGTTTAAATAATGAAACATGCAATAATAAATCCCAACGTATTAGTGGGTGAAGGAGAAGATTAATCGTATAGTAACCGGCGACCGGTGCCGGACTCACCAGCTATGATCCCGTCCATTTGCTCCAAGGCCGCGGCTAGCATATCACTTGCGTCGTTCATCATTCTGCAGCGTCCCGACGGTGGGGCCTGTGAATAAATGGAACAAATGATTAATAAATATGCAGTTTTATTCAATCGACCGCTAATAATCCAGGCCTGCACACCACAACGTAGCGTGAAATGAAGTGGGAGGGGGGGCAGTGCATGATATAAACACATGGGCAAAAAGCACAGAACGCCAGAAATAAATCAGTGCACTCAGTATATGCTGACAGGCACCGGCAAGTACAAAGCAATGCGTCAAAGTTATCTGAAGGTGGAAGCGCCCAGCGGAGTGTATTATGCCTTTAGCTGCTGGTGACTAGAGCCCAAGGCTCAGCAGGAACCAGGCTGTGCTCACTGCTCAGATAACCGCGCCGTACGCGCCCGGCTTTGTATTCAGCACCTTAAGCTCCTCGTAAAAAAACGTGTTTGGATTATGTTAGTGAGAAGTATAAATACAGCCTTGTAGGGAGCGACATGGATCTAATCAGGATGGATGAGAGAGAGGAGGAGACGCCGCCAGAGTCTGGGATAAGAGGGCCCTGACCTCAGGCACTACTGGGTCTGCGTTACCATACTAGAGCAAACCCCCCCTAATCACTCACCAAATATTCCATCTGATATTACACCAGGCAGAACAATGCACATTAAGCTGGTCTTAAGAAGCATGTAATGCTCAAAGTGGCACTGTCTTTTCTGGTAAGTATCTGCATAGAGACTGTGATTTGTGGCAGCCAGCCATATTTGTCTGACCTCCAGAGGGATTTTGAAGAGGAGATAAGGATTTCTAGGTGGATAGCGAACAAAAATGATGCATTCTTAAAACTATTTTAAATTTGCCATTTAAAGAAAAAATAAAAAACTATGTTGAAATGCTGCCATAACCGTAATAGTGAAAATGATATTCAGAAGTGGTCCTGTGCATTTACCAACATTTGCAGAGCAACATAAGAGAGTATTGGCCCCAGCAAACAGAAAGTGACGTTACATTGTGCAGATATGCACAGACGCATACTACGAGCAGGGGATGAGATATAAAGGCCAGAACAGAGAGGCGTGGTACTGTGTAGCAGCACATACAGATGCTAAGATCTGACCGGCACAGAACAACAAAACAACATACAACACAAGGGAGGCTGCACTGTACAAGTAGCCGTAGAGCAAGGGAAGTTGCACTGTGCATGTGTCATTGGAATTAAGGAAGTTGCACCATGCAGGCATTCTTAGAGCAAGATAAGCCGTACAGTGTATGTATGTGTTAGGGAAGTTGCACCATGCAGGTGTCCAAGGAACTAGGGAAGTTGCACTGTGTAGGTGCACATACAGAATACAGCCAGCTACCATAGAACTGTGGTACTGTGTAATTGCAGAGATAACACCTGGGACAAGGGAAGTTGTACTGCGCACGTGCTCTTATATAATACAGCCAGCTACCATGTCACTGCACAGATAACACATGGGACATGGGAAGTTGTACTATACATGCGCCCATTCAGAATACAACCAGCTACTATATCACTGCACAGATAACACATGGGACAAGGGAAGTTGTACTGTGTAAGAGACCATTCAGAATACAGCCAGCTACCATGTCACTGCACAGATAACACATGGGACGTTGTACTGTGTAAGAGCCCATTCAGAATACAGCCAGCTACCATGTCACTGCACAGATAACACATGGGAAGTTGTACTATACATGCGCCCATTCAGAATACAGCCAGCTACCATGTCACTGCACAGATAACACATGAGACATGGGAAGTTGTACTATACATGCACCCATTCAGAATACAGCCAGCTACCATGTCACTGCACAGATAACACATGATACAGGGGAAGTTGTACTATACATGCGCCCATTCAGAATACAACCAGCTACTATGTCACTGCACAGATAACACATGGGAAGTTGTACTGTGTAAGTGCCCATAGAGAATACAGCCAGCTACCATGTAACTGCACAGATAACACATGGGACATGGGAAGTTGTACTGTGTAAGTGCCCATACAGAATACAGCCAGCTACTATGTCACTGCACAGATAACACATGGGACATGGGAAGTTGTACTGTGTAAGTGCCCATACAGAATACAACCAGCTACTATGTCACTGCACAGATAACACATGGGAAGTTGTACTGTGTAAGTGCCCATACAGAATACAGCAAGCTACTATGTCACTGCACAGATAACACATGAGACAAGGGAAGTTGTACTGTGTAAGTGCCCATACAGAATACAGCCAGCTACTATGTCACTGCACAGATAACACATGGGACATGGGAAGTTGTACTATACATGCGCCCATTCAGAATACAGCCAGCTACTATGTCACTGCACAGATAACACATGAGACAAGGGAAGTTGTACTGTGTAAGTGCCCATACAGAATACACCCAGCTACCATGTTACTGCACAGATAACACACAGGCCGGGGAAGTGGCACTGTGACATCCATGCTAGGGAACATTTTAATTAGCTTGCTGAAAGAAAGGAGATTTATCCGTGGGTCAGGATGCAGCGCCCCCCTCAGGTCAGGACGCAGCGCCCCCCCCCCCCCCCCCCCCCCCAACCCTCACAGCAGTGCACTAATCATCACTGGCAGTGTAATACCCCTCTCATTCTCTCTGTGTAGGATCGTCATAATGGTCATCATAAATCCCGTCATGGGGACACGAGCCATGTTCAGGCTCTCACTCCTAGATTTCCATCATTGGGAACATTTACACACACAGCACCCGGCACTCTGAGGGGGAGACTGACTTTCAGGCCGTCTTGGGAGGAAAGAAAGAAGAAAAAAAAACAGTCCCAATTTTTGTGCACATTTATATTGTATGTGCAATTCCCAGTATAAATCACACATTACGCCGCATCTCAGTCTGGATGCAATACACATTTATATCAATGAGGATTTTACTCAGGATTGTGTTTTATAAAAAAAACTTAATGTCTAAAAGTTGATCACCTCAATTATGTCACAAGGGGGTTTTCTCCACTCTTTAGAGGGTTTGCTACATCCCCCCTGTGCCTAGTATATTTACTACAACTTCTAAAAATAAAGTGTAGCTGTTGCCCGTAGCAACCAGTCAGAAAGCAGCTCTCATTTATCTAGCACATTCTGTAAAATGAGACCCGAAATCTGGTTGTTACGGGCAACAACTTCACCTTTTCTTTTGAGATGTTTTCGCAAATGTACCCCATTGGCTGTAGAAGAGCAATGGAACACTGCCCCCTGGTGGTTAAGGTGGATACACACTGCAAGATTATCTGTCCAATCATTCTGGCTGGAGCGAAAGCCTGGTAATGTACAGATGTGTCCTCATACATCTTTGCTGCAGTCACGTTAAACAGCCCCTCTTGGCACGCCATGTCACGTGGGAATATTCTAGCGTCTGGGCGCCTTTTTTGATAAAAATTAGACTTCGCGGCAAGGCAATGTGACTAGGCCGCTCAGAGAGACTGTGCCGATTCATTTGACACAAGACACCTGTATATCTGTGTGCGACTGAGTCTCAGCGTAGCAGCTGCAGCTTATTACAATGCAAGTTCCGTTCTGCTCCGTCACACACAATATACAAATGTAATCTCCCCGTGCGTCCTACGCACATTGTGCATTGCAGATAAGACGCAGTTTCAGCACACACAGACGCCCAATGTGTGCTGGCCGGATGTATGAGGACGCAACTGTATGGGAGCAAATAACAATCAACCATTTGCTCCCACAAGCCGGAAAATGGGCAAAAATGGTCGTCCGAATAAATTGGTTATATCACATGGATATAACCGTCTGAACGGCCATTTCTGTCTGCTATCCAGTGTTTGGGGGCTATTGGTGAACTGTCATTTGTTCCCATACGCTGGACGAGCAGCCTTACATATCTGGCTGCCGGGCGGAAGGCAGTAATCTGGTTGGCGGTGGTGGCAGCTCTGGCTTGCGACAGGCGGGTCTGTGCGGCGTCGGCGGCACACCTAGCAACTGGTCGCGGCACACTACACCAGTTGAAAAAGGCTGCCCTAGTGTGATGTATCTAGCTATAGCTGGTAAAAGAAGCCATAGGAGGATCCTTGGTAGAATCAGCTTCTCAACTGGCAATTACAAATAATCTATGTACAGTAGTTAAGCATTAACTATGAACGGTCAGTATATGTATAGGCAGTAGTATAACTGCAGCACTCGCCTCCCGTTACCTGCGCAAACACTGAGGCGGCACGCACACGGCACAGCTGCCAGCAGAAGCAGGTGCACTTCCCGTCATGTATCTGTATACCTCTATGCATACACAGCTCTCTATCTATATACTGAGTTCAGGCTCTGATGGATATAGAGAAAACAGGTCAGGGAGATTTCATTTAGCAACAGGAAAACATGCGATGAGCATCTTACAGAGGGGGAGTAGCACAGGGTATACGGATGATCGATCGACAATGTATTGGTCAACATGCATTAGGTAGATAGGTATAAATGGTCGACACACATATTTGGGGGTTTTCACAAGTTTTCCCAACATTTGCTATCCACGTGTACATTTATTGGGAATAGCGAGCCACCTCGGCGAGGGTACACGTCTGTACTGATGGTGGTCACATAACATGGAATATACAAGATGCGGCCTAAAAAAAACCGAAAACAAACTTGTGTCGACGATTTTTGTGTTGACCTTCCACCCTGTTGAGCTTTTATCTGTCAACCTCTGGGAGGTGCAAGAAAAGAATGTGCCTGCGGCGCTTAATAGGGGTCTATCGAAGCAACAATTGAATAGCTCCGACCGACGTCCATTACTTCAGACGGCCAGAAGGTGGCGCGTGCCACAATTGAATTGGCCCCACAGATGTTAGGAGAATGGGCGTCAGGCCATCTATCAGGATTAAATACACACATTTATAACATCTAATTTCTCATTGTTACAGCAGATATGAAGGCAGTGGCCTCAAGAGCTGACTCTCTACTGCGGGACTGACACTGGGCCGAGGTCTATACATTCCCTCATCATTAGGTCTTGCTGCTATATGTCACCCTGACTGTCTGGACAATTACAGGGAGTGCTGGCAGACTTCGCTGAGGTGGGACAACACTGAATAAATCTCCTCTCAGACACAGCAGACGGATCGCACAATATTTTCCAAGTAATCGTCAATTAGCCGGCATTACGTAATCTGAAAAACCTACAATGTAGAAAGTTACACTACAAAGGAATTTTCCAGAATACAAAAAAATATATGTATCTGTATTCGCTTTTAAGTGAATTTTCCACATTTTATGGCCAAATCTATCCTGGATGTATCCATCTATAAAAACCGGAGTATTCACAAGAGAGAGAAAAAAATACGACAACAATAAAGTGACAGTATAAACAAAGCCAAATACAATTATTCTGAAATCTAGTATATAAAAGCACACGCCCATGGGATCTACTAATGGGTGTAACAGACTCGTAACACATGAATCGACGGCCTGAGCGAAAATATTTATTTTTAGGCATCAAAGTATAAGAGCTGACTCACTGATCACACATGAAAGCGTTAAAGGATCACTAAAGTACAATATACTAGTACAATATAATTATCAAAAACAAAGCAAAAAAAAAAAATTTCTTTCAATAAACGTTGTTGAACGCAGACCCAACCACGGTGAGCGCGGCAGACAGGTATCCCGCCAACTCATTGACAACCTGCAACATTATTGAGGCACAAACATCCGCTTGGCCCAAAAATAAGTTTATATCACTTTGTGTAGATTACAGGGTCAGTTTCATATGTGTAACTTCATCTACAAAGTTATGAACCCAAAATAACTCCCCGAGGGGCGCTATAATAGGCCGACAGGAAGTCACCTGGGCGCAGAAAAATGTCTTCCCATCACAATGATAGCCTCATCAGAAACGTTTTCATTCCTGTTCTGATAATGGTTTAAGAATTCACCCTTAAGGCTTCTTAATATCAGAAAATGGAAAATAAATTCTCATTAATTAATGCTGGACTATCCTTATGTCAAGATATAATGCCCCACCATCGCGCACACGCGGCGTGACAAGTGCCACCTGTAACAATCTGTGGCCACACAGCTAATGAAAGCAGAATAAATCCTCGCGTTACCCAATTGTTCCCTCCACACTTTCCTTTGCCACGTTGGAAATGAGAGCCAGCTCAGTATTCTCGCCTGAAGGGCCGGGGGCCCAGTGCATCACAATCACCGAGCTCCAACATTAACGCTCAGCGCTTCATTACACAATTTGGAAAGTTCCCCCGCGAGGACACGGAGCTCGTCCAAACTCTAAGAGCATGCCGAAGCACACGTTTGTATTACATTACGTCTCTCCGCCGCCAGACGAATTCTGCATTAAAAAAAAAAAAAAATGACAGTGCACAGAAACCAGAAAAACCAGTCAGAAGAGCGGAGTAATTAAATTAAAAAGCCAACGAGAGACCCAACATCTGCTCACGAGGCAGCGCAGTGCCGGAGGGCGGTCAGTGACCACTGAGGAGTGTAACTTCTCCCTGTCTCTCGCTGCTGAGAGGGTACAAACACAGACGTCTAAAACAAGGGCTACTGTCTATGTTTTCCTACCGCCGGCTCAACTGCAAGGTCTTTAAATAACAATGATGTAATATGTGACAAGACTGAGCATGACTGCACCCGGCTAGCAGGCAGGAATGCCACCCTCAGATATTTATACGGATAGTTGAGAATTCTCAGTCGCTGCCTTTAGCAGAAGTGTGCGGTACAAAGGTAGTTTGATCTGCACTTCATTCATCGACATTGGCTCTCATTCCGAGTTGATCGCTCGCTACGGATTTTCGCAGCGCAGCGATCACGGCAAAACAGGGCTAATCTGCGCATGTGTATGCACCCCAATGGGCACGCACGTTGTACGGGTACAACGAGCGACATGGTTTGCACAGGTTCTAGCGATGCTTTCAGTCGCACAGCCGAACGCAGGGAGATTGACAGGAAGTGGGAGTTTCTGGGTGGCAACTGACCGTTTTCTGGGAGTGTTTGGAAAAACGCAGGCATGGCCGGGCGGATATCTGACGTCATTACCGCGTCACTCGTCGCAGCAATCATTGCACAGTATAAGTAACTACTGGGCTGGTCTTGTTCTGCACAAAGTGTGTTTGCAGCCGCTCTGCTGCACAGGCGTTCGCACTACTGCAAAGCAAGAATACACTCCCCCGTGGGCGGCGACTATGCGTTTGCATGGCTGCTAAAAACAGCTAGCGTGCGATCAACTCGGACCTGACCCCCAGGGTCAGGTAGAGGAGGCACTGAGCACAGGGTCAGAGAGAGGAAGCAGTGAGGGATGAGCACTGAGTACAGGAGCAGAGAGAGGAAGCAGTGAGGGATGAGCACCGAGTACAGGAGCAGAGAGAGAGGAGGCACTGAGCACGACTGCTAAAACTAGCTAGCGAGCGATCAACTCGGAATGAGAGCCATTATACGGATTAGCTCCCTGAAATGGGTGTCGTCTTACTAAACTTTTTAATTAAATATCGCGCTCCAGAACTTTAACCCACAACAGTCCGGATTTTTGAACGCACATTCATGATGTTCTCTCGAGCCACGGCCTATTTCTGACATTTGAGATTTTGATTTTGCATGCGATTAGATGCCTCAACTGAGGTCAGTGGTTAGGAAAATAGCCGCATACCTAAGGTCCATCCCAAAAAAAAAAAAAAAACCAATTGCGCAAATAAAACAGAGAGAGTGTGAGAAGATCCTACAATTAATCGCAATGATCTGTTTTGTGTATGTAGGAAACGACCACAAATCTGAGGAAGGAAACGTTCTCCACTTCCTCCACACTAACAGACCAACGCGCCAAGTCCTGCTTATTAACCCCCGCTCTCCGGTATTTGAAGCACCTCTCCCATTCTCCGCAACAGTGGGAGAAGTGCAGTTTAGAGCCACCTTGTGGGGCAGTGGGAGGAAAGAAAGAAGAAGACGAAGAGAAATAAATAAATAAAACCGGTCGGTTTTCACGCAGCCTATGTATGTACCAGTAGGAACCGCCGCACTTATACAATCAGAACCACACAGCCACAATAGTAATATATATCCATTTGAATTATTAGCGAGCAACGAGTAACAGATCTATGTATCTGCCCGCACTGAAAATGAAACAAAATACAGTATGTACTCTAATATATGTCATAAGGATCCCTGCCCTGGACTGAACTATTTACCTGAGCACCTGGAATCGCTGCTAAGGAATTGGCTGCCTGCGGAACCTGGATGCTATTCACATACAGTGTCCTCAAATACCCCAGGTCTCCTCGTCCGACCTCGCCACGTCCTACCTACAATCATGGCATACTCAAGCTCCGCAAAGCTGGGTCAGGAATGGGCCTGATGACAGTGCGCCCATTGGCGTAACCTAAAATCCACATATTTATACTGCACATGGCCGCAGAAAGAGCAGCAGGCACTTGTGCCGGCTTGCGACTGGAGGGAGAAGACGTAGAGATGGCCGACGCAGGGTGAGTATAGTAAGTCTGTGAGCAGGTGCATATACACCTGTCAATGCTGCACCATTTGCAGGTTCCCGGACGGCTGGTACACACACCCGCTGACGGCATGGATAAGTGCCGTCTTCAATAGCCACATTACTATAATCGGTGGTCGCACTTTCATTCGGACGCAGGAAGGAGAATTATACCTGCTGCATTACAGACTTTTTTTTTGTTTAATTAAGAAAAAAAGTAATAGAACAAAAGCGCAAAATCATTTTTTGCAATAAAATTAAAGGTTAAAAACTTTTTAACACCCTGTGCTTATGATGTGTGAGTGCAAGTGTATCTGAGTGTAATACACTTGTAGCATCTGTGTCCTAGATAACGGGTGTAAATAAGCAATTTTTTTTTTACGTGCAACTTTTTAGAGATTAATGTTTGGACGCAAGTGCGGGCCGCACACAACCAGCCGCCCCATCGCTGCCTGTCCATCCCGATCAGGCTGTTTCCGAAGCGGACATCAAACAGGAACTCGTTAAAGCGTCAGCCTATGAAGTTTGGAGCGAGGGTGTGTTTACGGTCCCGTCGTGCTTTAAACAACACAAGTAACCACGACACTCGCTCGTAATTTTTAGCAGCTGAGCCCTGTGATCGAAACGCTTTCATCTGCCAGATGATGCGAAAATAAAGACCCGCATATTCATTTAACTCTTTCATCCGCTCAGTCACCCGACATGAACCAAACACCCGCAAAATCCCGTGTCAGCAGAGAAGGAAACTGCTGAAGTCTTTCCGTCCTCCTAGAGAGCCGTGTCGGATACGGATAGACATTTCCAGGGATTTGCAGGTGTCTGGAACGTCTCCGGGAATGCAATTTACAGCAGTTTTTTATTTTGTGATAATATATTTTAAGCTGGTGCAAGTACATCGGTCCTGGTAAATTATAATGGAGAGAATCAGTGAGCTGTAGGCAGGCAGTACACAGAGCAGACAGACAAGCTCATTTCCTATGATCCACCTGTTGAGTGAAGCAGTGCCGACGGATCCCGACGTGATCGGAATGTTGACGCTGAGACTCAGTGGGAGCAGAACACTGCCCTGGAGAGGGCAACGGGGCAAAGACTACAGATGTAGCATGATAACGTTATATGTGGTTGGATGTTTTACACACAGTTATATTAATATATACCTGTATTAATGGAAATGGAATGAAATACTGCACTAGTCGGCACCAAGACAGTCCGTTCTAATCCACGTTAGATAAAAAGCTGAAAACAACCCGATTTCTCCTCATGATGTCTTCGGTCTTTGCTATAAGTAGTTAAGCAGAAACAAACGTCCTCTGCCTTCAGATTCATGGAACACGACGCACAAAGCCAGTCCTACAGACGTACGACACTCAAAGCAAAGCTTGCATCCTAAGAAAGCCTCCCTTTGGGCAAGTGGGCTTCATCTCCTGGGGCCGCTTCCCTTACCTCACAACTGCCACTGACTGGACGAGGCGATGCCACTCTCCGAGCCTCGCAGACACTGGAGTGTGCACGAAAAGCAGGATGGAAACGTGGCACCAGGCCAATCAGGGGCCACCGCAGGAATACTCCGTTACATAAATACACTAAACTGAAGACAGAAGAACCGACGGGTCCAACAGCTAGATCATTTTTTTATGGAATTTTGGGACGTTTCCCCTTTGGTCTCCAGTTCCAGGCTGTCCTCTGATTCTAGTAATCCCCTTGCATTAAGAATGCCGGCTTCAATAACTCTGTTAAGAGCCTTCAGGGTAGATTTACTAAGGCGCGGTTTTGTTAAAGCCGCCAACCATCGGCAATAGGAATAAATTCTAAACCAGGCTTCTTTCTATCACCATGGCCCATTTTCTATTGTCCTGTATGTTGGGAGCATAGCAACAGTTGCAGGCAGAGTACACTTGAGAAACTACTATGGAGGAAACAGCAGGTGGCGCTGTGTCTTAAGCTGTCCCTATGTACATTTTGCAGAATCTTGTTTGTTAGTTCTCCACAGAGCTTTACATTTACTGGTCACAGCAACGTTTATCCCACAATAGAACACATAGGGGGTCATTCCGAGTTGTTCGCTCGCTAGCAGTTTTTAGCAGTCGTGCAAACGCTATGCCGCCTCCCACTGGGAGTGTATTTTAGCTTAGTAGAAGTGCGAATGAAAGGATCGCAGAGCGGCGGCAAAAAAAATTTTGTGCAGTTTTAAGAGTAGCTCAAAACCTACTCAGCGCTTGCGATCACTTCAGGCTGTTCAGTTCCTGTTTTGACGTCACGAACACGCCCTGCGTTCGCCCAGCCATGCCTGCGTTTTCCCTGGCACGCCTGCGTTTTTCCGAACACTCCCTGAAAACGGTCAGTTGACACCCAGAAACGCCCTCTTCCTGTCAATCCCTCTGCGGCTGCCAGTGCGACTGAAAAGCTTCACTAGACTTTGTGTGAAACTACATCGTTCATTGCAATTGTATGACACGCATGCACATTGCGCCGCATACACATGCGCAGAAGTGCTGTTTTTTTTGCCTCATCGCTGCACAGCGAACCAATGCAGCTAGCGATCAACTCGGAATGACCCCCATAGAACCAGCTTGAACAAAGTAGCATCCATGTACATGTTACCCTAGGGATGGACATCGATTGGCTCATCATCCATGGTGCCATCAGTACATTCCATTGATGTCGCAAATGATCGATGGGCAGCGCTGGTGCAAACATGTGACCGCAGTTGGCCAATCAGAGGAGGGTGGGGTTAATCAACATGTTCAAAACCGGTCACAAGTCCCCATCTGAACATTGATGGCGGAGAAAACGTTGGCAAGCCACCATCGATGCAAAACATCAGCCATCTGAAGTAAAGCATCTCTATGTTACCCTTGTTTCATCTATCATTTTGCTAAAGTCTGATACTAAATTTAGAATACCTCAAAAGACTCCCCCCCCCTTCCCCCCCCAAAAAAAAAACAACAACACACAAACAAAACAACTTCCTGTGGTGTCATACATTGCTGCATACTGAGCAGCCAAATTAGTGATCAAAGCCAGTGACTCGCTTTAGTATGGCTTCCGCAATATGGCAGCAGGCACCAAACAACTTTTGAATGTTTTTTTTTTCCTTATTACAATTTTGGTTAGTGTTTCTGCTCACCACCACCATTGCCACTGGAATCTAAGAGCGAGATAGTTCCGCAGCCTACAAAGCCAGCTCTGAGCTTTACGCATGTGGTTTTCGGGGAGCGAGACCCTCAGTCTGGGGGAGCCTATACAGGGGGATGGAGAAGTTATATTCAGACAACCCCTGTCAATGGCCCCTTAGAATGGCAATCAGAACATACAGCACACACTGATTACACGCCTGGAATATCTCCATACAGCGACATTAGGTAACTTAAAGTAAAAGTGGAGTCCGTGAAGCAGCGGCATGCCAGCGCCCTCTGCCATATGGTGCCAATCTGCCAACGTATGCCAGGGTGCAGCAGGGACGTCTACGTGGAAGAGAACATACAATTTAGGAAATGACAGCGCTGGGCCTGACGGCGTATGTTTGGCCGGGTTCTACATAAACACAGGGCACTTACAGCTTGATTGTAAGTTTTTGTTGATTTAAAACAGACTTCTGCCAGACGTGGCTCTCCAGGAACTACAAGTCCCAGCACACCATGCCAATGTCACCTGCATCTTAGGGACATTTTACTGCCAAATGTATATATATTTCAGATTTAGTAGGTAATAAATAGACTTATTCAAGGGATGTTTATTTACAGACCTCCTGCACAATGGAACAGCTCTGTGGCTGTTTTCATGCCACGTCCACTGGTTCCACGAGTTCTCCTGGGTACACGTAAGGGGAGGGATCCCACGAAATTAGGACAAGAGTCCAACAGATTTTCCAGTCATCCAACCGGCTGGAAGCAGCGCAGGGACAGCGTAGAGAGGAAAGCGCCAGCCGGCCCATCATCATCACATGGTAATAAAGACGCCCTACCTACGCCAGTGGTTCCCAAACGCGGTCCTCAAGGCACCCCAACAGTCCAGGTTTTAAGGATATCCCCACTTGTGCACAGATGGTATAATCAAACTGACTGAGGTAATTACTACTAATTAAGTCTCCTGTGCTTTAGCATTCATATTTTTAAAACATGAACTGTTAAGCCGGGTACACACTAGAGGGATGTGTCCCAGGCTGATATTGCGGGGGCGACGGAACCCTGCATCGGCTAAGTCCGTGCACACTTACCGATACAGTGGTGCGACGTGGGATACCATGCTGCGTGTGATGTCTCGCAGACGCTGCGGCCCACCCCCCGCTCACACAAAACAGCGGCCAAGCGCCGCTGTTCCGCCCCCTCCTGCCTCTGCCGGCTGGCATGCGCCGCGCAGTAGGGACCGTTCGCTCGGCTGCGACAAAAAGCAGCGAGCGAACAGGTCAGAATGACCCCCATTGAGCATATACAGTGAACGATCCAGCCGATCACTCAGAGATAAAATGCACATGTCCAACGCAAAGGACCATCCCTCCAGCCTGTAGTCACAGCGGCAACCGCAAGAAGATTGACAGGAGGAAGGCGGAACTGGGCGGCAACTCACCGTTTTCGGGGAGTGGCGAGTCCAACGCAGGCGTGTCCAGGCGTTTGGAGGGCGGATGTCTGACGTCAATTCCAGGACCTTCATCGCTGGATCCATCGCACAGGGTAAGTAACTCTTACTCTGGTCTTGTTTTACAGGAAACTTTTTTAGCATAGCAGGGCTGCACAAGCGATGGCAGCTCTGCTAGGCAGAAATACACTCCCCCATCTAGTTGATCGCACGGGCTGCAAAAAGTTGCTACGTGCGATCAACTCGGAATGACCCCCATGCTGGCCAACTTTTTTCTCACACTGCAATGTAGCTCTGAGCTAGGACATGCCCCTCCCACACCTAACTCTCTCTGCACATGTTACATATGCCCCCCCTGCAGCACAGCATGGTGTTACCCAGGTGCTCAGTTACTGGCTGCTTCTGCACGGGTGGTATTCATGTGACCGCCGGTCAGCTGACCGACAGTCACATGACCTCCTCCACCCACAAAGTGGGAATAGAACCCATGGCGATCGCAGGTCGCCACCGAGCCTGCAAGGGGCTTGCTGCACTCGTCCCTCCTTGCCGGGATCCCGGCGTCGGTAAGCTGACCGGCGGTCAGGAGACCGCCGGTCAGCAGTACTACACCCCTTCTGCACGTAGCCCACACATGCTTGGCAGCTTTATTCTCACACTGCAATGTAGCTCTGAGCTAGGACACGCCCCTCCCACACCGAACTCTCTCTGCACATGTTACATCTGCCCCCCTGCAGCACAGCATGGTGTTACCCAGGTGCTCAGTTACTGGCTGCTTCTGCACGTAGCCCACAGATGCTGGGCAGCTTTATTCTCACACTGCAATGTAGCTCTGAGCTAGGACACGCCCCTCCCACACCTAACTTTCTGCACGTTACATCTGCCCCCTGCAGTGCAGCATAGTGTTACCCAGGTGCTCAGTTACTGGCTGCTTCTGCATGTAGCCCACACATGCTGGGCAGCTTTATTCTCACACTGCAATGCATCTCTGAGCTAGTACACGCCCCTCCCACACCGAACTATCTGCACATGTTACATCTGCCACCTGCAGTGCACATGGTTTTATCAAGGTGCAAAGTCACTGGCTCTTTTTGTGTTTTACTCCCAATTCAGGTCTGGCCCCAGTATCAGAAATGGAGTAGGTTCATCCCTCGATTGCAACCCAGAGATATTTCTGTTCTCCATTCTTTGAATATCCGCCGCAGCATAGAAACGACGCACGCCGCCATATTTGTCAGGGTGATGCTGCCAGGCTGTCCCACTGCTGGTTCTTCCGGGTGGTGGACTGAAATCTTCACAAGGACACAGGTCAGAGGGCAATGCAGGTGAGTACTGAATTATTGCTGCACAGGGTTATGCCCCAGTGTTTTAGGGACATCTGTAGAACCAAGACGTAAAAGTGACTCTACAAAAGGGTACACCCTCAAAATATATTACAGGTTAAAAGTAACAACAACAACAACAACAAAAAAACGAATGGGCCACGCAATGCACAATGTTACAGCAGTCACCCGTCTGTTCTGAACGGCCAGATATTTTGGGGGGGAAAGAGGCGGACGGTGACTTACCAGAGCATATCTCAGAGGTCCCCCTGAGCCCTGGCAGGCAGCATCCACGAGGAGACGGGCTTTGTGCTGCACTGAGCAGAGGAACAGGGGGCCGGGAGGGAAGTGGCGGCTTGTCAGAGGGTGGACGGAACGCTCTCCTCTATATCACAGGGAGAGCGTCTGCAGCTCCTCATCCTCTCCTGGACGTGGCTTGCAGAATACTAATGCGATGGAACTGTCAGCAGGAAGCCAGCCCGCTCTCCTGTGTCACACAACAAGGCAGCGATTACAGGGACCAGCAAATGATAGGGCTCCGCTCCCACACAGCGGCAGGGGGAGACCGGCTAAATTTGGACCTCAGCGAGGATTCTATTTCTTTCTTCAAAAAACTCTAGGATAGTGTCAGTGGAACATTAGCAGCTGCTATATAGGCGCAGCGCGGGGAACGATGCAGAGTACAGCAAGCCTACCCGGCTTAGAGACATCATCATTATAAGAATACCGTACATTTTATATCATCATAGATATTCTTAATATAATAGAATTTAATAAATAAGTTATTGATTGGAAAACAATTCAAAACATTCCCCGTACAGATGAAGGGACGCAAATCCCAATAACTTCATTTTAACCTGAGCGAGACGCACACCTGCCGCATTACACGTTCATTGCTTACGCTAAACAATCCAGGAAGAACAAAGCAACGTATACGCTTCCTTTTACCAGTCTCTCGCTACTCAGAATGCTCTATTGCCGGGCCATAAAAAGTAAATTAAAAGAGGTTTCAGCAACCGCGGGAGATAGGTTCAAAGTCCGTAGAGATTCTCCAGCCTGGATACACAAAAAGTTACCTGGAAGCCAAGGCAACCAAATTCATATACCCCCCCAACTCCCCCTTTACAGGAGGAAGCCGTCGCCAGCGAGACCTGTGAAATAATAATATACACATAGGGGGACATGTACTAAGCAGTGATAAAACTGGAGAAGAGAGCCAGAGAAGTTGCCCATGACAACCAATCAGCATTGATAAAACATTTATAATTTGCATACTGTAAAAATATACAGAGCAGCTGATTGGTTGCCATGGGCAACATCTCCACTGGCTCACTTCTCCACTTTTATCACTGCTTAGTACATGTCCCCCTAAGACTATAACCACCTACTAAGAGGAGAAGTTGTCTTTATCCTAAACTTTGTGACTACACCCTAGGTAACGGGACGGCTGTACTTTATAGCCATACTGTGGACAGGACAGGAATACAGGCCCGGTACACAAAATGGCCACCTCCGCTGCGTGCGTCACTTCCAGCCAGCTGGGACTCTGGATCCGTAACAGCGACTTACACAGCAGAAGCACCGACACCTCACAGAAATTAGGGTTCATCTCTAAAGAATAAATTGTCGTTTGGAAAGATGGATGCGCACATCAGGCGAGGAGCGCGCAGCATAAAGGTCGCAAAAATAAACAAAAAAGGAAAAAGAAAGCATGAGAAGAATGACTGTCCCGGGGCAACGTGACATCATCGGGGAAGTGACGGCTGGCCGCAGTCACCGAGAGGTCAGGAAAAGTAAACGCCGAGAGGAAGAGGGGTCTGGGCAGTTCCCCCGGACTCTGCGCCATTTATAGCCGCCACCGCTTGAGAAAAATAATATTTTTTGAGACCCCCCCCCCCTCCCCCCAAAAAAAACCATGGTTTTAGAAAAATATAAAAACAGAGGTTTTCTTTATATGCCTGTTTGTTTTATACTAACAGCAGATCGTACGAAGAATTAAAATGAAGATGTGCACCAGAAAATAAAATTACAATGAAGATGTGCGCCAGAAAATAGAATTAAAATGAAGATGTGCGCCAGAAAATAAAATTACAATGAAGATGTGCGCCAGAAAATAAAATTACAATGAAGATGTGCGCCAGAAAATAGAATTAAAATGAAGATGTGCGCCAGAAAATAAAATTACAATGAAGATGTGCGCGAGAAAATAAAATTACAATGAAGATGCGCGCCAGAAAATAGAAGGAACACTGGACCCCGGACGGAACCACCAGACAGTATCTCATACATTAAACCAACCAAGATGTTGATCAGATGCGTAAGAGGCGGAGTTTGCGGTTAATAAAATGAGACCTCTTCTATCATGCAGTAAAATAAATCACTTCACAATGAAATGACATGAAACTAACACCTTGGGGGGATTCAATTACAATATGCAGCATCATATTGGGCACTTAAGCTAATGTCAACTTTGCACGTGTGCCCTTGCATCTCTATGGCGTGCAAGGGAAAACGTGCGATGCTGGCGGACGTGATGTGCTATTTCCGGAAGGCACACCTGAAATCCCCCCATATTGCTCACAGGCTTATAAAAGTGACTTATCTGAATGTAACGGAACTCATTGAAAGGTTCAGCATACATTGCATTTCATTCAGAAACCATTGCTGCCCCACAAGTTCTCTTCTTTCAGAAAAACGATTCTGCGCCACACAGTTATTTTTTTTCTTTAAACAGGATAAATAGCACTTGAGCATTTATCGGTCAGTCATTTTTCTAGGATATCCTTCTGCAAACCATTATCTCCTTTTCAAAACCTCTCTGAATGGCAAACAAAAATGGCTTGACCATGAATTTGGGAGGGTGAATGACCTGCGCGGCGGGAATGCCGCAGCTCCATCCTTAGTAGAGGGCATATTCAATTAGGTACAATGTGTGAGCGATGCCTACAATGTGTAGTTGGAACGCCAGCAATTGCACCCTTCATCATGCTGGATTTTGACCTTAAAATCACGCATTATAGTTTCAGTATCAAAAATCCGCCCCAAAAAAAACTTAGCCCAAATTTCACAGGCCTCAACCTGTTTATTTGGCGGCTTCACCGAGCCACAAGTTTCACTCCTCAGCCTAGTACTGCGCGAAGCTCTGGCAATCCACCTCGGCCGACAGCAGAAGCGGGCGTGAATTCGCTTTAGAGGAGCGAGAGGTTATCTGGCCTTGCAGCAAAATACGGACATAAGATGGGCCACAGTTGCAGATCGGGGGTGCTTTAAGGGGTTCCGGTATGAATGGTCGACCATGTTATGGTCGACAGTCATTAGGTCGACCACTATTGGTCGGCATTGACATGGTCGACACATGAAAGGTCGACATGCGTTTTTGAACTTTTTTTGGTGTCGTTTTTTGCGCAAAGTGACTGGGAACCCCAATTAGTGCACCGCGTCCCCTCGCATGGCTCGCTTCGCTCGCCATGCTTCGGGCATGGTACCTTCGCTTCGCTCGGCACACTTTACCGTTCCAATCGTAGTCCATGTGGATCATAAAGTATGGAAAAGTTCCCCAAAAGAAAAAAAAAGTTAAAAAACTCACGTCGACCTTTTCATGTGTCGACCATGTGTCCATGTCGACCAATAGTGGTCGACCTAATGACTGTCGACCATAACATGGTCGACCATGTGAACGGATACCGCTTTAAGGTCGGATCACGCAGAATATATTTCCGCTCAGCAGAATGAAATCCACCACTATAATTGTAGCTGTGGCTTCATCCCGATGGACTGATAATCCCGGACCGATCCCTCATAAGTCCAGGAGAGATCAGCCAGGGATGCAGAGCTATACAGCCAGCTCTTAGCACAGAGATCCCAGAAAGTAATCTGGACTCCCACACAGATGCAGGTATGGATAATGCACCGTTTATTATATACGGAGAGCAGTAATGTTACCGGGTGACGGAACGAAGAAGTGTCGGTGAAGGTGAGACACACCCAGATCTGAGGAGCACTGTAAGTTCTGTGCATTTGGACACCTTCAGTAGGAGAGCGCCTCGGACAGAGTGGCTGCGCATGAAACGTGGGCATCCGCTCTGTGGTCCAGTCCAGGGGGTACATTTACTAAGATGGGTGTTCTATTTAACATGGGATGTTGCCCATAGCAACTAATCAGATTCTACTTCTCATTTATCTAGCACCTTCTACAAGATAATACCTGGAATCTGATTGGTTGCTATGGGCAACATCCCATATTAAATAGAAATCCCATCTTAGTAAATTTACCCCTAGGTTTTTGGATTACTGAGCCAATGGTTTGCCTGCGGCATCCGGCAGACACTTTGCTTTTCACCGTGGGAACAGAAATCGCGCCGATATGCGAGGTATGTTTGGGGAAAGACAGTACCAGTGAACAGCCTGGGACAATGCCAGGCTTGTGGCCTACCAAGTCTGTTAGCAGACTGCAGCCTTGGAACAGAAGTCACTGTGACCTGAGCATGTCCTGGAACAACAGCTGAGGGGGAAAGGTGGGTTAGTTGCACAGGATTCTGTCCTGCGAGCGGAGCACAAGGTCCGCTCACTGCTTATAGCGGGAACTGCTTGCTTTGTGAGAGCTGGACAGGCCAGGATTTTGTGACATGCTTGGTTTATCCCATGTGGGAGAATCAGCACCTATTTCTTGCCATCGCCTAATGACAAAACCATCCACGTGGGTGTTGCGTGCTGCAGTGTTTTCATGTGCCAATGCAGCTTATAAAATGACTGGCACAGGTTTATGCCAGCCCGCAGCAGGAGACCGCCAATCAGAAGCGTGTCATGTTTACGTCTGTAGCCGGCGTCTATTTTAGGCGGTATATTTGCACACGCCAGTAAAGTGTGAGCAAATGTCAATATTTTTTTCCTCTTTAATACAAGGAAGGTTTATATGTGTTACTGTACAAATGAGCCTCCCCCTCCCCCCCAATACACCACTATCTCATCTCCACAGAATTACACCACAGATTTCCCGTCATTAACTCACAAGACTCGGACTGATAACAAGACAAGCTGTGTCTGAACAAAAGTTCCTTTCAGTTCCCGGACATACAGTAACTATAGAGGCCGTTCTGCTCATGTGACCCAAAGTTGATAAAACATATATAGCATATATTTAAATACGGCAGCTCAATGTCACTTCCTCCATGGCATTGGGAAGGAATCAAAGGAGAGCTTGTCTGAGGAAAAGCATCAACACCTATTGGGTGTCCCGGTCAGAGAGCTGGGACCGCATCACTGTGACCAGTGGCCCCGCCCCTGGGCATGAATCCACCAATCTACACTGTGCATTCCGCCACAGCAAGTCTGCAAAGCTGTCACTCACTCTCTGCCTGTCATATGGGTGGTCATTCCGAGTTGTTCGCTCGCTAGCAGTTTTTAGCAGCCGTGCAAACGCTATGCCGCCTCCCACTGGGAGTGTATTTTAGCTTAGCAGAAGTGCGAGCGAAAGGATCGCAGAGCGGCTACAAAGTTTTTTTGTGCAGTTTTAGAGTAGCTCAAAACCTACTCAGCGCTTGCGATGACTTCAGACTGTTCAGTTCCTGTTTTGACGTCACAAACACGCCCTGCGTTCGCCCAGCCACGCCTGCGTTTTTCCTGGCACGCCAGCGTTTTTTCGAACACTCCCTGAAAACGGTCAGTTACCACCCAGAAACGCCCACATCCTGTCAATCACTCTGCGGCAAGCAGTGGGACTGAAAAGTTTCGCTAGACCTTGTGTGAAACGACATTGTTCGTTGCAATAGTACGCATTGCGCCGCATATGCATGCGCAGAAGTGCCGTTTTTTTTTGCCTCATCGCTGCACAGCGAACGAATGCAGCTAGCGATCAACTCGGAATGACCACCATGAAACGCTAATTTTCGCATGATTTCATAAAATGTTGCTTGCTGAATATACCCCTAAATGCACAGGCTTTTATTAGTTAAGAATAAAGTTGGAACATTCCATTTCTAAAAACAGAATACGACAGACTTCTAATACTAACAAATACCTACTGTACTGTATACCCCCCCCCCCCCCCCCGCACTGTGTTCCCCACATTATCAATGAAAAGCATCGCATGCTTACTATGCAGAATTTAATGACTTGGAAACTGCGGCAGCACCTCAGGAGAATCCCATTGTTCCCAAACTTCCGGCCTCTTAGTAACAGTTTCAACCACTTTAAATTCTTGGCCTGTGTTCCAAAACTATCTGTAGGAACATGTCACAGGCTGCTCCGCACATGGGAGACCGGGGGCTGCTAGGTATCAGGATAAAGGGAAACGTTCCCATGCTCAGTGTATCAGCCCACATACAGTAGGTGCACGGCTTTCCAATACACCATTTAGGGAGGAAATTAATTGTGCACTATGTACTGCTGGACACCGCCGCAATGTCCGCCTGCGCACATATCAGCGATTACAGTAGTGCCAACCGCGCAAAGTTACATGTGGTGCGAGGGAAAACTTGCAATGCTGGCGGAATTCCTCCATTAGAGTGTAATCTCCTTGGGGCAAGGAATTCCCATTTTCTTATCATTTATATAAAACATATAAAAGGACATTCACACATATCTCTTCTATCTGCCTGTAATTCTGTAAAGTGCTGCAGCCACTACGATGATATATAAACTAATCACTTAATAACGGGATTGTCCATGGAAGCTTGTCTCCTGGGATCATGTCCCCTGACTGGCCTGCCCCTCCCCTATCTCCTCCGGGATCATGTCCTCTGACTGGCCTGCCCCCTCCCCTCACTCCTCCGGGATAATATCCACTGACTGGCCTGCCCCCTCCCCTCTCTCCTCCAAGATGTTCCCTGACTGGCCTGCCCCCTCCCCTCTGGGATAATGATAAATATATATATATATATATATATATATATATATATATATATATATATATATATATATATATATAAAGGGGGAAAAACTCTAAAATGTAATAATTGACTCAAACCCCCCTGCATCATAAAGACGCACTGAAACAGGAATCACCATGTAAAAGCTAAAATTAGAATTTTATGAGTCGCTCACATCCCTGGAGTCGTAACCTTGGCACCAGCTTGGTGTTCCTAGAGACAAAGCTGCCATGTTGTATGCCAGCTCTGCCCGTAATCACCCGGGTTACTGACACACCGAGGAGTGGAGGGCCTGGTACAGCTCTGCCCGGCATTACCCGTGTTACTGACACGCTGAGGAGCAGAGTACCTGGTACAGCACTGCCCGGCATTACCCGGGTTACTGACACGCTGAGGAGCGGGGGGCCTGGTACAGCACTGCCCGGCATTACCCGGGTTACTGACACACTGAGGAGCGGGGGGCCTGGTACAGCACTGCCCGTAATTACTCGGGTTACTGACACACTGAGGAGCGGGGGGCCTGGTACAGCACTGCCCGTAATTACTCGGGTTACTGACACACTGAGGAGCGGGGGGCCTGGTACAGCACTGCCCGGCATTACCCGGGTTACTGACACACTGAGGAGCGCAGGGCCTGGTACAGCACTGCTCGGCATTACCCGTGTTACTGACACACTGAGGAGCGGAGGGCCTGGTACAGCACTGCTCGGCATTACCCGGGTTACTGACACACTGAGGAGCGGAGGGCCTGGTACAGCACTGCTCGGCATTACCCGGGTTACTGACACACTGAGGAGCGGAGGGCCTGGTACAGCTCTGCTCGGCATTACCCGGGTTACTGACACACTGAGGAGCGGAGGGCCTGGTACAGCCCTGCTCGGCATTACCCGGGTTACTGACACACTGAGGAGCGGAGGGCCTGGTACAGCACTGCCCGGCATTACCCGGGTTACTGACACACTGAGGAGCGGAGGGCCTGGTACAGCTCTGCGCGGCATAACCCAGGTTACTGACACACTGAGGAGCGGGGGGCCTGGTACAGATCTGCCCGGCATTACCCGGGTTACTGACACACTGAGGAGCGGAGGGCCTGGTACAGCATTGCCCGGCATTACCCGGGTTACTGACACGCTGAGAAGCGGAAGGCCTGGTACAGATCTGCCCGGCATTACCCGGGTTACTGACACACTGAGGAGCGGAGGGCCTGGTACAGCTCTGCCCGGCATTACCCGGGTTACTGACACACTGAGGAGCGGAGGGCCTGGTACAGATCTGCTCGGCATTACTCGGGTTACTGACACACTGAGGAGCGGAGGGCCTGGTACAGATCTGCCCGGCATTACCCGGTTTACTGACACACTGAGGAGCGGAGGGCCTGGTACAGTACTGCCCGGCATTACCCGGGTTACTGACACGCTGAGGAGCAGAGGGCCTGGTACAGATCTGCCCGGCATTACCCGGGTTACTGACATACTGAGGAGCGGAGGGCCTGGTACAGCTCTGCCCGGCATCACCCGGGTTACTGACATACTGAGGAGCGGAGGGGCTGGTACAGCTCTGCCCGGCGTTACCAGGGTTACTGACACACTGAGGAGCGGAGGGCCTGGTACAGATCTGCCCGGCATTACCCGGGTTACTGACACACTGAGGAGCGGGGGGCCTGGTACAGCACTGCCCGGCATTACCCGGGTTACTGACACGCTGAGGAGCAGAGGGCCTGGTACAGCACTGCCCGGCATTACCCGTGTTACTGACACACTGAGGAGCGGGGGGCCTGGTACTGCTCTGCCCGGCATTACCCGGGTTACTGACACACTCAGGAGCAGAGGACCTGGTACAGCACTGCCTGGCATCACCCGGGTTACTGACACACTGAGGAGCGGAGGGCCTGGTACAGCACTGCTCGGCATTACCCGGGTTACTGACAAACTGAGGAGCAGAGGACCTGGTACAGCACTGCCCGGCATTACCCAGGTTACGGACATACTGAGGAGTGGAGGGCCTGGTACAGCACTGCCCGGCATTACCCGGGTTACTGACACACTGAGGAGCGGAGGGCCTGATACAGCACTGCCCGGCATTACCCGGGTTACTGACACACTGAGGAGCGGAGGGCCTGGTACAGCACTGCCCAGCATTACCCGGGTTACTGAAACACTGAGGAGTGGAGGGCCTGGTACAGCACTGCCCGGCATCACCCGGGTTACTGGCATACTGAGGAGCGGAGGGCCTGGTACAGCTCTGCCCGGCATTACCAGGGTTACTGACACACTGAGGAGCGGAGGGCCTGGTACAGATCTGCCCGGCATTACCAGGGTTACTGACACACTGAGGAGTGGAGGGCCTGGTACAGCACTGCCTGGCATTACCAGGGTTACTGACACACTGAGGAGCGGAGGGCCTGGTACAGAACTGCCCGGCATTACCCGGGTTACTGACACACTGAGGAGCGGGGGGCCTGGTACAGCACTGCTCGGCATTACCCGGGTTACTGACACACTGAGGAGCGGAGGGCCTGGTACAGCTCTGCCCGGCATTACCCGGGTTACTGACACACTGAGGAGCGGAGGGCCTGGTACAGCTCTGCCCGGCATTACCCGGGTTACTGACACACAGAGGAGCGGAGGGCGTGGTACAGCACTGCCCGGAATCACCCGGGTTACTGACACACTGAGGAGCGGGGGGCCTGGTACAGCACTGCTCAGCATTACCCGGGTTACTGACACACTGAGGAGCAGAGGGCCTGGTACAGCTCTGCCCGGCATTACCCGGGTTACTGACACACTGAGGAGCGGAGGGCCTGGTACAGCACTGCCCGGCATTACCCGGGTTACTGACATACTGAGGAGCAGAGGACCTGGTACAGCACTGCCTCTCATTACCCGGGTTACTGACATACTGAGGAGCGGAGGGCCTGGTACAGCACTGCTCGGCATTACCCGGGTTACTGACATACTGAGGAGCGGAGGGCCTGGTACAGATCTGCCCGGCATCACCCGGGTTACTGACACACTGAGGAGCGGAGGGCCTGGTACAGATCTGCCCGGCATTACCCGTGTTACTGACACGCTGAGGAGCAGAGTACCTGGTACAGCACTGCCCGGCATTACCCGGGTTACAGACACGCTGAGGAGCGGGGGGCCTGGTACAGCACTGCCCGGCATTACCCGGGTTACTGACACACTGAGGAGCGGGGGGCCTGGTACAGCACTGCCCGTAATTACTCGGGTTACTGACACACTGAGGAGCGGGGGGCCTGGTACAGCACTGCCCGTAATTACTCGGGTTACTGACACACTGAGGAGCGGGGGGCCTGGTACAGCACTGCCCGGCATTACCCGGGTTACTGACACACTGAGGAGCGGAGGGCCTGGTACAGCACTGCCCGGCATTACCCGGGTTACTGACACACTGAGGAGCGGAGGGCCTGGTACAGCTCTGCCCGTAATTACTCGGGTTACTGACACACTGAGGAGCGGGGGGCCTGGTACAGATCTGCCCGGCATTACCCGGGTTACCGACACGCTGAGGAGCGGAGGGCCTGGTACAGATCTGCCCTAATTACTCGGGTTACTGACACACTGAGGAGCGGAGGGCCTGACACAGCACTGCCCGGCATTACCCGGGTTACTGACACACTGAGGAGCGGAGGGCCTGGTACAGCACTGCTCGGCATTACCCGTGTTACTGACACACTGAGGAGCGGAGGGCCTGGTACAGCACTGCTCGGCATTACCCGGGTTACTGACACACTGAGGAGCGGAGGGCCTGGTACAGCACTGCTCGGCATTACCCGGGTTACTGACACACTGAGGAGCGGAGGGCCTGGTACAGCTCTGCCCGTAATTACTCGGGTTACTGACACACTGAGGAGCGGGGGGCCTGGTACAGATCTGCCCGGCATTACCCGGGTTACTGACACGCTGAGGAGCGGAGGGCCTGGTACAGATCTGCCCATAATTACTCGGGTTACTGACACACTGAGGAGCGGAGGGCCTGATACAGCACTGCCCGGCATTACCCGGGTTACTGACACACTGAGGAGCGGAGGGCCTGGTACAGCACTGCTCGGCATTACCCGTGTTACTGACACACTGAGGAGCGGAGGGCCTGGTACAGCACTGCTCGGCATTACCCGGGTTACTGACACACTGAGGAGCGGAGGGCCTGGTACAGCACTGCTCGGCATTACCCGGGTTACTGACACACTGAGGAGCGGAGGGCCTGGTACAGCTCTGCTCGGCATTACCCGGGTTACTGACACACTGAGGAGCGGAGGGCCTGGTACAGCCCTGCTCGGCATTACCCGGGTTACTGACACACTGAGGAGCGGAGGGCCTGGTACAGCACTGCCGGGCATTACCCGGGTTACTGACACACTGAGGAGCGGAGGGCCTGGTACAGCTCTGCGCGGCATAACCCAGGTTACTGACACACTGAGGAGCGGGGGGCCTGGTACAGATCTGCCCGGCATTACCCGGGTTACTGACACACTGAGGAGCGGAGGGCCTGGTACAGCATTGCCCGGCATTACCCGGGTTACTGACACGCTGAGAAGCGGAAGGCCTGGTACAGATCTGCCCGGCATTACCCGGGTTACTGACACACTGAGGAGCGGAGGGCCTGGTACAGCTCTGCCCGGCATTACCCGGGTTACTGACACACTGAGGAGCGGAGGGCCTGGTACAGATCTGCTCGGCATTACTCGGGTTACTGACACACTGAGGAGCGGAGGGCCTGGTACAGATCTGCCCGGCATTACCCGGTTTACTGACACACTGAGGAGCGGAGGGCCTGGTACAGTACTGCCCGGCATTACCCGGGTTACTGACACGCTGAGGAGCAGAGGGCCTGGTACAGATCTGCCCGGCATTACCCGGGTTACTGACATACTGAGGAGCGGAGGGCCTGGTACAGCTCTGCCCGGCATCACCCGGGTTACTGACATACTGAGGAGCGGAGGGCCTGGTACAGCTCTGCCCGGCATTACCAGGGTTACTGACACACTGAGGAGCGGAGGGCCTGGTACAGATCTGCCCGGCATTACCCGGGTTACTGACACACTGAGGAGCGGGGGGCCTGGTACAGCACTGCCCGGCATTACCCGGGTTACTGACACGCTGAGGAGCAGAGGGCCTGGTACAGCACTGCCCGGCATTACCCGTGTTACTGACACACTGAGGAGCGGGGGGCCTGGTACTGCTCTGCCCGGCATTACCCGGGTTACTGACACACTCAGGAGCAGAGGACCTGGTACAGCACTGCCAAGCATTACCCGGGTTACTGACATACTGAGGAGCAGAGGACCTGGTACAGCACTGCCCGGCATTACCCGGGTTACTGACACACTGAGGAGCAGAGGACCTGGTACAGCACTGCCCAGCATTACCCGGGTTACTGACACACTGAGGAGCGGAGGGCCTGGTACAGCTCTGCCCGGCATTACCCGGGTTACTGACACACTGAGGAGCGGAGGGCATGGTACAGCACTGCCCGGAATCACCCGGGTTACTGACACACTGAGGAGCGGAGGGCCTGGTACAGCACTGCCCAGCATTACCCGGGTTACTGAAACACTGAGAAGTGGAGGGCCTGGTACAGCACTGCCCGGCATCACCCGGGTTACTTGCATACTGAGGAGCGGAGGGCCTGGTACAGCTCTGCCCGGCATTACCAGGGTTACTGACACACTGAGGAGCGGAGGGCCTGGTACAGATCTGCCCGGCATTACCAGGGTTACTGACACACTGAGGAGTGGAGGGCCTGGTACAGCACTGCCCGGCATTACCAGGGTTACTGACACACTGAGGAGCGGAGGGCCTGGTACAGAACTGCCCGGCATTACCCGGGTTACTGACACACTGAGGAGCGGGGGGCCTGGTACAGCACTGCTCGGCATTACCCGGGTTACTGACACACTGAGGAGCGGAGGGCCTGGTACAGCTCTGCCCGGCATTACCCGGGTTACTGACACACTGAGGAGCGGAGGGCCTGGTACAGCTCTGCCCGGCATTACCCGGGTTACTGACACACAGAGGAGCGGAGGGCGTGGTACAGCACTGCCCGGAATCACCCGGGTTACTGACACACTGAGGAGCGGGGGGCCTGGTACAGCACTGCTCAGCATTACCCGGGTTACTGACACACTGAGGAGCGGAGGGCCTGGTACAGCTCTGCCCGGCATTACCCGGGTTACTGACACACTGAGGAGCGGAGGGCCTGGTACAGCACTGCTCGGCATTACCCGGGTTACTGACACACTGAGGAGCAGAGGGCCTGGTACAGCTCTGCCCGGCATTACCCGGGTTACTGACACACTGAGGAGCGGAGGGCCTGGTACAGCACTGCCCGGCATTACCCGGGTTACTGACATACTGAGGAGCAGAGGACCTGGTACAGCACTGCCTCTCATTACCCGGGTTACTGACATACTGAGGAGCGGAGGGCCTGGTACAGCACTGCTCGGCATTACCCGGGTTACTGACATACTGAGGAGCGGAGGGCCTGGTACAGATCTGCCCGGCATCACCCGGGTTACTGACACACTGAGGAGCGGAGGGCCTGGTACAGATCTGCCCGGCATCACCCGGGTTTACTGACATACTGAGGAGCGGAGGGCCTGGTACAGATCTGCCCGGCATCACCCGGGTTACTGACACACTGAGGAGCGGAGGGCCTGGTACAGATCTGCCCGGCATTACCCGTGTTACTGACACACTGAGGAGCGAGTGGCCTGGTACAGCACTGCTCGGCATCACCCGGGTTACTGATATACAAGAGCTAAGCTGGGTGACGGTACACCTCCCCGGAGATCCTCACCAGTACAGAGCAACAACGATTGGTGGGTTGCCAGCGGTATGACACTTCAGGGAAGGGCCTGTGTTTATTACAGCGGTATGACATTTCAGGGAAGGGCCTGTGTGTGTATTACAGCGGTATGACATTTCAGGGAAGGGCCTGTGTGTGTATTACAGCGGTATGACACTTCAGGGAAGGGCCTGTGTGTGTATTACAGCGGTATGACATTTCAGGGAAGGGCCTGTGTGTGTATTACAGCGGTATGACACTTCAGGGAAGGGCCTGTGTGTGTATTACAGCGGTATGACATTTCAGGGAAGGGCCTGTGTGTATTACAGCGGTATGACATTTCAGGGAAGGGCCTGTGTGTGTGTATTACAGCGGTATGACATTTCAGGGAAGGGCCTCTGTGTATTACAGCGGTATGACATTTCAGGGAAGGGCCTGTGTGTCTATTACAGCGGTATGACACTTCAGGGAAGGGCCTGTGTGTCTATTACAGCGGTATGACACTTCAGGGAAGGGCCTGTGTGTCTATTACAGCGGTATGACACGTCAGGGAAGGGCCTGTGTGTCTATTACAGCGGTATGACACGTCAGGGAAGGGCCTGTGTGTCTATTACAGCGGTATGACACGTCAGGGAAGGGCCTGTGTGTCTATTACAGCTGTATGACACGTCAGGGAAGGGCCTTTGTGTCTATTACAGCGGTATGACACGTCAGGGAAGGGCCTGTGTGTATTACAGTGGTATGACACGTCAGGGAAGGGCCTGTGTGTCTATTACAGCGGTATGACATTTCAGGGAAGGGCCTGTGTGTGTATTACAGCGGTATGACACGTCAGGGAAGGGCCTGTGTGTGTATTACAGCGGTATGACATTTCAGGGAAGGGTCTGTGTGTCTATTACAGCGGTATGACACGTCAGGGAAGGGCCTGTGTGTCTATTACAGCGGTATGACACCTCAGGGAAGGGCCTGTGTGTCTATTACAGCGGTATGACACGTCAGGGAAGGGCCTGTGTGTCTATTACAGCGGTATGACACCTCAGGGAATGGCCTGTGTGTATTACAGCGGTATGACACGTCAGGGAAGGGCCTGTGCGTCCATTACAGCGGTATGACACGTCAGGGAAGGGCCTGTGTGTCTATTACAGCGGTGTGACACTTCAGGGAAGGGCCTGTGTGTCTATTACAGCTGTATGACACGTCAGGGAAGGGCCTGTGTGTCTATTACAGCGGTATGACATTTCAGGGAAGGGCCTGTGTGTGTATTACAGCGGTATGACACGTCAGGGAAAGGCCTGTGTGTATTACAGCGGTATGACACGTCAGGGAAGGGCCTGTGCGTCTATTACAGCGGTATGACAAGTCAGGGAAGGGCCTGTGTGTCTATTACAGCGGTATGACATGTCAGGGAAGGGCCTGTGTGTCTATTACAGCGGTATGACACCTCAGGGAAGGGCCTGTGTGTCTATTACAGCGGTATGACACCTCAGGGAAGGGCCTGTGTGTCTATTACAGCGGTATGACACCTCAGGGAAGGGCCTGTGTGTCTAATACAGCGGTATGACACGTCAGGGAAGGGCCTGTGTGTGTATTACAGCGGTATGACACCTCAGGGAAGGGCCTGTGTGTGTATTACAGCGGTATGACATTTCAGGGAAGGGCCTGTGTGTCTAATACAGCGGTATGACACCTCAGGGAAGGGCCTGTGCGTCTATTACAGCGGTATGACACCTCAGGGAAGGGCCTGTGTGTATTACAGCGGTATGACATTTCAGGGAAGGGCCTGTGTGCCTATTACAGCGGTATGACACGTCAGGGAAGGGCCTGTGTGTCTATTACAGCGGTATGACATTTCAGGGAAGGGCCTGTGTGTGTATTACAGCGGTATGACACCTCAGGGAAGGGCCTGTGTGTCTATTACAGCGGTATGACATTTCAGGGAAGGGCCTGTGTGTGTATTACAGCGGTATGACATTTCAGGGAAGGGCTTGTGTGTCTATTACAGCGGTATGACACGTCAGGGAAGGGCCTGTGTGTCTATTACAGCGGTATGACACGTCAGTGAAGGGCCTGTGTGTATTACAGCGGTATGACATTTCAGGGAAGGGCCTGTGTGTGTATTACAGCGGTATGACACCTCAGGGAAGGGCCTGTGTGTCTATTACAGCGGTATGACACTTCAGGGAAGGGCCTGTGTGTCTATTACAGCGGTATGACACCTCAGGGAAGGGCCTGTGCGTCTATTACAGCGGTATGACATTTCAGGGAAGGGCCTGTGTGTCTATTACAGCGGTATGACACGTCAGGGAAGGGCCTGTGTGTCTATTACAGCGGTATGACACGTCAGTGAAGGGCCTGTGTGTATTACAGCGGTATGACATTTCAGGGAAGGGCCTGTGTGTGTATTACAGCGGTATGACACCTCAGGGAAGGGCCTGTGTGTCTATTACAGCGGTATGACACTTCAGGGAAGGGCCTGTGTGTGTATTACAGCGGTATGACACCTCAGGGAAGGGCCTGTGCGTCTATTACAGCGGTATGACATTTCAGGGAAGGGCCTGTGTGTGTATTACAGCGGTATGACATTTCAGGGAAGGGCCTGTGTGTGTATTACAGCGGTATGACACGTCAGGGAAGGGCCTGTGTGTGTATTACAGCGGTATGACATTTCAGGGAAGGGCCTGTGTGTGTATTACAGCGGTATGACACGTCAGGGAAGGGCCTGTGTGTGTATTACAGCGGTATGACACGTCAGGGAAGGGCCTGTGTGTCTATTACAGCGGTAAAGCATTGTGTAATACACTATGTCACATCTTACACACTGCTCCGCAGATCACATGCACTGTGCGTAATGTGTGCGACACACGGGAACTACAGTATAATCACAGCGTACACCGCGCACATCTGTTTAATATCCCCTCACATTTATCTCCATGTAATATCAAAGCAGAGTGATGGTAACAAGCATTTCCGCCCTGCATACAATAACCAACAACATCTGCAGGCAGGGCGGACAGAACGAGATAAGGTTATATTCCCACGCACCCCCGTGTGAAAATGACCAGACAGCCCTGAAAACATTGATTGTTTCTTCCTGTTGTCAGCATAAAATAATTAAATACAAAATATACCGTATTATATTAAATACCATGCAATACAGGAAAATATCGATTTTAGAAACCATCAATCTCTCACCATCAACAGCAAACACACATCAACCTTTAACCATCGATGTTTACTAAACATGGAGCCTGATTTATAATAAGAATTTACTTACCGATAATTCTATTTCTCGGAGTCCGTAGTGGATGCTGGGGTTCCTGAAAGGACCATGGGGAATAGCGGCTCCGCAGGAGACAGGGCACAAAAGTAAAGCTTTCCGATCAGGTGGTGTGCACTGGCTCCTCCCCCTATGACCCTCCTCCAAGCCAGTTAGGTACTGTGCCCGGACGAGCGTACACAATAAGGGAGGAATTTTGAATCCCGGGTAAGACTCATACCAGCCACACCAATCACACCGTACAACTTGTGATCTAAACCCAGTTAACAGTATGATAACAGCGGAGCCTCTGAAAAGATGGCTCACAACAATAATAACCCGATTTTTGTAACTATGTACAAGTATTGCAGATAATCCGCACTTGGGATGGGCGCCCAGCATCCACTACGGACTCCGAGAAATAGAATTATCGGTAAGTAAATTCTTATTTTCTCTATCGTCCTAGTGGATGCTGGGGTTCCTGAAAGGACCATGGGGATTATACCAAAGCTCCCAAACGGGCGGGAGAGTGCGGATGACTCTGCAGCACCGAATGAGAGAACTCCAGGTCCTCCTTAGCCAGGGTATCAAATTTGTAGAATTTAGCAAACGTGTTTGCCCCTGACCAAGTAGCTGCTCGGCAAAGTTGTAAAGCCGAGACCCCTCGGGCAGCCGCCCAAGATGAGCCCACCTTCCTTGTGGAATGGGCATTTACATATTTTGGCTGTGGCAGGCCTGCCACAGAATGTGCAAGCTGAATTGTATTACACATCCAACTAGCAATAGTCTGCTTAGAAGCAAGAGCACCCAGTTTGTTGGGTGCATACAGGATAACAGCAAGTCAGTTTTCCTGACTCCAGCCGTCCTGGAACATATTTTCAGGGCCCTGACAACATCTAGCAACTTGGAGTCCTCCAAGTCCCTAGTAGGTGCAAGGCACCACAATAAGCTGGTTCAGGTGAAACACTGACACCACCTTAGGGAGAGAACTGGGGACGAGTCCGCAGCTCTGCCCTGTCCGAATGGACAAACAGATATGGGCTTTTTTGAGAAAAAAACCACCAATTTGACACTCGCCTGGTCCAGGCCAGGGCCAAGAGCATGGTCACTTTTCATGTGAGATGCTTCAAATCCACAGATTTGACTGGTTTTAAACCAATGTGATTTGAGGAATCCCAGAACTACGTTGAGATCCCACAGTGCCACTGGAGGCACAAAAGGGGGTTGTATATGCAATACTCCCTTGACAAACTTCTGGACTTCAGGAACTGAAGCCAATTCTTTCTGGAAGAAAATCGACAGGGCCGAAATTTGAACCTTAATGGACCCCAATTTGAGGCCCATAGACACTCCTGTTTGCAGGAAATGCAGGAAACGACCGAGTTGAAATTTCTTTGTGGGGCCTTCCTGGCCTCACACCACGCAACATATTTTCGCCACATGTGGTGATAATGTTGTGCGGTCACCTCCTTTCTGGCTTTGACCAGGGTAGGAATGACCTCTTCCGGAATGCCTTTTTCCCTTAGGATCTGGCTTTCCACCGCCATGCCGACAAACGCAGCTGCGGTAAGTCTTGGAACAGACATGGTACTTGCTGAAGCAAGTCCCTTCTTAGCGGCAGAGGCCATAAGACCTCTGTAAGCATCTCTTGAAGTTCCGGGTACCAAGTCCTTCTTGGCCAATCCGGAGCCATGAGTATAGTTCTTACTCCTCTACGTCTTATAATTCTCAGCACCTTAGGTATGAGAAGCAGAGGAGGGAACACATACACCGACTGGTACACCCACGGTGTTACCAGAACGTCCACAGCTATTGCCTGAGGGTCTCTTGACCTGGCGCAATACCTGTCCCGTTTTTTGTTCAGACGGGACGCCATCATGTCCACCTTTGGTATTTCCCAACGGTTTACAATCATGTGGAAAAAACTTCCCGATGAAGTTTCCACTCTCCCGGGTGGAGGTCGTGCCTGCTGAGGAAGTCTGCTTCCCAGTTTCCATTCCCGGGATGAAACACTGCTGACAGTGCTATCACATGATTTTCCGCCCAGCGAAAAGTCCTTGCAGTTTTTGCCATTGCCCTCCTGCTTCTTGTGTCGCCCTGTCTGTTTACGTGGGCGACTGCCGTGATGTTTTTCCCACTGGATCAATACCGGCTGACCTTGAAGCAGAGGTCTTGCTAAGCTTAGAGCATTATAAATTTACCCTTAGCTCCAGTATATTTATGTGGAGAAAAGTCTCCAGACTTGATCACACTCCCTGGAAATTTTTTCCTTGTGTGACTGCTCCCCAGCCTCTCGGGCTGGGCTCCGTGGTCACCAGCATCCAATCCTGAATGCCGAATCTGCGGCCCTCTAGAAGATGAGCACTCTATAACCACCACAGGAGAGACACCCTTGTCCTTGGATATAGGGTTATCCGCTGATGCATCTGAAGATGCGATCCGGACCATTTGTCCAGCAGATCCCACTGAAAAGTTCTTGCGTGAAATCTGCCGAATGGAATTGCTTCGTAGGAAGCCACCATTTTTACCAGGACCCTTTTGCAATGATGCACTGTTTTTAGGAGGTTCCTGACTAGCTCGGATAACTCCCTGGCTTTCTCTTCCGGGAGAAACACCTTTTTCTGGACTGTGTCCAGAATCATCCCTAGGCACAGCAGACGTGTCGTCGGGATCAGCTGCGATTTTGGAATATTTAGAATCCACCCGTGCTGTTGTAGCAGTATCCGAGATAGTGCTACTCCGACCTCCAACTGTTCCCTGGACTATGCCCTTATCAGGAGATCGTCCAAGTAAGGGATAATTAAGACGCCTTTTCTTCGAAGAAGAATCATCATTTCGGCCATTACCTTGGTAAAGACCCGGGGTGCCGTGGACAATCCAAACGGCAGCGTCTGAAACTGATAGTGACAGTTCTGCACCACGAACCTGAGGTACCCTTAGTGAGAAGGGCAAATTTGGGACATAGAGGTAAGCATCCCTGATGTCCCGGGACACTATATAGTCCCCTTCTTCCTGGTTCGTTATCACTGCTCTGAGTGACTCCATCTTGATTTGAACCTTTGTAAGTGTTCAAAAAAAATTTTTTTTTTTTTTTTAGAATAAGTCTCACCTAGCCTTCTGGCTTCAGTACCACAATATAATGTGGAATAATACCCCTTTTCTTGTAGTAGGAGGGGTAATTTAATTATCACCTGCTGGGAATACAGCTTGTGAATTTTTTCCCATACTGCCTCCTTGTCGGAGGGAGACCTTGGTAAAGCAGACTTCAGGAGCCTGCGAAGGGGAAACGTCTCGACATTCCAATCTGTACCCCTGGGATACTACTTGTAGGATCCAGGGGTCCTGTACGGTCTCAGCGCCATGCTGAGAACTTGTCAGAAGCGGTGGAACGCTTCTGTTCCTGGGAATGGGCTGCCTGCTGCAGTCTTCTTCCCTTTCCTCTATCCCTGGGCAGATATGATCTTATAGGGACGAAAGGACTGAGGCTGAAAAGACCGTGTCTTTTTCTGCAGAGATGTGACTTAGGGTAAAAACGGCGGATTTTCCAGCAGTTGCCGTGGCCACCAGGTCCGATGGACCGACCCCAAATAACTCCTCTTCCTTTATACGGCAATACACCTTTGTGCCGTTTGGAATCTGCATCACCTGACCACTGTCGTGTCCATAACATCTTCTGGCAGATATGGACATCGCATTTACTCTTGATGCCAGAGTGCAAATATCCCTCTGTGCATCTCGCATATATAGAAATGCATCCTTTAAATGCTCTATAGTCAATAAAATACTGTCCCTGTCAAGGGTATCAATATTTTTAGTCAGGGAATCCGACCAAGCCACCCCAGCTCTGCACATCCAGGCTGAGGCGATCGCTGGTCGCAGTATAACACCAGTATGTGTGTATATACTTTTTATGATATTTTCCAGCCTCCTGTCAGCTGGTCCTTGAGGACGGCCCTATCTATAGACGGTACCGCCACTTGTTTTGATAAGCGTGTGAGCGCCTTATCCACCCTAAGGGGTGTTTCCCAACGCGCCCTAACTTCTGGCGGGAAAGGGTATACCGCCCATAATTTTCTATCGGGGGGAACCCACGCATCATCACACACTTTATTTAATTTATCTGATTCAGGAAAAACTACGGTAGTTTTTTCACATCCCACATAATACCCTCTTTTGTGGTACTTGTAGTATCAGAAATATGTAACACCTCCTTCATTGCCTTTAACGTGTGGCCCTAATAAGGAATACGTTTGTTTATTCACCGTCGACACTGGATTCAGTGTCCCTGTCTGTGTCTGTGTCGACCGACTAAAGTAAACGGGCGTTTTAAAACCCCTGACGGTGTTTTTGAGACGTCTGGACCGGTACTAATTGTTTGTCGGCCGTCTCATGTCGTCAACCGACCTTGCAGCGTGTTGACATTATCACGTAATTCCCTAAATAAGCCATCCATTCCGGTGTCGACTCCCTAGAGAGTGACATCACCATTACAGGCAATTGCTCCGCCTCCTCACCAACATCGTCCTCATACATGTCGACACACACGTACCGACACACAGCCCACACACAGGGAATGCTCTGATAGAGGACAGGACCCACTAGCCCTTTGGAGAGACAGAGGGAGAGTTTACCAGCACACACCAAAAACGCTATAATTATATAGGGACAACCTTATATAAGTGTTTTCCCTTATAGCATCTTTTTTATATATTTCTAACGCCAAATTAGTGCCCCCCCTCTCTGTTTTAACCCTGTTTCTGTAGTGCAGTGCAGGGGAGAGCCTGGGAGCCTTCCCTCCAGCCTTTCTGTGAGGGAAAATGGCGCTGTGTGCTGAGGAGATAGGCCCCGCCCCTTTTTCGGCGGCCTCGTCTCCCGCTCTTAACGGATTCTGGCAGGGGTTAAATATCTCCATATAGCCTCCGGAGGCTATATGTGAGGTATTTTTAGCCAAAATAGGTATTCATTTGCCTCCCAGGGCGCCCCCCTCCCAGCGCCCTGCACCCTCAGTGACTGCCGTGTGAAGTGTGCTGAGAGGAAAATGGCGCACAGCTGCTGTGCTGTGCGCTACCTTTAGAAGACTGAGGAGTCTTCTGCCGCCGATTCTGGACCTCTTCTTACTTCAGCATCTGCAAGGGGGCCGGCGGCAAGGCTCCGGTGACCATCCAGGCTGTACCTGTGATCGTCCCTCTGGAGCTGATGTCCAGTAGCCAAGAAGCCAATCCATCCTGCACGCAGGTGAGTTCACTTCTTCTCCCCTAAGTCCCTCGTTGCAGTGATCCTGTTGCCAGCAGGACTCACTGTAAAATAAAAAACCTAAGCTAAACTTTTCTAAGCAGCTCTTTAGGAGAGCCACCTAGATTGCACCCTTCTCGGCCGGGCACAAAAATCTAACTGGCTTGGAGGAGGGTCATAGGGGGAGGAGCCAGTGCACACCACCTGATCGGAAAGCTTTACTTTTGTGCCCTGTCTCCTGCGGAGCCGCTATTCCCCATGGTCCTTTCAGGAACCCCAGCATCCACTAGGACGATAGAGAAAGGGGGATGCAGTACACCATCAGGAGCTTAACTTATGCGCCCGATGGTCACCGCCGGGGAATGTAGATTAGAGCAATCGGTAAAGAGCTCCAGTGACACATATGCACAGCCGCCTGCGGAGTGCGTGCACTGAGACGTGGCCCCCAGGGGTCCAGAGAAGCGTCTCAGTCATTGCTGGTCCCTCATTGCTGGGTATAGGTAGAGCTATCACAAGTGGCCGTTACCTACTAGTGAAATGCTTTTGATAACATGAACATACACCGCATGTATAGAGACGCGGAAAGCCGCAAAACAGTGAAAATATGAAGAAATAAATATGAATATATCGAGAATCAATGATTTATCTGCACTATGGGGGACATTTACTAAGCAGTGATAAGAGCGGAGAAGTGAGCCAGTGGAGATATTTCCCCATCAACCAATCAGCAGCTCTGTATCATTTTATAGTATGCAAATTATAGATGTTACTTCAGTGTTGATTGGTTGCCATGGGCAACTACTCCACTGGTTTACTTCTCCGCTCTCTTATCACTGCTTAGTAAATGTCCCCCTATCCGTCTTATTAAACAGGACAAAGCGGTGATAACATTCTCTGGCAAAACAGCCGGGGAAAGGGGATATCACTGATTGATAAATAGCCCCCTAAAAAACATGTTTATTACAGTTAGAGAGAGAAGACAGGAGAAAGGACAGCGACGTCATCTCATTGCGGCAAAGCTGGGTGGGATGAGACCCAGAGGACTCTTCTGTCGTCATTTTACATATTCTAACAGCGGCAAATCAGTGTAACAGCATTGCCACAGCAGCACAGAGTATTTATGCAACCATGGTCTGAGCTCATTTGAAACTCACCAGAGTTAAATTTATAAACTGAAGGCAAAAATCCCCGAGTCCGATATCTACACGTAACTTTGGTGGTTCTGTATATGGATCAGGGCTATGTCATCTTTGCCTCACTGCACATTTTACGTTTACATATCCCTTAACGGTGTCCGATCTCTAGGTCGACAGTCATTAGGTCGACCACTATTGGTCGACATGGAAAAAGGTCAACAGGAGTCTTTCACATTGTTTCATTTTTTAAAACTTTTTCACACTTAACGATCAACGTGGACTACGATTGGGAATAGTAACCCGTGCCGAGCGCATTGGTATCGGAGCGAGGCACTTTGGCCGAAGCATGGCGAGCGAACCGAGCCATGCTATGGGCTAATTAGGGTTCCCCGTCACTTTACAAAGAAAATGACACACACAAAAAAAAAAAACACCTCATGTCCACCTTGTTCATGTCGATCTAACGACTGTGTCGACATATTTCAGGTGTCAACCTAGTCACTGTCGACCAATAGTGGTCGACCTAATGACTGTGGACCTAAGTGTGGTCGACTCTATGATCCACACCCCCCGAACTAATTGTTTAGCCTATCGCTAGTGATGTCACCATTTCCTAGTGAACAGATAGACAGAACACTCATGTATATCAGCTGACTATACAATATGGCTGCCACCACTTACATTATGTCACATGATTAAAAAAAAAAAAAAAAAAAAAGGATTAGCACACATGTAATATGTCGCACCTGCTGACAAAACCCGATCCATTATTTACAGAGTGATACAGTTTATGACAATAGCGGCGGTGGGTGGGTGTTTTCGTCAGAATAGCACACGTACTGAGCTCCTAGGCTTTCCACAACTACACATACACGGACGTATCCTGCGCCGAGACCCAGGGGGAGATGTACTAAGCCTTGGAGAGATATGAAAAGGAGATAAAGTACCAATCAACCAGCTCCTAACTGACATGTTAAAGGCAGGTTTCAATGTATAGTCAATAGGTCAACATCACATGGTCCACAGGGTCGATAGGTCAACATGAAAACGGTAGACAGTAGAAAAGGATGTCAGGTACGAAAGGTCGACGTGACAATGATTGACACAAATATGGGTGACACACTTTTGTGGACTTTCACATATTTGACAAAACTTATTTGATTTACCATCCACGTGGACTACGATTGGGAACTTTGCCCGAAGCGTGGCAAGCCCGCAAGGCTAAACGTTTACACTAATTGGTCACATATTATGAAAAACACAAAACAACACCCAACCCCCCCCCCCCCCCCCACAAAACTTGTGTTGACCATTTCCAGGTCGACCCTGTCAACCTTTTCTCCTGCTGCCATTTCTATGTTGACCATATGGGGTCGACCTAATGACTGTAACGGGACAGCCATCCGTTATACAGAACATATGAAGGGAAATGACAATGTACAAGGTTCTTATTGTACATTATCCATTTGTCACTGACTCATCTCAAACGTGACAGCCCCAAAAGGTGGTTGGGTCATGGCGGCCATCTTGTGAGCTGAACCAATATTCATGAGACGGCAGCCTTTCTTGTGCCTCATGCCTCAGTTACAGTATGTCTCTAGTTATCTAGACTGGGCTGAATAATGGGTCGCTTCATATTATTTAAACCCAGACTAACAAGGCAAAAGAGGTCTTATTAGATATTCCACAGTAATTACATCATCAGATCGTCAGGGAGTGGATTCCAAGAAACTCCGATTAATTCCTCTTAAAAGGAGGATTATTATGCAACAAGTTACACTGCAGAAGAGACTCCACCACACAAATCCTTATACAACACTAACGTGTGTGTAAACAGGGCATGCATGTCACATTTGCACATCTGCCCTGTTCCACTGCCCGCTACGCCAAAAAGAGTCACACTCTATACACAAGAAACAATCTCTCAGTTTTGACTATAGTTGTCTTGAAACAGTATAAGACTCTTTTTACTTCACATCTAGCTTCCGCTATAAGCAAAGTTGACATTGATTTAGCAAATAAGCCCCATGGCTGCCAGTGGGCGCAAGGCCTGACTTTATACCAAGCTAGCAACGTGTTGAAGTCATTTATGTAGATGATGCTTAGCCAGACTTCATAACAAAAGCAAACTCGTGTGTCTAGCATTAATCCTCGTCTGACTACCGTAAATTCCACCGACAGATTGCACGCTCCGGTGAAAATACTGAACTGAATTCCTGGAGCTTTTCTGTATTTTTCTCTGTGCAGTTATTCGGCCTCATGCAGGAATGAAGGGTATTTTGCTGGAATGCAGAGGCCGAAAACTGGTCCGTTAACCGTTTCAGGTACAGATGGTGGATGGGGGCCAGACATTGCTGGGAGTCTGAAGAGTGCGCCAAAAAAGGAGTCTTCTTTCTTTTTTCCTTATTGCTGGGAGTCTGTCACCCCAGACCCGACAGATTAGCACCACCACACCAGAGCTGTCGATATTGCGCCAGGCGCTTGCACCCAATAAGGTGACAAGTTTTAGGCCAAATCTGCGGAAACCCAAAGCTTGCGACACATGAAGAATATTCCCCGGGACTCCAGATTGCCAAACACGGTTCTTAGAAAGCAGGAACAATAATAGCGCAGGAGTAATGAGTATAATAAAAGCACAAAGCAACACAGAACAAAAGCAACAATGCAAGTCGTTAGACCTAAATTAGCTCCTAGTGCCACCTGCGCGGCATACACTGTGTACTGCTATGAGCTTTGTCTCAGCGACTGATGGCTCGTCAGCCACTGTGGTACTACATGACCCAGCAAGCCTTGCCAGCTAACGCTTTAAAACTGGTCCAATGCCAAAGGCAGATACAAGAGGCCACATATAAATAACGTGACCGTAAAAAGTGCCCACGTGCCGAAACACAGCTAGAGCTTTCAAATATTGCATCGTAAATGAAGACCAGGTAAACAGAGGGGGTGGGAGTTACAGTTCAACAACCTTCTTATTCTGATGCTGGGCCATAGTCCACTCTCCGCCCATTTTTAGGATTGCCTGCTTCATTAAATCAAACTTTTATTTTATCCGTAACAACTTTGTTCGATCACGTTGTTCGGTCAACAATTTGGTGGTTGTCCATTGGAGCCAATGATAATTCTGCATGTACACAAAGAGATATCCTACTAAAAACGAGGGTATGTTTAACCCCTTCAGCTGTCGGACCACGCCGCAGGCCGAGCCGTTGCGTAACGCTGGGACGGCGACTCTCCCGCCTGACGCACAGTACGTCTGCAGCTGGCTCAGTCACCAGAGAAACTGAACAGGAATCTCCCATCAAATAATAAAATTATTTTCCTTCCACTGACTCACTGAGTAGAGGAACAGATGCATTTTATGTTAAATTTAGAAGTCATAACATTTTCTGGGACGATTATTGCAGACAAATATGAGCAGCTGTTCTCTACCTAGTGCTGTAAAAGAGCCGTTAACGCCTCATTGTGAGGGGACGGATTCCACCCCCAGACAGTAACCCTCTCTGCAGAGGACGACACTAATAAAACTCTGTACTTGTCATTTACCAACAGGGACTAGACTGCAATAAACGTCTATAGGAATCTGGACATTCCAGCAGTCCCAGTATAATATAACGCTGCAGCCCTAGAAACTGCAGCTTAGGGAACACAGCCAGGGCCGACTCCACCGGCCAAAAGCCCTATAGTCGCTGGGCCTTATTTATTTCTTTATTACCAGTTATGTATATAGCGCACACATATTCCGCAGCGCTTTACAGAGAATATTTGACCATTCATATCAGTCCCTGCCCCAGTGGAGCTTACACTTTATATTCCCCACCACGGGTGTAGTATGGTATGCCGGCGGCCGGGCTCCCAGCGACCAGCATACCGGCGCCGGGAGCCCGACCACCGGCATACTGACAGTGTGGCGAGCGCAAAGGGGCCCCTTATGGGCTCGCTACGCGCGCCACGCTATTTATTCTCCCTCCAGGGGGGTCGTGGACCCCCACGAGGGAGAATAGCTGTCGGTATGCCCGGTGTCGGGATCCCGGTGCCGGTATACTGTGCGCCGGGATCCCGACATTCGGCATACTGAAGACCACCCCCCACCACATGAACAAGCACACGCTAGGGTTAAATTTTTGTTGGCAGCCAATTCACCTACCAGTAACCGGAATACCTGGAGGAATCCCACGCAAGCACAGGGAGAATATACAAACTCCACGCATTTAGGGCCATGGTGGGAATCGAACCCATGACCTCAGGAAATCCTGAAAACATGAGCTGTTGTTGGCAGCATTGGAGTTAAAAACACCTGCACTACAATAGTGTCAAGGAAAATGAGAATAAATATTGTTATGTGTTATTAAATGTAGCCATAATTTATACTAATTAGTATCATTTTTGTAATTATATTTTGTTTTCCGCATAAGTTTGCACAGAGCAAATTACAGCACGGCAGGGAGATGCGTCACCAACCGGAAGGGCTGGGAGCCGCTTTGCTAGCAGGCGGTCTGCGGACACCATCAGGGAATGCGACAGTCTGGAAAACCTCACAAATTCCCAATTCTTCCATTATCCATGTCCTCACAGCCCAGGCATTAAGGATAGCCACGCTATCCTTAATTACCGCCATCAATTTGATTTACCCACCTGAGCTGCAGCTAATCCCTAATGCCTGGACTGTGAGTGGGCCATGAGGACTGAGTTTGGGAAACCCTGTATTATCCACACCCCCTGCAGAATCAGGCTAGACGCAGGAAAAGGAGCAAGATAATCCGTATATACTACTCTGTCGCCAACCCTAGCATCCTGCTGACCACTAGCTGCTGTAGAACTACAAGTCCCAGCACACACTGCCTGCCTGATGTGTAGCGGAGAGAAGGCAGCTGAGTAAGTGTAAATGGGGACCAGTGTACATACCCTGATATGCAAAGGGACAGACACGGATAACCACTGGGTGGACTGGAAGGGAAAGGGTTAATGCAGGATAATATAGATTTGCCGCAGTATACATATGGAGTATACTGAAGATTGATTGGAGATGTAAACAAAACATCCAATGGATAAAATTGGTTTCTTCACTTGTACAACTCTTCTATAAGACACGGGGACACAAGGTATTAAATACACCCACAAGTGTGAGCAGCTATTCTTGTTGCCTAGCAACAGTTTAAATGGAACAGCCATAAGCTGCAATAAAACAGCGCACCCTAGTGGGAAAATTATTATAAAATTATTATTATTTTTGTAAACACGGCATCTTTCATACATGTATAAAACATCAGTGTTGCAGTATTGCTCTCTTACAACCCACAATGCAGTTGGTCTACAGACAACGCTGCAGGCTGCATGTGTTTAGGCCGAGATATTACTCTGCCCCTACAGCAACCACTTGAGCGCCGTCTGCTGGCTCGGGAAGGGAGCGCGCACATACCATGAAGGACTGTCACGTATATCAGATTAATCGTGTGAAGATGTAAACACACATAGATAATAGTGTGATGAAATACTCCCAGGCACATTTTACCTCTCAGCTGAAAGATTTAGCCAAAGCGGCTCATTTAAAAAACAATAAGAAAATGTGCACAGTTGGCGTAGTGGTTAATATTACTGTCTTAAAGCCATATGTTCAATTCCTGACCCAGACATTTTGTGGAGTTTGTATGTTCTCCCTGTGTTTCTGTGGGTTTTCTCTGGGTGTACTACAAAAACATACTAGTAGGGTAACTGAATTCTTTTGCAAGGCGCACAAGAGACAATTTGTTGGCTACTAAACAAGCGGCCACAAGAACATATTTTGCTGTTAGGAACCTGTGCAGAACCTTTTCCTAACACCTATGACTGTCACATGTATGGATCTGACAGGCCTAATCTCATTGTAACAATCTACAGTAGAATTAGGAGTATCGCCACCAATAAACCTGCTTCCTTGCCTCTGTACACATACAGCCCCCTCCCAAGGGGCAGATAATGGCACTAAGGAGGTCATTCCGAGTTGTTCGCTCGTTGCCGATTTTTGCTACGCTGCGAATAGGTGGAAAATGCGCATGCGCATGGTATGCAGAGCGCATGCGCTTAGTAATTTTACTAAGAACTTAGTAGATTTACTCACGAGCGAACAACGTTTTTTCTACGCTGAAGTGATCGTAGTGTGATTGACAGGAAGTGGGTGTTTCTGGGCGGCAACTCAGCGTTTTCACGGCGTTCGCGGAAAAACGCAGGCGTGCCAGGGAAAAACGCGGGAGTGGCTGGAGAAACGGGGGAGTGGCTGGCCGAACGCAGGTCGTGTTTGTGACGTCAAACCAGGAACGAAACTGACTGAACTGATCGCTAATCGTGAGTAGGTCCGGAACTACTCAGAAACTGCTAAGAAATATGTATTCGCTATTCTGCTAATCTTTCGTTCGCTATTCTGCTAAGCGAAGATACACTCCCAGAGGGCGGCGGCCTAGCGTGTGCAATGCTGCTAAAATCAGCTAGCGAGCGAACAACTCGGAATCACCCCCTAAACACATAAGTGCTAAAAACTTCCTCATTCTCACCCCAGGGGGGAAATCAGTGAATTATCTGCAAATACAGAGCAGAAGGGAGCAATTTACCAGCGGCCAGGCAGAGTGACATAAGAATTCCGCCAGCAGAGCGTACAAGCGCTAATACCCTGACAATTATACAGAGGCTTCCATAGAGACAGAGCTATAATAAGGGAGAGGAGGCAAATCTGTACTCTAAATATACCCCGCTCTCACCAACATGACAAATTATTCCAGTTTACAGACAGCAAGGTGTGATCCGAGACCCAGCCGTAAATCACAGTCTGTCTGAGAGGGAGATATCAGGTTCCCCATTCAGCTGGTCTCCAGCTCTGTAACGTCTGGGCAACAGTAAGGGGCAATCCCTCTGCTGGCTCACCCAGCATGGCACAGGGATGGGCGTGCCATCTTATTTTTACCGCAGGGCACATCATCTAGTACAGGAATTCCTGGCCAGGCGGCCACCACTGTCAGGGGTATTCCTGCTGCGATGTGACAGTGCCCCAGTACTACACGGACCGAGCCGCAGTAGGCAGTGCCAGCAAGAGCAAGCCTGCCGTACTCATGCTTCCATTAATGCCAGTCTGCCTGAGCACCATGACTCTGAAGAGGGACTGTCCTTAGCACCGTAACCTGTATTCGCCAGTGCCAGGGCACCCCCCTGAGAGCTAGCTCGCCCGAGCAAGGTGACCCTAGAAGGCTGGCAGTCCTAGAGCTGTGCCCCAAGTGCCAGTCTGTCTTACTAACACATAAATAAGTGCCAGCCCGCCTCAGCACCATGACACCAGAGAGTGATTGTCATTAGCAATGCGAACACCCACCGAGAGCCAGAGCACTGTGCCCCCTGAGTGACAGCTCGTCCAATCACTGTGCCCATAAGATCCAGCCTGAGATATGTGCCCCAAGTGCGTGTCCACACGTGCCAGCCTCCCTGGGCACCCTGACTCTGCAGAGGATTGTCCTAAGCACTGTAACACCTGATCGCCAGCGTACCACGACACCCCACGCGTGCCAGCTTGCCCAAGCAGTGACCCCCGAGAGGACCAGCCTGTCGTAGCACAGTGGCCTGCCAATCTGCTCTGGCAATACGCACCAGCCTGCTGTGGCTCCGTACCCCTGACTGCCAGCCTGCCACTTTGTCCGCCCAGGTGTTTTCTTAAGTTAGCACCAAACAAGGGAGGAATTGTTCCCACGCAGCAGCAGCAGCAGCGGCGGCCCTGGCAGCACAGGGAATACTCTGTCCCCTGTCTCCCTCACCCTATGGGATCCTGCCACACTCTCAGCTGCATAGGACCAGGAGGGCATCACAGGAGCAGCTCAGGAGGGTCCCAGTGACGTTGCCCCCTGTGTGACTGCAGCACTTCCCCAGGCAGGGGGGCAGGTAGTATAACGTGGCTGCTGCTGCAGAGCTCAGACCTTGCTGCACAGAAGTTTGTATGGGACACTCAGAGTGAGCTGGGGGCCCTCCAGTTGCTGGGGAACTACAGGTCCCAGCATGCTCTGGCTGGCAGTGCCTGCTGGGACCTGTAGTTCCTCTGCAGATGGGGTGTAGGTTGAGCTTCCCTTGACATAACTTTCAGCTGCTTTCAGACACTGGAAGAGTTGAGGGGAATGTTTGGCATTAACCCTGTCACTGCCAGGACCCCGCATGCCTGCCTGTAGCTCTGGTGGAAGGGGGTCTGGCTGTCCCCTGGCACCCCCACAGCGGGGAGCACATGGCTGAGACCTGTAGGATAACCCCCCGGCTTACCTGCCCGCTGGAGTCCTCCTGGATCCCGGGTACACAGCAGCTCGTTGTTCCCCACCGGCGACTCCTCCGCTTCCCCTCCCTGCTCCCCTCTCTCCCCCCAGCAGCCCGGACTCCCCGTGACGTCACCGGCCCCGCCCCGCTACACTCTCTGCACGGGGAGGGGGCGGGGAGACCGGGACCCGGGCCGCGGATTGGACGCCGGACACGTCAGTCAGGAAGTGAACATTCCAAATTTTCCAGGGCTGGGGATGAGCTGATGTCCTGATGTGAGGAGGAAGAGAGAGAGAGGAAACACTGAGGGTGGGGGGCAGAGACTAAGGGCATGGGGCAGGGAGAGGGGTCGCTGAGGGCAAGGGGGGAGAGGAGGAACTGAGGGCAGGGGCAGAAAGAGAGGAGGCACTGAGGGCAGGGTGTCAGAGAGAGGAGGCATTGAGGGCAGGGGGACAGAGAGGAGGCTCTGAGTACAGGGGCAGAGAGAGAGAGAGGAGGCACTGAGGGCAGATACTAAGGGCAGGGGGTAGAGAGAGGGGGCAGGGGGTGCAGAGGGAGGAGGCACTGAGGTTGGGGGGCAGAGAGAAGGGGCACTGAGTACAGGGGCAGGGAGAGGGGGCACAGGGTATGGGGACAGAGAGAGAGAGGGGGCACTGAGATTAGGGGGGCAGAATGAGGAGGCACTGATGGCAGAGAGAGGAGGCACTGAGTGATGAGCATTGAGTACAGGGACAGAGAGGAAGCACTGAGGTTAGGGGGCAGAGAGAGGGGGCACTGAGTACAGGGACAGAGAGGAAGCACTGAGGTTAGGGGGCAGAGAGAGGGGGCACTGAGTACAGGGACAGAGAGGAAGCACTGAGGTTAGGGGGCAGAGAGAGGGGGCACTGAGTACAGGGACAGAGAGGAAGCACTGAGGTTAGGGGGCACTGAGTGCAGGGGCAGAATGAGGGGGTAATGAGTGATGAGCATTGAGTACTGTGGCAGAGAGAGGAGGCACTGAGGTATAAATACAGGGTCAGGGAGAGGAGGCACTGAGCACAGGAGCAGAGATGAGGCACTGAGTACAGGGTCAGAGAGAGGAAGCAGTGAGGGATGAGCACTGAGCACAGGGTCAGAGCGAGGAAGCAGTGAGGGATGAGTATAGGGGCAGGGAGAGGAGGCACTGAGCACATGAGCAGAGAAGAGGCACTCAGTACAGGGTCAGGGAGAGGAGGCACTGAACACAGGAGCAGAGAGGAGGCACTGAGTACAGGGGCAGGGAGAGGAAGCAGTGAGTACAGGGGCAGGAAGAGGAGGCACTGAGCACAGGAGCAGAGAAGAGGCACTCAGTACAGGGTCAGGGAGAGGAGGCACTGAACACAGGAGCAGAGAAGAGGCACTCAGTACAGGGTCAGAAAGAGGAAGCACTGAGCACAGGAGCAGAGAAGAGGCACTGAGTACAGGGTCAGAGAGAGGAGGCACTGAGTACAGGGGCAGGGAGAGGAGGCACTGAGTACAGGGGCAGGAAGAGGAGGCATTGGGTACAGGGGCAGGGAGAGGAGGCATTGGGTACAGGGGCAGGAAGAGGAGTCATTGGGTACAGGAGCAGGAAGAGGAGTCATTGGGTACAGGGGCAGGAAGAGGAGTCATTGGGTACAGGGGCATAGAGAGAGCCCTGGATCCCATAGGACAGATAGCAGGGGCGGGCAGTGGAAACCTATGGCTGACAACCATCAATGTTTCTCATTCAATGTAAATGCATTTTCCTTTGACTTTTGGCTGTGTGGTGGTTGTAACATCGCAGTCTGGTATCCGATGGCTCATCCAGTGGTTGTAACATCGCAGGCTGGTATCCGATGGCTCATCCAGTGGTTGTAACATCGCAGGCTGGTAGCCGATGGCTCATCCAGTGGTTGTAACATCGCAGGCTGGTATCCGATGGCTCATCCAGTGGTTGTAACATCGCAGGCTGGTATCCGATGGCTCATCCAGTGGTTGCAACATCGCAGGCTGGTATCCGATGGCTCATCCAGTGGTTGTAACATCGCAGGCTGGTATCCGATGGCTCATCCAGTGGTTGTAACATCGCAGGCTGGTATCCGATGGCTCATCCAGTGGTTGTAACATAGCAGGCTGGTATCCGATGGCTCATCCAGTGGTAAAGTACCTGCTTTCACCTCTGCTACGCCTGGCACAGTTATACCACCTATGCCGTCGCTTTGCAGCTGCCTAGTTCACGCAAAGACAGATCTGTCCAAGTTCCATCCGAATTAGAGTTCAACGGACAAATGCACAACTGTGTAAATAGAGGCCGCATAGCGGGGGTCATTCCGAGTTGTTCGCTCGTTGCCGATTTTCACTATGCTGCGATTTGCTGCTAACTGCGCATGCGCATGGTACGCAGAGCGCATGCGCTTAGTTATTTAACTAAAAACTTAGTAGATTTACACAAGCTCGAGCGAAGTATTTTCAACGCTCGAGTGATCGTAGTGTGATTGACAGGAAGTGTGTGTTTCTGGGCGACAACTCAGTGTTTTCACGGCGTTTGCTAAAAAACGCAGGCGTGCCAAGGAAAAACGCGGGAGTGGCTGGCCGAACGCAGGGCGTGTTTGTGACGTCAAAACAGGAACTATACGGACTGAGCAGATCGCAATCTGTGAGTAGGTCTGAAGCTACTCAGAAACTGCAAAGAAATATGTAATAGCAATTCTACTAATCTTTCGTTCGCTATTCTGCTAAGCTAAGATACACTCCCAGAGGGCGGCGGCCTAGCGTGTGCAATGCTGCTAAAAGCAGCTGACGAGCGAACAACTCGGAATGAGGGCCAGCGTGCGCAGAGTAACTGCTGCTTTCCACGTGTATTCAGAGTTGGGCGCAGGTATGTGGCTGCCCCGCCCCTATCCCTCCGCATGTGATAGCAGGCGTAACAACTCTCCGCATTTACAGCAGCCAAATCCTGGGTGCAAGAGGTCCAGCAAGAGGCAAATACAACCAAATTGCCGGCAATTCTGTCTATATGCCCCCCATCCGCCGGGGCACATTTACCCTAATTGAGAAAGTCCAGTTGCCGCCCAGTTACACCCACGTAGCTGCAGGCAGTGATCAGGCAAACCTCTGTGCTACGCTGAATATCCCTGCACATCCGCTGAGATGTGCAAGTGCTCTTCAGACGGCCTGGTGAGCAGGTGCAGCTGCTTTGTGTTCAACTCTGAATCAGACCCACTCTGAGCTGTTGTAGCGTCATTTTTTGTCACTGTCACGCCTGAGACTTTATGCTAATACACTGAAGTGCTAAAAGTCATGGGATAGGTGCCTACTATCTTGTAGTGCCCCCTCTAGCCTGGCAAAGTGCAGCAACTGATGTTGCATTGATTCCACAAGTAACCAGATCTCTGAAGAGATGCTGACCCGTGCCGTCTGGATTGGTTCCTATAGCTCCCTGATATTTGTAGGTGCAGGATCTTGTGTGCGAATGGACTTCTCCACCACGCCCCATAAATGCTTGATTGGGCAAATGTGGCCACACCACTTGTCGGAGCTCACCAGAATGCTCCTCAACCCAATTCTGGACAACTTGGGACTGATGACACTGCATTATCCTGCTAAAATATTCCATCGTTGTGGAGGTACATGAAGTCCATGAAGGGCTGCAATTGGTCACCAAGCGCTGTAACATAGTGGTAACCGGTTAATGAGGTATTTAGGCCACGTTAACACACCCCACACCATTATGGAACCACCAGCCTACACGGTACCTTGTTGACAGTTGGTGTCCATGGCCTCATGGGGTCTGCACCACACACAAACCCTACCATCAGCCCGAAAACTGAAACATGACTCATCGGACCACGCCACATGTTGCCACTCAGTCCTCTGGGGTCCAATAAGCAACGTCACAAGCCCAGGTGAGTCACTGTGTCCAGTGTCGTAGTGTTAACAGGGACCACTCTAGTGGGTCTTCTGCTCCCATATCCCATGGAGGATAATGCTCCACTGACCCGCTGGATATGTGTCTGGTATCTCCTGCACCGAATGTGGATGTAATTTGAGCCAGTGTTGCTTGTCTGTTACCACGGACAATTCTGGCTAGATGCCAATGGTCATGATCATGAAGCACCCGTGGTTGGCCACTGCGCTCTACACGGTGGGTGGTATTGCCTTCCCTAAGGTATTCCTGGTAAACAATGTTGAATGTCCACAACAACTTCGGAAATGGAATGTCCCATTCTTTGGGCACCACTATCCTGCCCTGTTTGAACTCCGATAATTCACGTCACTTTACCATGCGCAGCCTAGACAGTGTTGACACTGACTCATGAGATGTCAGATTACAACTGATGCGGGTCTGGCCATTTCCAATTCATCAGAAGATGGTGGTGCCACCTACCATTACCTTTACATACTTCTCTCCAATTACTTTTGGTACTTCAGTGTACTCGTCTAAGCCTTTCAACTGTTGTACATCCATGCACCTGAATGGCAAGGGCTGAGACACCCACTTTGTGAGTCTTTAAATTAAACCATTGGTCACATCGCATAAACTCACAGCAGCTTCCAATGTCAGCTATTAAGCACCATAATTCACAGCCCCTCCTGCGAGACTCTATGGGGTAGATGTAAGAACACTCGTTATGGGGGAAAAGCGATATCAGCACATGTTATGTGAGTAGTGAGATCTCACACATGATTCAACCAATATTTTAGGTGTCGCGTTTCTGTCTTAGCGAACCTTTCTCAAACATCCGTTTTTGAGAAGGGTCGCTAAGACTGAAACGCGTCCAGACTTGTATGCCATCAAGGAAGTGGACTTTGCAGGGAATTGCCTTGGGCTCATCTATGCGATCTGCGGTGGCGCCGTGCTCTCCAGCCCGGGTCCTTCTTGCTTTGTTAAAAACCTAAGCCCACCGCAGCCCCTACAATTGGTGAGCATGTGGACTAAGCACTTGTACCTGCGTTGTGTCACCCTGTTTCTATGTTTTTAAAGTTTTTTTATATACAAAAACTCTGTTGCACTGATATGCACTTACATACACGTTCACAATAAATTTGAGTATTTTATTTTCTCATACGTCCTAGAGGATGCTGGGGACACTTCATAAACCATGGGGTATAGACGGGATCCGCAGGAGACATGGGCACTCTAAGACTTTTACTGGGTGTGAACTGGCTCCTCCCTCTATGCCCCTCCTCCAGACCTCAGTTAGATTCTGTGCCCAGAGAGACTGGACACTAAAAGGGAAGCTCTCCAGAGTTTCTCTGAAAAAGACTTAGGTTTTTTATTATCAGGGAGCACTGCTGGCTACAGACTCCCTGCATCGTGGGACAAGGGGAGAGAAGCAGACCTACTTCTAATTAGTTCAAAGGCTCTGCTTCTTAGGCTACTGGACACCATTAGCTCCAGAGGGTCTGATCGCTAGCCGTGCTAGATGCTCGTTCCTGGAGCCGCGCCGTCAACCCCCTTATAAAGCTAGAAGAAAGAAGCCGGGTGAGTATTGGAAGTGCAGAAGACTTCAGTGACGGCTGACACAGACTGAGGTACTGCGCGGCGGTCGCGCTGCGCGCCATACTCTCACACACACAGCGGCACTGATGGGAGCAGGGTGCAGGGGGGGGCACCCTGAGCAGCAGGAAACCTCAGATTCTGGCACTGGCAGACATAAGGGTGCCTGGGCACTTTATTAACCCCCGCCAGTATAAAAATTATATCAGTGAAAGCGGGACTGAAGCGCGCCATTGAGGGGGGCGTGGCTTAGCCCTCGCAGCGCTAACCAGCGCCATTTTCTCTTCAACAGAGCTGCAGAGACGCTGAGCCTTCCTCTCCACTGTCTAGTAACAGGGGCAAAACAGGGGGGGCACAGTTGATTTGGTGCTTAGCTTATTATTATTATAATAGGAAAAGCGCTGACATACTCTGGGCTGTGTATTGCACACTTCAGGGTAAAGTTAGGCGCTGGGTTGCTGGCAATCTCCCTTTATGTCTCCCTGACAGGCTTAGTGTGGGTCTGTCCCCTATATCTCAGTGTGTTTGGTGTGTCGGAACACGTGTGTCGGCATGTCTGAGGCTGAATGCTCTTCCCAGGAGGAAGTAGGGGTGGAGACAGTGCAGAATGTGGGAGTGGCCCCGTCGACTGCGGATTGGGTGAATATGTTGAGTGTTTTGAATGCTAATGTGGCCTTATTAAATAAGAGATTTGATAAATCTGAGTCCCAGCACCGTGCATGGAGAAGGTCCATGGAGGATGCATTGTCACAAACCCCTTCGGGGGCACAGAAGCGGTCATTTGCCCAGTTGGTGGACACAGATACCGACACGGATTCTGATTCCTGTGTCGACTATAATGATACCAGATTGAATCCTAAACTGGCTAAGAATATTCAGTACTTGATTGTGGCAATAAAGGATGTGTTAAGTATCACGGAGGACCCTGAGGTTCCTGATACGAGGGTCTGCATGTTTAAGGGTAAGAAACCTGAGGTAACGTTCCCTCCCTCTCATGAACTGAATGCTCTTTTTGAAAAGGCTTGGGAAAATCCTGGCAAAAAGTTTTTACTTCCCAAGAGAATTCTGCTGACATATCCATTTCCCTCGGGGGACAGAAAAATGTGGGAGTCAACCCCCTCTGTGGACGAGGCTTTGTCCCGCCTTTCCAAGAAGGTGGCTCTTCCGAGTCCGGACACAGCAGCCCTTAAGGATCCTGCGGATCGTCGGCAGGAAAGCACATTGAAATCGATCTATGTCGCTACGGGTACGCTCCTCAGACCTACCGTGGCGTCGGCATGGGTGAGTAGCGCTATTGAAAAGTGGGCGGATAATTTGTCCTCTGAAATTGATACCCTGGACAGGGATAGCATTCTCGTAACTTTAAGTTACATAAGGGATGCTGCAGCCTATCTGAAAGACGCTGCAAGGGATATTGGCGTTTTGGGATCAAAGGCCAATGCCATGGCAGTCTCGGCTAGGAGGTCATTATGGATTCGTCAATGGAATGCTGATGCTGACTCAAAGCTATGGAGACTCTGCCATATAAAGGTAGTGTCTTGTTTGGTGACGGCCCCGCGGACCTGGTATCTACGGCTACTGCGGGTAAGTCATCATTTCTACCTTATGTCCCTGCACAGCAGAAGGAAACGCCTCACTATCAGATGCAGTCCTTTCGGCCCAATAAGTACAAAAGAGGGCGAGGGGGCTCCTTCCTTGCTACTAGAGGTAGGGGAAGGGGAAAAAGATCACCTGCGGTGGCAAGTTCCCAGGAGCAGAAGCCCTCCACGGCTGCTGCTAAATCCTCTGCATGACGCTGGGGCTCTTCTGCAGGAGACCGCTCCAGTGGGGGCACGTCTCAGGCTTTTCAGTCAGGTCTGGGTTCACTCGGGCCTGGATCCCTTAGATATAGTAACCCAAGGTTACAAACTGGAGTTTCAAGATGTGCCCCCTCAACATTTTTTCAAATCAGCCTTGCCAGCTTCGGTCCCCGAAAGGGAGGTGGTATGCGTGGCCATACAAAAGCTGTGTCAACATCAGGTCATTGTCACTGTACCACCGTCTCAACAAGGAAAAGGCTTTTATTCGAGCCTGTCCGTGGTACCGAAGCCGGATGGCTCGGTCAGACCAATTCTGAACTTAAAATCTCTCAATTTCTATCTGAAGAAATTCAGGTTCAAAATGGAATCTCTTCGGGCTGTGATCTCCAGTCTGGAGGGAAGAGATTTTATGGTGTCGGTAGACATAAAGGATGCGTACTTACACGTTCCCATTTACCCTCCACATCAGGCGTACCTGAGGTTTGCGGTTCAAGATTGTCATTACCAATTTCAGACGTTGCCATTTGGGCTTTCCACGGCTCCAAGGATCTTCACAAAGGTGATGGCGGAAATGATGGTCCTCTTGCGCAAGCAAGGCGTCACAATTATCCCGTACTTGGACGATCTCCTGATAAAGGCGAGATCAGTGGCAAACGCAGGATTTGCATGGGGGGGTTTCCAGAACTGTGCGGAGCCAATCACGGGGTGCGGACTGAGGTGACCCAGTATATGCTGGGTCCGTAAAACTAGTGTGTCTGTGTGTGTGTGTGTATATATATATATATATATACACACAGACACACACACACATAGAATGTAAGCTCTCACGAGCAGGGTCCTCTTCCCTCATGTGCTTACCCTTTTCTTACTTTAATAATCTTCAGCTGCACCAAATCCAGCAGTCTTCTGCCACCTGATACTTAAACCTGTGTCATCTGCTGATGTAGCTATGTTATTTACCCTGTACTTGTCCTATATTGTCGTCAACTGTAAGTTGCTGTTTTCCTGTTTGATTATTTGTTTATGTACTCTGTAATTGGGCGCTGCGGAACCCTTGTGGCACCATATAAATAAAGGAGAATAATAATAATAATATATCTACACATATATATATATACACATACATACACACACATACATACATACATATACACATAGCATATTAAACATGCATACATATATATATATATATGTACACACACATACAGTACACATATATATACACATGTATATATATCATGTGTGTGTGTGTGTTTATATGTATGTATGTACTATGTATATACATGTGTATATATGTATGCACGTGGATATATATGTACTATAAATTAAAATAAAGTAAACTTTTATTGCACTAACAAGTGCCACCAGGGAGACAGCAGGCTGCAGAGGACGCTAGACAGCCATTAATAATACTCGTGCAGCTAAAAAAAAATAAAAAAATTTTTTCTTTCAGTGAAGGGGGGTTTCTGGGTACTCGGAAACCCCCCCTGGGTGCGCCACTGGAGATCACGGGAAAAATTGCTCGAACACGTCTCACTCTCCCTGAAGATTCTGCAGCAACATGGGTGGCTCCTGAATTTGCCGAAATCACAATTGGTTCCGACAACGAGGCTGTCATTTCTAGGCATGATTCTAGACACAGAGTTACAGAGAGTTTTTCTGCGGGTGGAGAAATCTCTGGAAATCCAGAACTTGGTAAAAGGGATTCTCAAACCAGAGAAGGTGTCGATTCATCAGTGCACTCGATTGCTGGGAAAGATGGTGGCGGCCTACGCGGCCATTCCGTTTGGCAGGTTTCATGCAAGGGTGTTTCAGTGGGACCTGCTGGACAAGTGGTCCGGGTCTCACCTACTCATGCACCGGAAAATAGTCCTGTCTTCCAGGACCAGAATCTCTCTCCTGTGGTGGCTACACAGTCCTCACCTTCTAGAGGGACGCAGGTTCGGGATCCAGGATTGGGTCCTGGTGACCACGGATGCAAGTCTCCGGGGATGGGGAGCAGTCACACAGGGGGAAAATTTCCAGGGAAAATGGTCAAGTCAGGAGGCTTGTCTGCACATAAACATTCTGGAATTAAGGGCCATTTACAACGGCCTTCGACAAGCGGAAAATCTTCTTCAAGATCTGCCCGTCTTGATTCAGTCGGACAACATAACAGCAGTGGCGTACATAAACCGCCAAGGCGGCACAAAGAGCAGAGCGGCGATGGCAGAGGCCACAAAAGTTCTCCGCTGGGCGGAAAGATATGTAAGAGCTCTGTCGGCGGTCTTCATTCCAGGAGTGGACAACTGGGAAGCAGACTTCCTCAGCAGACACGATTTCCATCCAGGGAAGTGGGGTCTTCATCAAGAGGTCTTTGCAGACGTGACAAGTCATTGGGGAATTCCTCATGTGGACATGATGGCGTCTCGCCTCAACAAGAATCTTCGGATGTATTGTTCCAGGTCGAGGGACCCTCAAGCAATAGCGGTGGACGCCCTGGTGACACCGTGGGTGTTTCCGTCGGTCTACGTGTTCCATCCGCTTCCACTCATCCCGAAGGTGATAAGGATCGTAAGAAGAACAAGAGTTCCGGCGATACTCATTGTCCCAGACTGGCCAAAGAGGGCCTGGTATCCGGATCTTCAGGAGTTGCTCATAGGAGATCCGTGGCCTCTTCCTCTACGAGAGGACCTGTTACAGCAAGGTCTGTGCGTGTTCCAGGACTTACCGCGGCTGCGTTTGACGGCTAGAAAAGAAGTTACGGCGAAACATTACCACCGTATTTGGAGAAAATATGTGTCTTGGTGTGAATCCAAGAAGGCCCGTACGGAGGAGTTTCAGCTGGGGCGTTTTCTCCATTTTCTACAGGCTGGTGTGGATGCGGGCCTTAAGTTAGGCTCCATTAAGGTACAAATTTCGGCCTTATCAATTTTCTTTCAAAAGGAATTGGCTTCCCTCCCAGAGGTTCAGACTTTCGTGAAAGGGGTGCTGCATATCCAGCCTCCTTTTGTGCCTCCGGTGGCACTGTGGGATCTCAACGTAGTGTTACGATTCCTGCAATCTCCTTGGTTTGAACCTTTACGGAAGGTTGAATTAAAATTCCTCACTTGGAAAGTGGTCATGTTGTTGGCCTTGGCATCCGCAAGGCGGGTATCTGAGTTAGCTGCCTTGTCTCACAAGAGCCCCTATTTGATCTTCCATGAAGATAGAGCGGAGTTGAGGACTCGGCAGCAGTTTCTGCCAAAGGTGGTTTCAGCTTTTCACATGAACCAACCGATTGTGGTGCCGGTGGCTACTGGCGCCCTCATGGACTCAAAGTCTCTGGATGTGGTCAGAGCTTTAAAAATCTATGTAGCCAGAACGGCTCAGATTAGGAAAACGGAGGCTCTGTTTGTCCTATATGCTTCCAACAAGATTGGGATGCTTGCTTCCAAGCAGACTATTGCGCGTTGGATCTGTAATTCGATTCAACAGGCTCATTCTACGGCTGGTTTGCCGTTACCGAAATCGGTTATGGCCCATTCTACCAGGAAGGTGGGCTCATCTTGGGCGGCTGCCCGTGGGGTCTCGGCATTACAGCTTTGCCGAGCGGCTACTTGGTCGGGTTCAAATACTTTTGCAAAGTTCTACAAGTTTGATACCCTGGCTGATGAGGACCTCTTGTTTGGTCAATCGGTGCTGCAGAGTCATCCGCACTCTCCCGCCCGATCTGAAGCTTTGGTATAATCCCCATGGTCTATGAAGTGTCCCCAGCATCCTCTAGGACGTATGAGAAAATAGGATTTTAATACCTACCGGTAAATCCTTTTCTCTTAGTCCGTAGAGGATGCTGGGCGCCCGTCCCAGTGCGGACTCTATCTGCAGTAATGGTTGTAGTTTTTACTTGTGTTACACAATCATTGTGTTTAGTTATAATCAGCCTGTTGCTGGTTTTTTGTTCATGCTGTTGACTGGATTTGGTTACAAATGCCATGTTGTACGGCGTGTTTGTGGTGTGAGCTGGTATGTATCTCACCCTTAGTTTAAACATAATACAGGTTGAGTATCCCATATCCAAATATTCCGAAATACGGAATATTCCGAAATACGGACTTTTTTGAGTGAGAGTGAGATAATGAAACCTTTGTTTTCTGATGGCTCAATGTACACAAACTTTGTTTAATACACAAAGTTATTAAAAATATTGTATTAAATGACCTTCAGGCTGTGTGTATAAGGTGTATATGAAACATAAATGAATTGTGTGAATGTACACACACTTTGTGTAATGCACAAAGTTACAAAAAATATTGGCTAAAATGACCTTCCTGCTGTGTGTATAAGGTGTATATGTAACAAAAATGCATTCTGTGCTTAGACTTGGGTCCTATCACCATGATATCTCATTATGGTATGCAATTATTCCAATATACAGAAAAATCCGATATCCAAAATACCTCTGGTCCCAAGCATTTTGGATAAGGGATACTCAACCTGTAAATCCTTTTCCTCGAAATGTCCGTCTCCCTGGGCACAGTTCTTATAACTGAGGTCTGGAGGAGGGGCATAGAGGGAGGAGCCAGTTCACACCCAGTAAAAGTCTTAGAGTGCCCATGTCTCCTGCGGATCCCGTCTATACCCCATGGTCTATGAAATGTCCCCATCATCCTCTACGGACTAAGAGAAAAGGATTTACCAGTAGGTATTAAAATCCTTTTTTATGTCCTGTTTGATTATAGAGGGTTTTCAAAGCAAACATATGTTTTTGAGTGTAGCGCCACTTGCTGACACCTAAAATATTGGTTGAATTATATGTTTTGCTCATAGGTGTCACAAGACTACTCTTAATTCACTCTTAATTTACAGTGGAACCTCAAAAGTGTATAATATATATAAGAATTGAAATCTCACACATGCCCAGAGCAGCCGGCCGTGGGCGAGACACAGCGCATGTGGGGATCACCGGGGGGGAGGAGTTTTCACTCCCCAGTTTGGCAGACAAGATGTTAATACATCTTGTTGATGTAGCCTCCTGCTCCGCCTCGGTAATGTTCCGTGCCGCTATAATACATCTATGTGCCTCAACCAATCCTGTGACTCTGTAGGCACACACAGGGACGGATCTAGACTTTTCTTTAGGGGAAGGCGGTTTACTGTTTAATCTTGACTCCTCCCTCTACAGTCCCAACTCCTCCCATCTGCAATCCTAACTCCTCCTCTCTCAATTCTGACTGAACTTTTTGAGTGAGACTGAGATAGAGCTTTGTGATTGTTCTATGTACATGTGACTGTGCTATGGGGTAATTGTATTTATTAGCCCTAGTACCCACACACCAGAAAGTGAGGGGCACATGCTCTGTAACCCTTGCTCTCCTGGCTCCTCTGTGCTGCTGTGGTATAAGCTGCAGCACATCATTCTGCCTCAGGCTCTCCCCGGAGAGCTCTCTTCTGCTCAAAAGTGGGTGTGGCTATGACTGTGTAAGGGGGGGGGGGGGGTCGCCCCCTTCGCCCCCCCCCCCCTAGATCTGGCCCTGGGCACACATCATGGGAAACACGTGCGGTGAAACTTTTTAACTACATAGACGCACGCGCAGTTTAAAAGCCAACAAGTTGCATGAATATCTTTATTGTGGTTGGCTGACAATCAGGCCACTAGTGTGCCCCATGAATGAAGTACATTAGGTTTTAAATAGTCATCCAGAAATTACGCAGCATGCAGGATGGGAGGGCTGTGCAGCTGTAAAACATATATAGAATAAAACAAATAGTCTTACAAGTGTTGCAGCTGAATCGGGAACATATTTGGCATGCTGCAACGTGTTTTGTACAGGAAGGCATCAGTAGTGCCACTGTACAGACCATATGCTGAATGCTCAGTGGCCCTCATTCCGAGTTGTTCGCTCGGTATTTTTCATCGCATCGCAGTGAAAATCCGCTTAGTACGCATGCGCAAAGTTCGCACTGCGACTGCGCCAAGTAACTTTACTATGAAGAAAGTATTTTTACTCACGGCTTTTTCTTCGCTCCGGCGATCGTAATGTGATTGACAGGAAATGGGTGTTACTGGGCGGAAACACGGCGTTTCAGGGGCGTGTGGCTGAAAACGCTACCGTTTCCGGGAAAAACGCAGGAGTGGCCGGAGAAACGGAGGAGTGTCTGGGCGAACGCTGGGTGTGTTTGTGACGTCAACCAGGAACGACAAGCACTGAACTGATCGCACAGGCAGAGTAAGTCTGAAGCTACTCTGAAACTGCTAAGTAGTTAGTAATCGCAATATTGCGCATACATCGGTCGCAATTTTAAGAAGCTAAGATTCACTCCCAGTAGGCGGCGGCTTAGCGTGTGTAACTCTGCTAAATTCGCCTTGCGACCGATCAACTCGGAATGAGGGCCAGTGAGTGTGCCTGAGTCTGGATTCTACCATGCTAGTGGCTGCTAGTTTTATGCAGAGTTCCTGATGTTTTAAATGATAAAGCACAAATATAGCATCATAGCACCATCTACTGGCCAAATTGTATATTGCACCGATAGTTATATGCGTTTTATTTACAAAGTGTCAGTTTGCAAAACCCTATGCTTCTAAGCGTGTTTATTCCCAATACTTAAAAGGGCAATGCCCTTAATAGCCTTGTCTCGCTAATAAAAGCATTGCCTTTTAAATATGGGGCATTTACAAGCCGATCATTTGTAATTTAGCCCCTTAGAGTAAGGGGCGGATTTAGATGGTAGTGCGCCCCCAGGCACAACAGTATGGACCACCCCTGACGCCCAATTTTATTATTTTCATTGATTATAAGTCCTCATTTTGGCGATAGGTAATTTAGTATGATATAACTAGTAATAAAACAAGCCATGTGTTATGATATTGCATTTATTTTTAATTATGTATACATATTTACTAAGTAGGACAGCTTACGGGGCAGCCTGCCCATTTCCCACCTGTTTACACTCCACCCTAGATTGTGTACAGTATATAGCAGGGTGGCAGCACTTGTCCTCCGCAGCGGTGGGGCTGATGTAAAAGAAATGATTGGGTACCAGCAACAACAAACACATCTGACAATAATGCAAGAAGGAGCCGGTGGATTTCCCATTAGGGAAAAGTGCATTTTTATCACTGTACATAGGGGGCGCCTCTTGCCAAGGGCGGAACAACAAACTCCCCTGCATCCGATCCTCGCCGTCCCCCATTTACTGCCCTTTTCAGGTGGATGTCTTGTAAATTCATGAATCTAAATTAAATTCCTCTGTATCCAAATAGAAGGCTTGTAGTTATTGATTGTTAAGGACACGGTGACAAACACCTAGTGCCGCATATCACACTGAGATCAGTTCCTCTCCTGATATATATTTCCCTGAGACAGCTGTTTACAGTTTAAGGTGGTCATTCCGAGTTGTTCGCTCGGTAAATTTCTTCGCATCGCAGCGATTTTCCGCTTAGTGCGCATGCGCAATGTCCGCACTGCGACTGCGCCAAGTAAATTTGCTAAGAAGTTAGTCATTTTACTCACGGCATTACGAGGTATTTTCTTCGTTCTGGTGATCGGAGTGTGATTGACAGGAAGTGGGTGTTTCTGGGTGGAAACAGGCCGTTTTATGGGTGTGTGCGGAAAAACGCTGCCGTTTCTGGGAAAAACGCGGGAGTGGCTGGAAAAACGGAGGAGTGTCTGGCCGAACGCTGGGTGTGTTTGTGACGTCAAACCAGGAACGACAAGCACTGAACTGATCGCAGATGCCGAGTAAGTCTGGAGCTACTCAGAAACTGCTAAGAGGTGTGTAATCGCAATTTTGAGAATCTTTCGTTCGCAATTTTAAGAAGCTAAGATTCACTCCCAGTAGGCGGTGGCGTAGCGTGTGCAAAGCTGCTAAAAGCAGCTAGCGAGCGAACAACTCGGAATGACCACCTAAGAGCGATTTCTGAGTCTGTTAGCAGGTAATTGATTTCAGGCAACTATATACTGTGTTAATTAGCCGGTCATTGATCTTATTGAGCGCACACTTGATATTCTTCGAGTAGGTTGAATTATTTAGAGAAAACATCTAATGCCAGCCATACATCTACAGGCCGATTCCCCAGTGCTGACCCACTGATTGGCTATCCTATTTGCTGATTCTTATGATCGCAGATTTGTTGGGGGATCGGCAAAATACAGTATGCTAGAAGTCCCTGACTCACCAATTCCCATTTCTGGGTTGGAATCAAGGATTTCCAGTATGTTGGATGTTGCATATCCCCTGACGCAGGCATCGGGAGAATGGGTAATTGGCACGATACACTACTGATGTATAGGCCTACTAGGATTATAATACCGCTATGGGTATAACACTAGTGGGTGCAAGGAGTGCCATTGCTATGGGGCAAGACGCTTAGGGAGGCCTAGACCCAGGACAAGAATCTGAGAACCAAATTCCAAGATTTGCCGGCTAAGCAATTGTGTCTGATCAATTGCACAGCCTGAATTGTGTTGAGAGGACTCCTGGATACCCTAGAAGACACTGCGGGAGATACGTTACCTTGCTGGGGACTCGCTGCTCATCCTGCACATAGCTAGAAGAGAAGGGGACACTGCGGGTGTTACGTTACCTTGCTGGGGACCCGCTGCTCATCCTGCACATGACTAGAAGAGAAGGAGACACTGCGGGTGATACGTTACCTTGCTGGGGACCCGCTGCTCATCCTGCACATGGCTAGAAGAGAAGAGGACACTGCGGGAGATACGTTACCTTGCTGGGGACTCGCTGCTCATCCTGCACATAGCTAGAAGAGAAGGGGACACTGCGGGTGTTACGTTACCTTGCTGGGGACCCGCTGCTCATCCTGCACATGACTAGAAGGGAAGGAGACACTGCGGGTGATACGTTACCTTGCTGGGGACCCGCTGCTCATCCTGCACATGGCTAGAAGAGAAGAGGACACTGCGGGTGATACGTTACCTTGCTGGGGGCCCGCTGCTCATCCTGCATATGGCTAGAAGAGAAGGAGACACTGCGGGTGATAAGTTACCTTGCTGGGGACCCGCTGCTCATCCTGCACATAGCTAGAAGAGAAGGGGACACTGCGGGTGTTACGTTACCTTGCTGGGGACCCGCTGCTCATCCTGCACATGGCTAGAAGAGAAGAGGACACTGCGGGAGATACGTTACCTTGCTGGGGACTCGCTGCTCATCCTGCACATAGCTAGAAGAGAAGGAGACACTGCGGGTGTTACGTTACCTTGCTGGGGACCCGCTGCTCATCCTGCACATGACTAGAAGAGAAGGAGACACTGCGGGTGATACATTACCTTGCTGGGGACCCGCTGCTCATCCTGCACATGGCTAGAAGAGAAGAGGACACTGCGGGTGATACGTTACCTTGCTGGGGGCCCGCTGCTCTTCCTGCACATGGCTAGAAGAGAAGGAGACACTGCGGGTGATACGTTACCTTGCTGGGGGCCCGCTGCTCATCCTGCATATGGCTAGAAGAGAAGGAGACACTGCGGGTGATACGTTACCTTGCTGGGGACCCGCTGCTCATCCTGCACATGGCTAGAAGAGAAGGAGACACTGCGGGTGATACGTTACCTTGCTGGGGACCCGTTGCTCATCCTGCACATGGCTAGAAGAGAAGAGGACACTGCGGGTGATACGTTACCTTGCTGGAGACTCGCTGCTCATCCTGCACATGGCTAGAAGAGAAGAGGACACTGCGGGTGATACGTTACCTTGCTGGGGACCCGCTCCTCATCCTGCACATGGCTAGAAGAGAAGGAGACACTGCGGGTGATACGTTACCTTGCTGGGGACCCGCTGCTCATCCTGCACATGGATAGAAGAGAAGGAGACACTGCGGGTGATACGTTACCTTGCTGGGGACCCGCTACTCATCCTGCACATGGCTAGAAGAGAAGGGGACACTGCGGGTGATACGTTACCTTGCTGGGGACCCGCTGCTCATCCTGCACATGGCTAGAAGAGAAGGAGACACTGCGGGTGATACGTTACCTTGCTGGGGACACGCTGCTCATCCTGCACATGGATAGAAGAGAAGGAGACACTGCGGTTGTTACGTTACCTTGCTGGTGACCCGCTACTCATCCTGCACATGGCTAGAAGAGAAGGGGACACTGCGGGTGATACGTTACCTTGCTGGGGACTCGCTGCTCATCCTGCACATGGCTAGAAGAGAAGAGGACACTGCGGGTGATACGTTACCTTGCTGGGGACCCGCTGCTCATCCTGCACATGGCTAGAAGAGAAGGGGACACTGCGGGTGATACGTTACCTTGCTGGGGACCCGCTGCTCATCCTGCACATGGCTAGAAGAGAAGGAGACACTGCGGGTGATACGTTACCTTGCTGGGGACCCGCTGCTCATCCTGCACATGACTAGAAGAGAAGGAGACACTGCGGGTGATACGTTACCTTGCTGGGGACCCGCTGCTCATCCTGCACATGGCTAGAAGAGAAGGGGACACTGCGGGTGATACGTTACCTTGCTGGGGACCCGCTGCTCATCCTGCACATGACTAGAAGAGAAGAGGACACTGCGGGTGATACGTTACCTTGCTGGGGACCCGCTACTCATCCTGCACATGTCTAGAAGAGAAGGGGACACTGCGGGTGATACGTTACCTTGCTGGGGACCCGCTGCTCATCCTGCACATGGCTAGAAGAGAAGAGGACACTGCGGGTGATACGTTACCTTGCTGGAGACTCGCTGCTCATCCTGCACATGGCTAGAAGAGAAGAGGACACTGCGGGTGATACGTTACCTTGCTGGGGACCCGCTGCTCATCCTGCACATGGCTAGAAGAGAAGGAGACACTGCGGGTGATACGTTACCTTGCTGGGGACCCGCTGCTCATCCTGCACATGGCTAGAAGAGAAGGAGACACTGCGGTTGTTACGTTACCTTGCTGGGGACCCGCTGCTCATCCTGCACATGGCTAGAAGAGAAGGAGACACTGCGGTTGTTACGTTACCTTGCTGGGGACCCGCTGCTCATCCTGCACATGGATAGAAGAGAAGGAGACACTGCGGGTGATACGTTACCTTGCTGGGGACCCGCTCCTCATATTGCACATGGCTAGAAGAGAAGGAGACACTGCGGTTGTTACGTTACCTTGCTGGGGACCCGCTGCTCATCCTGCACATGGATAGAAGAGAAGGAGACACTGCGGGTGATACGTTACCTTGCTGGGGACCCGCTGCTCATCCTGCACATGGCTAGAAGAGAAGGAGACACTGCGGTTGTTACGTTACCTTGCTGGGGACCCGCTGCTCATCCTGCACATGGATAGAAGAGAAGGGGACACTGCGGGTGATACGTTACCTTGCTGGGGACCCGCTGCTCATCCTGCACATGGCTAGAAGAGAAGAGGACACTGCGGGTGTTACGTTACCTTGCTGGGGACCCGCTGCTCATCCTGCACATGGCTAGAAGAGAAGGAGACACTGCGGGTGATACGTTACCTTGCTGGGGACCCGCTGCTCATCCTGCACATGGCTAGAAGAGAAGGAGACACTGCGGTTGTTACGTTACCTTGCTGGGGACCCGCTGCTCATCCTGCACATGACTAGAAGAGAAGGAGACACTGCGGGTGTTACGTTACCTTGCTGGGAACCCGCTGCTCATCCTGCACATGGCTAGAAGAGAAGGGGGCACTGCGGGTGTTACGTTACCTTGCTGGGGACCCGCTGCTCATCCTGTACATGGCTAGAAGAGAAGAGGACACTGCGGGTGTTACGTTACCTTGCTGGGGACCCGCTGCTCATCCTGCACATGACTAGAAGAGAAGGAGACACTGCGGGTGTTACGTTACCTTGCTGGGGACCCGCTGCTCATCCTGCACATGACTAGAAGAGAAGGAGACACTGCGGGTGTTACGTTACCTTGCTGGGGACCCGCTGCTCATCCTGCACATGGCTAGAAGAGAAGAGGACACTGCGGGTGTTACGTTACCTTGCTGGGGACCCGCTGCTCATCCTGCACATGGCTAGAAGAGAAGGAGACACTGCGGGTGATACGTTACCTTGCTGGGGACCCACTACTCATCCTGCACATGGCTAGAAGAGAAGAGTACACTGCGGGTGATACGTTACCTTGCTGGGGACCCGCTGTTCATCCTGCACATGGCTAGAAGAGAAGGGGGCACTACGGGTGATACGTTACCTTGCTGGGGACCCGCTGCTCATCCTGCACATGGCTAGAAGAGAAGGAGACACTGCGGGTGATACGTTACCTTGCTGGGGACCCGCTGTTCATCCTGCACATGGCTAGAAGAGAAGGGGGCACTACGGGTGATACGTTACCTTGCTGGGGACTCGCTGCTCATCCTGCACATGGCTAGAAGAGAAGGAGACACTGCGGGTGATACGTTACCTTGCTGGGGACCCGCTGCTCATCCTGCACATGGCTAGAAGAGAAGGGGGCACTGCGGGTGTTACGTTACCTTGCTGGGGACCCGCTGCTCATCCTGCACATGTCTAGAAGAGAAGGGGACACTGCGGGTGATACGTTACCTTGCTGGGGACCCGCTGCTCATCCTGCACATGGCTAGAAGAGAAGAGGACACTGCGGGTGTTACGTTACCTTGCTGGGGACCCGCTGCTCATCCTGCACATGGCTAGAAGAGAAGGAGACACTGCGGGTGATACGTTACCTTGCTGGGGACCCGCTGCTCATCCTGCACATGGCTAGAAGAGAAGAGGACACTGCGGGTGATACGTTACCTTGCTGGGGACCCGCTGCTCATCCTGCACATGTCTAGAAGAGAAGAGGACACTGCGGGTGATACGTTACATTGCTGGGGACCCGCTGCTCATCCTGCACATGGCTAGAAGAGAAGAGGACACTGCGGGTGTTACGTTACCTTGCTGGGGACCCGCTGCTCATCCTGCACATGGCTAGAAGAGAAGGAGACACTGCGGGTGATACGTTACCTTGCTGGGGACCCGCTGCTCATCCTGCACATGGCTAGAAGAGAAGAGGACACTGCGGGTGATACGTTACCTTGCTGGGGACCCGCTGCTCATCCTGCACATGGCTAGAAGAGAAGGAGACACTGCGGGTGTTACGTTACCTTGCTGGGGACCCGCTGCTCATCCTGCACATGGCTAGAAGAGAAGGAGACACTGCGGGTGTTACGTTACCTTGCTGGGGACCCGCTGCTCTTCCTGCACATGGATAGAAGAGAAGGAGACACTGCGGGTGATACGTTACCTTGCTGGGGACCCGCTCCTCATCCTGCACATGGCTAGAAGAGAAGAGGACACTGCGGGTGATACGTTACCTTGCTGGGGACTCGCTGCTCATCCTGCACATAGCTAGAAGAGAAGGGGACACTGCGGGTGTTACGTTACCTTGCTGGGGACCCGCTGCTCATCCTGCACATGGCTAGAAGAGAAGAGGACACTGCGGGTGATACGTTACCTTGCTGGGGGCCCGCTGCTCATCCTGCATATGGCTAGAAGAGAAGGAGACACTGCGGGTGATACGTTACCTTGCTGGGGACCCGCTGCTCATCCTGCACATGACTAGAAGAGAAGGAGACACTGCGGGTGATACGTTACCTTGCTGGGGACCCGCTCCTCATCCTGCACATGGCTAGAAGAGAAGGAGACACTTCGGGTGATACGTTACCTTGCTGGGGACCCGCTGCTCATCCTGCACATGGCTAGAAGAGAAGAGGACACTGCGGGTGATACGTTACCTTGCTGGAGACCCGCTGCTCATCCTGCACATGGCTAGAAGAGAAGGAGACACTGCGGGTGTTACGTTACCTTGCTGGGGACCCGCTGCTCATCCTGCACATGGCTAGAAGAGAAGGAGACACTGCGGGTGATACGTTACCTTGCTGGGGACCCGCTGCTCATCCTGCACATGGCTAGAAGAGAAGGAGACACTGCGGTTGTTACGTTACCTTGCTGGGGACCCGCTGCTCATCCTGCACATGGATAGAAGAGAAGGAGACACTGCGGGTGATACGTTACCTTGCTGGGGACCCGCTCCTCATCCTGCACATGGCTAGAAGAGAAGGAGACACTGCGGTTGTTACGTTACCTTGCTGGGGACCCGCTGCTCATCCTGCACATGGATAGAAGAGAAGGAGACACTGCGGGTGATACGTTACCTTGCTGGGGACCCGCTGCTCATCCTGCACATGGCTAGAAGAGAAGGAGACACTGCGGTTGTTACGTTACCTTGCTGGGGACCCGCTGCTCATCCTGCACATGGCTAGAAGAGAAGAGGACACTGCAGGTGTTACGTTACCTTGCTGGGGACCCGCTGCTCATCCTGCACATGGCTAGAAGAGAAGGAGACACTGCGGGTGATACGTTACCTTGCTGGGGACCCGCTGCTCATCCTGCACATGGCTAGAAGAGAAGGAGACACTGCGGTTGTTACGTTACCTTGCTGGGGACCCGCTGCTCATCCTGCACATGACTAGAAGAGAAGGAGACACTGCGGGTGTTACGTTACCTTGCTGGGAAACCGCTGCTCATCCTGCACATGGATAGAAGAGAAGGAGACACTGCGGGTGTTACGTTACCTTGCTGGGAACCCGCTGCTCATCCTGCACATGGCTAGAAGAGAAGGAGACACTGCGGGTGATACGTTACCTTGCTGGGGACCCGCTGCTCATCCTGCACATGGCTAGAAGAGAAGGGGACACTGCGGTGTTACGTTACCTTGCTGGGGACCCGCTGCTCATCCTGCACATGGCTAGAAGAGAAGGAGACACTGCGGGTGATACGTTACCTTGCTGGGGACCCGCTGTTCATCCTGCACATGGCTAGAAGAGAAGGGGGCACTGCGGGTGTTACGTTACCTTGCTGGGGACCCGCTGCTCATCCTGCACATGGCTAGAAGAGAAGGAGACACTGCGGGTGATACGTTACCTTGCTGGGGACCCGCTGCTCATCCTGCACATGGCTAGAAGAGAAGGGGACACTGCGGGTGTTACGTTACCTTGCTGGGGACCCGCTGCTCATCCTGCACATGGCTAGAAGAGAAGGAGACACTGCGGGTGATACGTTACCTTGCTGGGGACCCGCTGTTCATCCTGCACATGGCTAGAAGAGAAGGGGGCACTGCGGGTGTTACGTTACCTTGCTGGGGACCCGCTGCTCATCCTGTACATGGCTAGAAGAGAAGAGGACACTGCGGGTGTTACGTTACCTTGCTGGGGACCCGCTGCTCATCCTGCACATGACTAGAAGAGAAGGAGACACTGCGGGTGTTACGTTACCTTGCTGGGGACCCGCTGCTCATCCTGCACATGACTAGAAGAGAAGGAGACACTGCGGGTGTTACGTTACCTTGCTGGGGACCCGCTGCTCATCCTGCACATGGCTAGAAGAGAAGAGGACACTGCGGGTGATACGTTACCTTGCTGGGGACCCACTACTCATCCTGCACATGGCTAGAAGAGAAGAGGACACTGCGGGTGATACGTTACCTTGCTGGGGACCCGCTGTTCATCCTGCACATGGCTAGAAGAGAAGGGGGCACTACGGGTGATACGTTACCTTGCTGGGGACCCGCTGCTCATCCTGCTCATGGCTAGAAGAGAAGGAGACACTGCGGGAGTTACGTTACCTTGCTGGGGACCCACTACTCATCCTGCACATGGCTAGAAGAGAAGAGGACACTGCGGGTGATACGTTACCTTGGTGGTGACCCGCTGTTCATCCTGCACATGGCTAGAAGAGAAGGGGGCACTACGGGTGATACGTTACCTTGCTGGGGACCCGCTGCTCATCCTGCACATAGCTAGAAGAGAAGGAGACACTGCGGGTGATACGTTACCTTGCTGGGGACCCGCTGTTCATCCTGCACATGGCTAGAAGAGAAGGGGGCACTACGGGTGATACGTTACCTTGCTGGGGACTCGCTGCTCATCCTGCACATGGCTAGAAGAGAAGGAGACACTGCGGGTGATACGTTACCTTGCTGGGGACCCGCTGCTCATCCTGCACATGGCTAGAAGAGAAGAGGACACTGCGGGTGTTACGTTACCTTGCTGGGGACCCGCTGCTCATCCTGCACATGGCTAGAAGAGAAGGAGACACTGCGGGTGATACGTTACCTTGCTGGGGACCCGCTGCTCATCCTGCACATGGCTAGAAGAGAAGGGAACACTGCGGGTGATACGTTACCTTGCTGGGGACCCGCTGCTCATTCTTCACATGGCTAGAAGAGAAGAGGACACTGCGGGTGATACGTTACCTTGCTGGGGACCCGCTGCTCATCCTGCACATGGCTAGAAGAGAAGGGGACACTGCGGGTGATACGTTACCTTGCTGGGGACCCGCTGCTCATTCTTCACATGGCTAGAAGAGAAGAGGACACTGCGGGTGATACGTTACCTTGCTGGGGACCCGCTGCTCATCCTGCACATGGCTAGAAGAGAAGAGGACACTGCGGGTGATACGTTACCTTGCTGGGGACCCGCTGCTCATCCTGCACATGGCTAGAAGAGAAGGGGGCACTGCGGGTGTTACGTTACCTTGCTGGGGACCCGCTGCTCATCCTGCACATGTCTAGAAGAGAAGGGGACACTGCGGGTGATACGTTACCTTGCTGGGGACCCGCTGCTCATCCTGCACATGGCTAGAAGAGAAGGAGACACTGCGGGTGATACGTTACCTTGCTGGGGACCCGCTGCTCATCCTGCACATGGCTAGAAGAGAAGAGGACACTGCGGGTGTTACGTTACCTTGCTGGGGACTCGCTGCTCATCCTGCACATGGCTAGAAGAGAAGGGGACACTGCGGGTGTTACGTTACCTTGCTGGGGACCCACTGCTCATCCTGCACATGGCTAGAAGAGAAGGGGGCACTGCGGGTGATACGTTACCTTGCTGGGGGCCCGCTGCTCATCCTGCACATGGCTAGAAGAGAAGGAGACACTGCGGGTGATACGTTACCGTGCTGGGGACCCGCTGCTCATCCTGCACATGACTAGAAGAGAAGGAGACACTGCGGGTGATACGTTACCTTGCTGGGGACCCGCTGCTCATCCTGCACATGGCTAGAAGAGAAGAGGACACTGCGGGTGATACGTTACCTTGCTGGGGGCCCGCTGCTCATCCTGCATATGGCTAGAAGAGAAGGAGACACTGCGGGTGATACGTTACCTTGCTGGGGACCCGCTGCTCATCCTGCACATGGCTAGAAGAGAAGAGGACACTGCGGGTGATACGTTACCTTGCTGGGGACCCGCTGCTCATCCTGCACATGGCTAGAAGAGAAGGGGACACTGCGGGTGATACGTTACCTTGCTGGAGACTCGCTGCTCATCCTGCACATGGCTAGAAGAGAAGAGGACACTGCGGGTGATACGTTACCTTGCTGGGGACCCGCTGCTCATCCTGCACATGGCTAGAAGAGAAGGAGACACTGCGGGTGTTACGTTACCTTGCTGGGGACCCGCTGCTCATCCTGCACATGGCTAGAAGAGAAGGAGACACTGCGGGTGATACGTTACCTTGCTGGGGACCCGCTGCTCATCCTGCACATGGCTAGAAGAGAAGGGGACACTGCGGGTGATACGTTACCTTGCTGGGGACCCGCTCCTCATCCTGCACATGGCTAGAAGAGAAGGAGACACTGCGGTTGTTACGTTACCTTGCTGGGGACCCGCTGCTCATCCTGCACATGGATAGAAGAGAAGGAGACACTGCGGGTGATACGTTACCTTGCTGGGGACCCGCTGCTCATCCTGCACATGGCTAGAAGAGAAGAAGACACTGCGGTTGTTACGTTACCTTGCTGGGGACCCGCTGCTCATCCTGCACATGGATAGAAGAGAAGGAGACACTGCGGGTGATACGTTACCTTGCTGGGGACTCGCTCCTCATCCTGCACATGGCTAGAAGAGAAGGAGACACTGCGGTTGTTACGTTACCTTGCTGGGGACCCGCTGCTCATCCTGCACATGGATAGAAGAGAAGGAGACACTGCGGGTGATACGTTACCTTGCTGGGGACCCGCTGCTCATCCTGCACATGGCTAGAAGAGAAGGAGACACTGCGGTTGTTACGTTACCTTGCTGGGGACCCGCTGCTCATCCTGCACATGGATAGAAGAGAAGGGGACACTGCGGGTGATACGTTACCTTGCTGGGGACCCGCTGCTCATCCTGCACATGTCTAGAAGAGAAGGGGACACTGCGGGTGTTACGTTACCTTGCTGGGGACCCACTACTCATCCTGCACATGGCTAGAAGAGAAGAGGACACTGCGGGTGATACGTTACCTTGCTGGGGACCCGCTGCTCATCCTGCACATGGCTAGAAGAGAAGAGGACACTGCGGGTGTTACGTTACCTTGCTGGGGACCCGCTGCTCATCCTGCACATGGCTAGAAGAGAAGGAGACACTGCGGGTGTTACGTTACCTTGCTGGGGACCCGCTGCTCATCCTGCACATGGCTTGAAGAGAAGAGGACACTGCGGGTGTTACGTTACCTTGCTGGGGACCCGCTGCTCATCCTGCACATGGCTAGAAGAGAAGGAGACACTGCGGGTGATACGTTACCTTGCTGGGGACCCGCTCCTCATCCTGCACATGGCTAGAAGAGAAGGAGACACTGAGGGTGATATGTTACCTTGCTGGGGACCCGCTGCTCATCCTTCACATGGCTAGAAGAGAAGGAGACACTGCGGTTGTTACGTTACCTTGCTGGGGACCCGCTGCTCATCCTGCACATGACTAGAAGAGAAGGAGACACTGCGGGTGTTACGTTACCTTGCTGGGAACCCGCTGCTCATCCTGCACATGGATAGAAGAGAAGGAGACACTGCGGGTGTTACGTTACCTTGCTGGGGACCCGCTGCTCATCCTGCACATGGCTAGAAGAGAAGGGGACACTGCGGGTGATACATTACCTTGCTGGGGACCCGCTGCTCATCCTGCACATGGCTAGAAGAGAAGGAGACACTGCGGGTGATACGTTACCTTGCTGGGGACCCGCTGTTCATCCTGCACATGGCTAGAAGAGAAGGGGGCACTGCGGGTGTTACGTTACCTTGCTGGGGACCCGCTGCTCATCCTGTACATGGCTAGAAGAGAAGAGGACACTGCGGGTGTTACGTTACCTTGCTGGGGACCCGCTGCTCATCCTGCACATGACTAGAAGAGAAGGAGACACTGCGGGTGTTACGTTACCTTGCTGGGGACCCGCTGCTCATCCTGCACATGGCTAGAAGAGAAGGAGACACTGCGGGTGATACGTTACCTTGCTGGGGACCCACTACTCATCCTGCACATGGCTAGAAGAGAAGAGGACACTGCGGGTGATACGTTACCTTGCTGGGGACCCGCTGTTCATCCTGCACATGGCTAGAAGAGAAGGGGGCACTACGGGTGATACGTTACCTTGCTGGGGACCCGCTGCTCATCCTGCACATGGCTAGAAGAGAAGGAGACACTGCGGGTGATACGTTACCTTGCTGGGGACCTGCTGCTCATCCTGCACATGACTAGAAGAGAAGGAGACACTGCGGGTGTTACGTTACCTTGCTGGGGACCCGCTGCTCATCCTGCACATGGCTAGAAGAGAAGAGGACACTGCGGGTGTTACGTTACCTTGCTGGGGACCCGCTGCTCATCCTGCACATGGCTAGAAGAGAAGGAGACACTGCGGGTGATACGTTACCTTGCTGGGGACCCACTACTCATCCTGCACATGGCTAGAAGAGAAGAGGACACTGCGGGTGATACGTTACCTTGCTGGGGACCCGCTGTTCATCCTGCACATGGCTAGAAGAGAAGGGGGCACTACGGGTGATACGTTACCTTGCTGGGGACCCGCTGCTCATCCTGCACATGGCTAGAAGAGAAGGAGACACTGCGGGTGATACGTTACCTTGCTGGGGACCCGCTGCTCATCCTGCACATGGCTAGAAGAGAAGGGGACACTGCGGGTGATACGTTACCTTGCTGGGGACCCGCTGCTCATCCTGCACATGGCTAGAAGAGAAGGGGGCACTACGGGTGATACGTTACCTTGCTGGGGACCCGCTGTTCATCCTGCACATGGCTAGAAGAGAAGAGGACACTGCGGGTGATACGTTACCTTGCTGGGGACCCGCTGTTCATCCTGCACATGGCTAGAAGAGAAGGGGGCACTGCGGGTGATACGTTACCTTGCTGGGGACCCGCTGCTCATCCTGCACATAGCTAGAAGAGAAGGAGACACTGCGGGTGATACGTTACCTTGCTGGGGACCCGCTGCTCATCCTGCACATGGCTAGAAGAGAAGGGGACACTGCGGGTGACACGTTACCTTGCTGGGGACCCGCTGCTCATCCTGCACATGGCTAGAAGAGAAGGGGACACTGCGGGTGATACGTTACCTTGCTGGGGACCCGCTGCTCATCCTGCACATGGCTAGAAGAGAAGAGGACACTGCGGGTGATACGTTACCTTGCTGGGGACTCGCTGCTCATCCTGCACATGGCTAGAAGAGAAGGAGACACTGCGGGTGATACGTTACCTTGCTGGGGACCCGCTGCTCATCCTGCACATGGCTAGAAGAGAAGGGGGCACTGCGGGTGTTACGTTACCTTGCTGGGGACCCGCTGCTCATCCTGCACATGTCTAGAAGAGAAGGGGACACTGCGGGTGATACGTTACCTTGCTGGGGACCCGCTGCTCATCCTGCACATGGCTAGAAGAGAAGGAGACACTGCGGGTGATACGTTACCTTGCTGGGGACCTGCTGCTCATCCTGCACATGGCTAGAAGAGAAGGGGACACTGCGGGTGATACGTTACCTTGCTGGGGACCCGCTGCTCATCCTGCACATGTCTAGAAGAGAAGGGGACACTGCGGGTGATACGTTACCTTGCTGGGGACCCGCTGCTCATCCTGCACATGGCTAGAAGAGAAGGAGACACTGCGGGTGATACGTTACCTTGCTGGGGACCCGCTGCTCATCCTGCACATGGCTAGAAGAGAAGGGGGCACTGCGGGTGTTACGTTACCTTGCTGGGGACCCGCTGCTCATCCTGCACATGTCTAGAAGAGAAGGGGACACTGCGGGTGATACGTTACCTTGCTGGGGACCCGCTGCTCATCCTGCACATGGCTAGAAGAGAAGGAGACACTGCGGGTGATACGTTACCTTGCTGGGGACCCGCTGCTCATCCTGCACATGGCTAGAAGAGAAGAGGACACTGCGGGTGATACGTTACCTTGCTGGGGACCCGCTGCTCATCCTGCACATGGCTAGAAGAGAAGAGGACACTGCGGGTGATACGTTACCTTGCTGGGGACCCGCTGCTCATCCTGCACATGGCTAGAAGAGAAGGGGACACTGCGGGTGTTACGTTACCTTGCTGGGGACCCGCTGCTCATCCTGCACATGGCTAGAAGAGGAGGAGACACTGCGGGTGATACGTTACCTTGCTGGGGACCCGCTGCTCATCCTGCACATGGGTAGAAGAGAAGGAGACACTGCGGGTGATACGTTACCTTGCTGGGGACCCGCTGCTCATCCTGCACATGTCTAGAAGAGAAGAGGGCACTACGGGTGATACGTTACCTTGCTGGGGACTCGCTGCTCATCCTGCACATGGATAGAAGAGAAGGAGACACTGCGGGTGATACGTTACCTTGCTGGGGACCCGCTGCTCATCCTGCACATGGCTAGAAGAGAAGAGGACACTGCGGGTGATACGTTACCTTGCTGGGGACCCGCTGCTCATCCTGCACATGGCTAGAAGAGAAGGGGACACTGCGGGTGATATGTTACCTTGCTGGGGACCCGCTGCTCGTCCTGCACATGTCTAGCAGAGAAGAGGACACTGCGGGTGATACGTTACCTTGCTGGGGACCCGCTGCTCATCCTGCACATGGCTAGAAGAGAAGAGGACACTGCGGGTGATAGGTTACCTTGCTGGGGACCCGCTGCTCATCCTGCACATGGCTAGAAGAGAAGAGGACACTGCGGGTGATACGTTACCTTGCTGGGGACCCGCTGCTCATCCTGCACATGGCTAGAAGAGAAGGAGACACTGCGGGTGTTACGTTACCTTGCTGGGGACCCACTACTCATCCTGCACATGGCTAGAAGAGAAGGGGGCACTACGGGTGTTACGTTACCTTGCTGGGGACCCGCTGCTCATCCTGCACATGTCTAGAAGAGAAGAGGACACTGCGGGTGATACGTTACCTTGCTGGGGACCCGCTGCTCATCCTGCACATGGCTAGAAGAGAAGGAGACACTGCGGGTGATACGTTACCTTGCTGGGGACCCGCTGCTCATCCTGCACATGGCTAGAAGTGAAGGGGACACTGCGGGTGTTACGTTACCTTGCTGGGGACCCACTACTCATCCTGCACATGGCTAGAAGAGAAGGGGGCACTGCGGGTGTTACGTTACCTTGCTGGGGACCCGCTGCTCATCCTGCACATGGCTAGAAGAGAAGAGGACACTGCGGGTGATACGTTACCTTGCTGGGGGCCCGCTGCTCATCCTGCACATGGCTAGAAGAGAAGAGGACACTGCGGGTGATACGTTACCTTGCTGGGGACCCGCTGCTCATCCTGCACATGGCTAGAAGAGAAGGAGACACTGCGGTTGTTACGTTACCTTGCTGGGGACCCGCTGCTCATCCTGCACATGGCTAGAAGAGAAGGGGGCACTGCGGGTGATACGTTACCTTGCTGGGGACCCGCTGCTCATCCTGCACATGGCTAGAAGAGAAGGAGACACTGCGGTTGTTACGTTACCTTGCTGGGGACCCGCTGCTCATCCTGCACATGGCTAGAAGAGAAGAGGACACTGCGGGTGATACGTTACCTTGCTGGGGACCCGCTGCTCATCCTGCACATGGCTAGAAGAGAAGGGGACACTGCGGGTGTTACGTTACCTTGCTGGGGACCCACTACTCATCCTGCACATGGCTAGAAGAGAAGGGGGCACTACGGGTGTTACGTTACCTTGCTGGGGACCCGCTGCTCATCCTGCACATGTCTAGAAGAGAAGAGGACACTGCGGGTGATACGTTACCTTGCTGGGGACCCGCTGCTCATCCTGCACATGGCTAGAAGAGAAGGAGACACTGCGGGTGTTGCGTTACCTTGCTGGGGACCCGCTGTTCATCCTGCACATGGCTAGAAGAGAAGGGGACACTGCGGGTGATACGTTACCTTGCTGGGGACCCACTACTCATCCTGCACATGGCTAGAAGAGAAGGGGGCACTGCGGGTGTTACGTTACCTTGCTGGGGACCCGCTGCTCATCCTGCACATGGCTAGAAGAGAAGAGGACACTGCGGGTGATACGTTACCTTGCTGGGGGCCCGCTGCTCATCCTGCACATGGCTAGAAGAGAAGAGGACACTGCGGGTGATACGTTACCTTGCTGGGGACCCGCTGCTCATCCTGCACATGGCTAGAAGAGAAGGAGACACTGCGGTTGTTACGTTACCTTGCTGGGGACCCGCTGCTCATCCTGCACATGGCTAGAAGAGAAGGGGGCACTGCGGGTGATACGTTACCTTGCTGGGGGCCCGCTGCTCATCCTGCACATGGCTAGAAGAGAAGGAGACACTGCGGTTGTTACGTTACCTTGCTGGGGACCCGCTGCTCATCCTGCACATGGCTAGAAGAGAAGAGGACACTGCGGGTGATACGTTACCTTGCTGGGGACCCGCTGCTCATCCTGCACATGGCTAGAAGAGAAGGAGACACTGCGGGTGTTACGTTACCTTGCTGGGGACCCGCTGCTCATCCTGCACATGGCTAGAAGAGAAGGGGGCACTGCGGGTGATACGTTACCTTGCTGGGGACCCGCTGCTCATCCTGCACATGGCTAGAAGAGAAGGAGACACTGCGGTTGTTACGTTACCTTGCTGGGGATCCGCTGCTCATCCTGCACATGGATAGAAGAGAAGGGGGCACTGCGGGTGATACGTTACCTTGCTGGGGACGCGCTGCTCATCCTGCACATGGCTAGAAGAGAAGAGGAGACTGCGGGTGATACGTTACCTTGCTGGGGACCCGCTGCTCATCCTGCACATGGCTAGAAGAGAAGAGGACACTGCGGGTGATACGTTACCTTGCTGGGGACCCGCTCCTCATCCTGCACATGGCTAGAAGAGAAGAGGACATTGCGGGTGATACGTTACCTTGCTGGGGACCCGCTGCTCATCCTGCACATGGCTAGAAGAGAAGAGGACACTGCGGGTGTTACGTTACCTTGCTGGGGACCCGCTGCTCATCCTGCACATGGCTAGAAGAGAAGTAGACACTGCGGGTGTTACGTTACCTTGCTGGGGACCCGCTGCTCATCCTGCACATGGCTAGAAGAGAAGGGAACACTGCGGGTGATACGTTATCTTGCTGGGGACCCGCTGCTCATCCTGCACATGGCTAGAAGAGAAGAGGACACTGCGGGTGATACGTTACCTTGCTGGGGACTCGCTGCTCATTCTGCACATGGCTAGAAGAGAAGGAGACACTGCGGGTGATACGTTACCTTGCTGGGGACCCGCTGCTCATCCTGCACATGTCTAGAAGAGAAGGAGACACTACGGGTGATACGTTACCTTGCTGGGGACCCGCTGCTCATCCTGCACATGGCTAGAAGAGAAGAGGACACTGCGGGTGATACGTTACCTTGCTGGGGACTCGCTGCTCATTCTGCACATGGCTAGAAGAGAAGGAGACACTGCGGGTGATACGTTACCTTGCTGGGGACCCGCTGCTCATCCTGCACATGGCTAGAAGAGAAGAGGACACTGCGGGTGATATGTTACCTTGCTGGGGACCCGCTGCTCATTCTGCACATGGCTAGAAGAGAAGGAGACACTGCGGGTGATATGTTACCTTGCTGGGGACCCGCTGCTCATCCTGCACATGGCTAGAAGAGAAGGAGACACTGCGGGTGATACGTTACCTTGCTGGGACCCGCTGCTCATCCTGCACATGTCTAGAAGAGAAGGAGACACTGCGGGTGATACGTTACCTTGCTGGGGACCCGCTGCTCATCCTGCACATGGCTAGAAGAGAAGAGGACACTGCGGGTGTTACGTTACCTTGCTGGGGACCCGCTGCTCATCCTGCACATGGCTAGAAGAGGACACTGCGGGTGTTACGTTATCTTGCTGGGGACCCGCTGCTCATCCTGCACATGGCTAGAAGAGAAGGGGACACTGCGGGTGATATGTTACCTTGCTGGGGACCCGCTGCTCATCCTGCACATGGCTAGAAGAGAAGGAGACACTGCGGGTGTTACGTTACCTTGCTGGGGACCCGCTGCTCATCCTGCACATGGCTAGAAGAGAAGGAGACACTGCGGGTGTTACGTTACCTTGCTGGGGACCCGCTGCTTATCCTGCACATGGCTAGAAGAGAAGAGGACACTGCGGGTGTTACGTTACCTTGCTGGGGACCCGCTGCTCATCCTGCACATGGATAGAAGAGAAGGAGACACTGCGGGTGATACGTTACCTTGCTGGGGACCCGCTGCTCATCCTGCACATGGCTAGAAGAGAAGGAGACACTGCGGGTGATACGTTACCTTGCTGGGGACCCGCTGCTCATCCTGCACATGGCTAGAAGAGAAGGAGACACTGCGGGTGATACGTTACCTTGCTGGGGACCCGCTGCTCATCCTGCACATGGCTAGAAGAGAAGAGGACACTGCGGGTGATACGTTACCTTGCTGGGGGCCCGCTGCTCATCCTGCACATGGCTAGAAGAGAAGGAGACACTGCGGTTGTAGCGTTACCTTGCTGGGGACCCGCTGCTCATCCTGCACATGGATAGAAGAGAAGGAGACACTGCGGGTGTTACGTTACCTTGCTGGGGACCCGCTGCTCATCCTGCACATGGGTAGAAGAGAAGGGGGCACTGCGGGTGATACGTTACCTTGCTGGGGGCCCGCTGCTCATCCTGCACATGGCTAGAAGAGAAGGAGACACTGCGGTTGTTACGTTACCTTGCTGGGGACCCGCTGCTCATCCTGCACATGGATAGAAGAGAAGGAGACACTGCGGGTGATACGTTACCTTGCTGGGGACCCGCTGCTCATCCTGCACATGGATAGAAGAGAAGGGGACACTGCGGGTGATACGTTACCTTGCTGGGGACCCGCTGCTCATCCTGCACATGGCTAGAAGAGAAGAGGACACTGCGGGTGTTACGTTACCTTACTAGGGACCCGCTGCTCATCCTGCACATGGCTAGAAGAGGACACTGCGGGTGATATGTTACCTTGCTGGGGACCCGCTGCTCATCCTGCACATGGCTAGAAGAGAAGAGGACACTGCGGGTGATATGTTACCTTGCTGGGGACCCGTTGCTCATCCTGCACATGGCTAGAAGAGAAGAGGACACTGCGGGTGTTACGTTACCTTGCTGGGGACCCGCTGCTCATCCTGCACATGGCTAGAAGAGAAGAGGACACTGCGGGTGTTACGTTACCTTGCTGGGGACCCGCTGCTCATCCTGCACATGGCTAGAAGAGAAGAGGACACTGCGGGTGATACGTTACCTTGCTGGGGACTCGCTGCTCATTCTGCACATGGCTAGAAGAGAAGGAGACACTGCGGGTGATACGTTACCTTGCTGGGGACCCGCTGCTCATCCTGCACATGGCTAGAAGAGAAGAGGACACTGCGGGTGATATGTTACCTTGCTGGGGACCCGCTGCTCATTCTGCACATGGCTAGAAGAGAAGGAGACACTGCGGGTGATATGTTACCTTGCTGGGGACCCGCTGCTCATCCTGCACATGGCTAGAAGAGAAGGAGACACTGCGGGTGATACGTTACCTTGCTGGGACCCGCTGCTCATCCTGCACATGTCTAGAAGAGAAGGAGACACTGCGGGTGATACGTTACCTTGCTGGGGACCCGCTGCTCATCCTGCACATGGCTAGAAGAGAAGGAGACACTGCGGGTGTTACGTTACCTTGCTGGGGACCCGCTGCTCATCCTGCACATGGCTAGAAGAGGACACTGCGGGTGTTACGTTATCTTGCTGGGGACCCGCTGCTCATCCTGCACATGGCTAGAAGAGAAGGGGACACTGCGGGTGATATGTTACCTTGCTGGGGACCCGCTGCTCATCCTGCACATGGCTAGAAGAGAAGGAGACACTGCGGGTGTTACGTTACCTTGCTGGGACCCGCTGCTCATCCTGCACATGGCTAGAAGAGGAGGAGACACTGCGGATGTTACGTTACCTTGCTGGGGACCCGCTGCTTATCCTGCACATGGCTAGAAGAGAAGGAGACACTGCGGGTGATACGTTACCTTGCTGGGGACCCGCTGCTCATCCTGCACATGGCTAGAAGAGAAGAGGACACTGCGGGTGTTACGTTACCTTGCTGGGGACCCGCTGCTCATCCTGCACATGGATAGAAGAGAAGGAGACACTGCGGGTGATACGTTACCTTGCTGGGGACCCGCTGCTCATCCTGCACATGGCTAGAAGAGAAGGAGACACTGCGGGTGATACGTTACCTTGCTGGGGACCCGCTGCTCATCCTGCACATGGCTAGAAGAGAAGGAGACACTGCGGGTGATACGTTACCTTGCTGGGGACCCGCTGCTCATCCTGCACATGGCTAGAAGAGAAGAGGACACTGCGGGTGATACGTTACCTTGCTGGGGGCCCGCTGCTCATCCTGCACATGGCTAGAAGAGAAGGAGACACTGCGGTTGTTACGTTACCTTGCTGGGGACCCGCTGCTCATCCTGCACATGGATAGAAGAGAAGGAGACACTGCGGGTGTTACGTTACCTTGCTGGGGACCCGCTGCTCATCCTGCACATGGCTAGAAGAGAAGGAGACACTACGGTTGTTACGTTACCTTGCTGGGGACCCGCTGCTCATCCTGCACATGGATAGAAGAGAAGGAGACACTGCGGGTGATACGTTACCTTGCTGGGGTCCCGCTGCTCATCCTGCACATGGATAGAAGAGAAGGGGACACTGCGGGTGATACGTTACCTTGCTGGGGACCCGCTGCTCATCCTGCACATGGCTAGAAGAGAAGAGGACACTGCGGGTGTTACGTTACCTTACTAGGGACCCGCTGCTCATCCTGCACATGGCTAGAAGAGGACACTGCGGGTGATATGTTACCTTGCTGGGGACCCGCTGCTCATCCTGCACATGGCTAGAAGAGAAGAGGACACTGCGGGTGATATGTTACCTTGCTGGGGACCCGTTGCTCATCCTGCACATGGCTAGAAGAGAAGAGGACACTGCGGGTGTTACGTTACCTTGCTGGGGACCCGCTGCTCATCCTGCACATGGCTAGAAGAGAAGAGGACACTGCGGGTGTTAAGTTACCTTGCTGGGGACCCGCTGCTCATCCTGCACATGGCTAGAAGAGAAGAGGACACTGCGGGTGTTAGGTTACCTTGCTGGGGACCCGCTGCTCATCCTGCACATGGCTAGAAGAGAAGGGGACACTGCGGGTGATACGTTACCTTGCTGGGGACCCACTACTGATCCTGCACATGGCTAGAAGAGAAGAGGACACTGCGGGTGATACGTTACCTTGCTGGGGACCCGCTGCTCATCCTGCACATGGCTAGAAGAGAAGGGGACACTGCGGGTGATACGTTACCTTGCTGGGGACCCGCTGCTCATCCTGCACATGACTAGAAGAGAAGAGGACACTGCGGGTGATATGTTACCTTGCTGGGGACCCGCTGCTCATCCTGCACATGGATAGAAGAGAAGGGGTGCACTGCGGGTGATACGTTACCTTGCTGGGGACCCGCTGCTCATCCTGCACATGACTAGAAGAGAAGGTGACACTGCGGGTGATACGTTACCTTGCTGGGGACCCGTTGCTCATCCTGCACATGGCTAGAAGAGAAGAGGACACTGCGGGTGTTACGTTACCTTACTAGGGACCCGCTGCTCATCCTGCACATGGCTAGAAGAGGACACTGCGGGTGATATGTTACCTTGCTGGGGACCCGCTGCTCATCCTGCACATGGCTAGAAGAGAAGAGGACACTGCGGGTGATACGTTACCTTGCTGGGGACCCTCTGCTCATCCTGCACATGGCTAGAAGAGAAGAGGACACTGCGGGTGATACGTTACCTTGCTGGGGACCCGCTGCTTATCCTGCACATGGCTAGAAGAGAAGAGGACACTGCGGGTGATACGTTACCTTGCTGGGGACCCGCTGCTTATCCTGCACATGGATAGAAGAGAAGGGGACACTGCGGGTGATACATTACCTTGCTGGGGACCCGCTGCTCATCCTGCACATGTCTAGAAGAGAAGAGGACACTGCGGGTGATACGTTACCTTGCTGGGGGCCCGCTGCTCATCCTGCACATGGCTAGAAGAGAAGGGGACACTGCGGGTGATACGTTACCTTGCTGGGGACCCACTGCTCATCCTGCACATGGCTAGAAGAGAAGGAGACACTGCGGGTGTTACGTTACCTTGCTGGGGACCCGCTGCTCATCCTGCACATGGCTAGAAGAGAAGGAGACACTGCGGGTGTTACGTTACCTTGCTGGGGACCCGCTGCTTATCCTGCACATGGCTAGAAGAGAAGGAGACACTGCGGGTGATACGTTACCTTGCTGGGGACCCGCTGCTCATCCTGCACATGGCTAGAAGAGAAGAGGACACTGCGGGTGTTACGTTACCTTGCTGGGGACCCGCTGCTCATCCTGCACATGGATAGAAGAGAAGGAGACACTGCGGGTGATACGTTACCTTGCTGGGGACCCGCTGCTCATCCTGCACATGGCTAGAAGAGAAGGAGACACTGCGGGTGATACGTTACCTTGCTGGGGACCCGCTGCTCATCCTGCACATGGCTAGAAGAGAAGGAGACACTGCGGGTGATACGTTACCTTGCTGGGGACCCGCTGCTCATCCTGCACATGGCTAGAAGAGAAGAGGACACTGCGGGTGATACGTTACCTTGCTGGGGGCCCGCTGCTCATCCTGCACATGGCTAGAAGAGAAGGAGACACTGCGGTTGTTACGTTACCTTGCTGGGGACCCGCTGCTCATCCTGCACATGGATAGAAGAGAAGGAGACACTGCGGGTGTTACGTTACCTTGCTGGGGACCCGCTGCTCATCCTGCACATGGCTAGAAGAGAAGGGGGCACTGCGGGTGATACGTTACCTTGCTGGGGGCCCGCTGCTCATCCTGCACATGGCTAGAAGAGAAGGAGACACTGCGGTTGTTACGTTACCTTGCTGGGGACCCGCTGCTCATCCTGCACATGGATAGAAGAGAAGGAGACACTGCGGGTGATACGTTACCTTGCTGGGGACCCGCTGCTCATCCTGCACATGGATAGAAGAGAAGGGGACACTGCGGGTGATACGTTACCTTGCTGGGGACCCGCTGCTCATCCTGCACATGGCTAGAAGAGAAGAGGACACTGCGGGTGTTACGTTACCTTACTAGGGACCCGCTGCTCATCCTGCACATGGCTAGAAGAGGACACTGCGGGTGATATGTTACCTTGCTGGGGACCCGCTGCTCATCCTGCACATGGCTAGAAGAGAAGAGGACACTGCGGGTGATATGTTACCTTGCTGGGGACCCGTTGCTCATCCTGCACATGGCTAGAAGAGAAGAGGACACTATGGGTGTTACGTTACCTTGCTGGGGACCCGCTGCTCATCCTGCACATGGCTAGAAGAGAAGAGGACACTGCGGGTGTTACGTTACCTTGCTGGGGACCCGCTGCTCATCCTGCACATGGCTAGAAGAGAAGAGGACACTGCGGGTGTTACGTTACCTTGCTGGGGACCCGCTGCTCATCCTGCACATGGCTAGAAGAGAAGGGGACACTGCGGGTGATACGTTACCTTGCTGGGGACCCGCTGCTCATCCTGCACATGACTAGAAGAGAAGAGGACCCTGCGGGTGATATGTTACCTTGCTGGGGACCCGCTGCTCATCCTGCACATGGATAGAAGAGAAGGGGTGCACTGCGGGTGATACGTTACCTTGCTGGGGACCCGCTGCTCATCCTGCACATGACTAGAAGAGAAGGAGACACTGCGGGTGATACGTTACCTTGCTGGGGACCCGTTGCTCATCCTGCACATGGCTAGAAGAGAAGAGGACACTGCGGGTGTTACGTTACCTTACTAGGGACCCGCTGCTCATCCTGCACATGGCTAGAAGAGGACACTGCGGGTGATATGTTACCTTGCTGGGGACCCGCTGCTTATCCTGCACATGGCTAGAAGAGAAGAGGACACTGCGGGTGATACGTTACCTTGCTGGGGACCCGCTGCTCATCCTGCACATGGCTAGAAGAGAAGGAGACACTGCGGGTGATACGTTACCTTGCTGGGGACCCGCTGCTCATCCTGCACATGGCTAGAAGAGAAGAGGACACTGCGGGTGATACGTTACCTTGCTGGGGACCCGCTGCTCATCCTGCACATGGCTAGAAGAGAAGAGGACACTGCGGGTGATACGTTACCTTGCTGGGGACCCGCTGCTCATCCTGCACATGGCTAGAAGAGAAGAGGACAGTGCGGGTGATACGTTACCTTGCTGGGGACCCGCTGCTCATCCTGCACATGGATAGAAGAGAAGGGGACACTGCGGGTGATATGTTACCTTGCTGGGGACCCGCTGCTCATCCTGTACATGGCTAGAAGAGAAGGAGACACTGCGGGTGTTACGTTACCTTGCTGGGGACCCGCTGCTCATCCTGCACATGGCTAGAAGGAGACACTGCGGGTGATACGTTACCTTGCTGGGGACCCGCTGCTCATCCTGCACATGGCTAGAAGAGAAGGAGACACTGCGGGTGTTACGTTACCTTGCTGGGGACCCGCTGCTTATCCTGCACATGGCTAGAAGAGAAGGAGACACTGCGGGTGATACGTTACCTTGCTGGGGACCCGCTGCTCATCCTGCACATGGCTAGAAGAGAAGAGGACACTGCGGGTGTTACGTTACCTTGCTGGGGACCCGCTGCTCATCCTGCACATGGATAGAAGAGAAGGAGACACTGCGGGTGATACGTTACCTTGCTGGGGACCCGCTGCTCATCCTGCACATGGCTAGAAAAGAAGGAGACACTGCGGGTGATACGTTACCTTGCTGGGGACCCGCTGCTCATCCTGCACATGGCTAGAAGAGAAGGAGACACTGCGGGTGATACGTTACCTTGCTGGGGACCCGCTGCTCATCCTGCACATGGCTAGAAGAGAAGAGGACACTGCGGGTGATACGTTACCTTGCTGGGGACCCGCTGCTCATCCTGCACATGGATAGAAGAGAAGGAGACACTGCGGGTGTTACGTTACCTTGCTGGGGACCCGCTGCTCATCCTGCACATGGCTAGAAAAGAAGGGGGCACTGCGGGTGATACGTTACCTTGCTGGGGGCCCGCTGCTCATCCTGCACATGGCTAGAAGAGAAGGAGACACTGCGGTTGTTACGTTACCTTGCTGGGGACCCGCTGCTTATCCTGCACATGGATAGAAGAGAAGGAGACACTGCGGGTGATACGTTACCTTGCTGGAGACTCGCTGCTCATCCTGCACATGGCTAGAAGAGAAGAGGACACTGCGGGTGATACGTTACCTTGCTGGGGACCCGCTGCTTATCCTGCACATGGCTAGAAGAGAAGGGGACACTGCGGGTATTACGTTACCTTGCTGGGGACCCGCTGCTCATCCTGCACATGACTAGAAGAGAAGAGGACACTGCGGGTGATATGTTACCTTGCTGGGGACCCGCTGCTCATCCTGCACATGGCTAGAAGAGAAGAGGACACTGCGGGTGATACGTTACCTTGCTGGGTACCCGCTGCTCATCCTGCACATGGCTAGAAGAGACGAGGACACTGCGGGTGATACGTTACCTTGCTGGGGACCCGCTGCTCATCCTGCACATGACTAGAAGAGAAGAGGACACTGCGGGTGTTACGTTACCTTGCTGGGGACCCGCTGCTCATCCTGCACATGGCTAGAAGAGAAGGGGACACTGCGGGTGTTACGTTACCTTGCTGGGGACCCGCTGCTTATCCTTCACATGGCTAGAAGAGAAGAGGACACTGCGGGTGATACGTTACCTTGCTGGGGACCCGCTGCTTATCCTGCACATGGCTAGAAGAGAAGAGGACACTGCGGGTGATACGTTACCTTGCTGGGGACCCGCTGCTTATCCTGCACATGGCTAGAAGAGAAGAGGACACTGCGGGTGATACGTTACCTTGCTGGGGTCCCGCTGCTTATCCTGCACATGGATAGAAGAGAAGAGGACACTGCGGGTGATACGTTACCTTGCTGGGGACCCGCTGCTCATCCTGCACATGGCTAGAAGAGAAGAGGACACTGCGGGTGATACGTTACCTTGCTGGGGACCCGCTGCTTATCCTGCACATGGATAGAAGAGAAGGGGACACTGCGGGTGATACGTTACCTTGCTGGGGACCCGCTGTTCATCCTGCACATGGCTAGAAGAGAAGGGGACACTGCGGGTGATACGTTATCTTGCTGGGGACCCGCTGCTCATCCTGCACATGTCTAGAAGAGAAGAGGACACTGCGGGTGATACTTTACCTTGCTGGGGGCCCGCTGCTCATCCTGCACATGGCTAGAAGAGAAGGGGACACTGCGGGTGATACGTTACCTTGCTGGGGACCCGCTGTTCATCTTGCACATGGCTAGAAGAGAAGAGGACACTGCGGGTGATATGTTACCTTGCTGGGGACCCGCTGCTCATCCTGCACATGGCTAGAAGAGAAGAGGACACTGCGGGTGATACGTTACCTTGCTGGGGACCCGCTGCTCATCCTGCACATGGCTAGAAGAAAAGGAGGCACTGCGGGTGTTATGTTACCTTGCTGGGGACCCACTACTCATCCTGCACATGGCTAGAAGAGAAGGGGGCACTTCGGGTGATACGTTACCTTGCTGGGGACCCGCTGCTCATCCTGCACATGGCTAGAAGAAAAGGGGACACTGCGGGTGATACGTTACCTTGCTGGGGACCCGCCGCTCATCCTGCACATGGCTAGAAGAGAAGAGGACACTGCGGGTGATACGTTACCTTGCTGGGGGCCCGCTGCTCATCCTGCACATGGCTAGAAGAGAAGAGGACACTGCGGGTGATACGTTACCTTGCTGGGGACCCGCTGCTCATCCTGCACATGGCTAGAAGAGAAGGAGACACTGCGGTTGTTACGTTACCTTGCTGGGGACCCGCTGCTCATCCTGCACATGGCTAGAAGAGAAGGGGGCACTGCGGGTGATACGTTACCTTGCTGGGGGCCTGCTGCTCATCCTGCACATGGCTAGAAGAGAAGGAGACACTGCGGTTGTTACGTTACCTTGCTGGGGACCCGCTGCTCATCCTGCACATGGCTAGAAGAGAAGGGGACACTGCGGGTGATATGTTACCTTGCTGGGGACCCGTTGCTCATCCTGCACATGGCTAGAAGAGAAGGGGGTGACCGAATGTGCCTTGCTACCCGTACCAAGAGATTGCAGATTGGTTTTGTAAGGTACCTGGGCCAATAGGGATTTCCTCTTACCACCAGTAACCTCATGTTACTAAATCCACCCACTGCGCAGTGGGCGGGTATTTTGCTGCCACCACCAGGCTCCTACCACCGGAACCTGGAACTGCGTTTCTGCTCACGCTTGCAGAGCCGGCCCTAACCAATATGCTCTAGGCAAGATTTTGGGTGGTGCCCCCTAGCACCGCAGGTAGTTCCAACTCTGACCCTGCACCCCTTCCCCAGCACCATCACCCCTCACCCATAACAGTCTTCATTTTGGTGCTTCTACCCCCTGTATTTAAAAAAAGAAAAGTGCGCACATTCGGCGTACAGCTCAAAAAGGGGCGTGTTCTTGCTGAGAAGGGGCATGGCCACAAAATAGTGCCCCCAATTAAAATTATGCCACACAGTAATGCAACTTTATTCACATTTTATCATTCGATAGTGTCCCTTATTCACGTTACATCAAACAGTAGAACCACTTTACCTTATCTACGTTATTCCTCACAATAGTGACCCTTATTTACATTACATCACACTGAATTGCTGTTTATTCACATTAGACCACACAGTAGTGCCCTTTCTATACGTTACGCCACACAGTAGAGCACCTTATACACATAATGCAACACATTAGTAATGCATTTATACACATACACAGTAATGCCCCTTACACATATGACTCACATTATTAATGTCCTTATAAACATAATGTGCCTTACACATTATGCCAACCTTTATTAATGCCCTTATACATATGCCAAACACTACTGCACAACCAACTAACCCGCACACAGCACTCGCATAGCCGCTAACATTGTGTCCTCTGCTAGGATACAGATGTGTCCTCATACATCTTGTCTCAATACGCTATGCAGCAGGAGATGCCTGGCCAGGGTCAGCTGGCAGCTTTGTTAACATTGGGCTCCTTTTTTTGCTGAAAATGCATCTTATTTGCATTGCTATGTGGCTAGGATGCACAAGCAGCTTATGCTGATTAAAATGATATGCAGAATGCCTATATTCTGTGTGCGACTGTGGCTGTATCTGCATACGAAGTGCTACGTTACAGTGATTTCCAGGAATACACTGTAACGTAGCATTTTGTATGCAGATACAGCTGCAGTCACACACAGAATATAGGCATGCTGCATATCATTTTAATCAGCAGAAGCTGCGTGTGCCCCTAGGCATACAAAATGCCCCAGGGATTTGCTTAGTTTGCCTATGCCTAGGGCCGACTCTGCACGCTACCGCTTACTGCTGTGTATGCCTATTCCCGCTGATGACACACCTTCTGACTGGTGTCAGTTGACTCCCACTGGTCATTGACCTAGACCATGCCCTGCACGGTAGCTGTCAGCGGGCGGAGCTTGGAGATGCTGGACTCACCCTAATACAGCTAGAGAATGGGATTGCGTTTGTCGCAAGATGGAAAGCAGTCATCGTGAAATTTCAAAGGTAATTAAACTGAATAAAGCAATTTCCTTCTTTCATTTCACATATGTAACCCAAACCAGTTTGCTTTCCAAAGCCCAATCTTATTTAGTATTAGCTTATACTGTCAACCTGTAACTTGATTTTCAGTTGAATTCATAGAAAGTTACAAACACAGGAAATTCTGAGTCTGTTTGTTTCGGATACACAAAAATACTCCCCTGGTCTCGCTGGCGTTTCTATAATGGGTGCAGTGTGTGCAGTGCACACGGGCCCCTGGTTCCAGGGGGGGCCCACACCGCACCCATAGAATATACTTACCCCTCCGGAATCCCGCGACGGAGGCCCTGCTGTGCGGGCACAGATCACTCGTAAAATGGCCGCCGCGGCCATATCCGAGTTATTTGTGCATGCGCACTGGAGGTGTCCCCAGGAACAAGGCGCAGGCGCCATGTTCTCGGAGACCTGCGCATGCGCAGTAGGCTCTGGCATTATGCCAGAGTCTACTGCTGCCGGAGAGGAGGGGGCCCGTGACGAAGGCTGCACATGGGTCCGGTCCTCTCTTAAAACGCCCCTGCCTGGACTGCATCTCAAGAAATTGCTTGTCCAGGGACCCCCTTGCAGGTGCCAGGGACATTAACATGTCAGTCCATAAGTGGGAATATCCCATGGGCAATTTGTTCCCAAATGTCAAAGCCTTATACATTCCTCATAAGTGCATCAATCACGCAGTTACACGTGTTCCCATAATTCTTCAACTGTGCACAAAGCACTGAATATAGCAGGTTAAAACACATTTTCTCTATCGTCCTAGTGGATGCTGGGGTTCCTGAAAGGACCATGGGGAATAGCGGCTCCGCAGGAGACAGGGCACAAAAAGTAAAGCTTTTCCAGATCAGGTGGTGTGCACTGGCTCCTCCCCCTATGACCCTCCTCCAGACTCCAGTTAGATTTTTGTGCCCGGCCGAGAAGGGTGCAATTCTAGGTGGCTCTCATAAAGAGCTGCTTAGAGAAAGTTTAGCTTAGGTTTTTTATTTTACAGTGATTCCTGCTGGCAACAGGATCACTGCAACGAGGGACAGAGGGGAGAAGAAGTGAACTCACCTGCGTGCAGGATGGATTGGCTTCTTGGCTACTGGACATCAGCTCCAGAGGGACGATCACAGGTACAGCCTGGATGGTCACCGGAGCCGCGCCGCCGGCCCCCTTGCAGATGCTGAAGTAAGAAGAGGTCCAGAATCGGCGGCTGAAGACTCCTGCAGTCTTCTAAAGGTAGCGCACAGCACTGCAGCTGTGCGCCATTTTCCTCTCAGCACACTTCACACGCAGTCACTGAGGGTGCAGGGCGCTGGGGGGGGGCGCCCTGGGAGGCAAATGTAAACCTATATAAAGGCTAAAAATACCTCACATATAGCCCCCAGAGGCTATATGGAGATATTTAACCCCTGCCTGTATTCACAAAATAGCGGGAGACGAGCCCGCTAAAAAAGGGGCGGGGCCTATCTCCTCAGCACACGGCGCCATTTCCTCTCACAGCTCCGCTGGTCAGGACGGCTCCCAGGTCTCTCCCCTGCACTGCACTACAGAAACAGGGTAAAACAGAGAGGGGGGGCAAATTTAATGGCAATATCTTGATATATATAAAGCAGCTATAAGGGAGCACTTATTATAAGGCTATCCCTGTCATATATAGCGCTTTTTGGTGTGTGCTGGCAGACTCTCCCTCTGTCTCCCCAAAGGGCTAGTGGGTCCTGTCTTCGTTTAGAGCATTCCCTGTGTGTCTGCTGTGTGTCGGTACGTGTGTGTCGACATGTATGAGGACGATATTGGTGTGGAGGCGGAGCAATTGCCAAATATGGGGATGTCACCTCCTAGGGGGTCGACACCAGAATGGATGCCTTTATTTATGGAATTACGGGATAGTGTCAACACGCTAAAGCAGTCGTTTGACGACATGAGGCGGCCGGACAATCAATTAGTGCCTGTCCAGGCGCCTCAAACACCGTCAGGGGCTGTAAAACGCCCTTTGCCTCAGTCGGTCGACACAGACCCAGACACAGGCACTGATTCCAGTGGTGACGGTGACGAATCAACCGTATTTTCCAGTAGGGCCACACGTTATATGATTTTGGCAATGAAGGAGGCGTTACATTTAGCTGATACTACAGGTACCACTAAACAGGGTATTATGTGGGGTGTGAAAAAACTACCTATAGTTTTTCCTGAATCAGAAGAATTAAATGACGTGTGTGATGAAGCGTGGGTTGCCCCTGATAAAAAGCTGATAATTTCAAAGAAATTATTGGCATTATACCCTTTCCCGCCAGAGGTTAGGGAGCGCTGGGAAACACCTCCTAGGGTGGACAAGGCGCTAACACGCTTATCAAAACAAGTGGCGTTACCTTCTCCTGAGACGGCCGCACTTAAAGATCCATCAGATAGGAGGATGGAAAATATCCAAAAAAGTATATACACACATGCAGGTGTTATACTACGACCAGCTATAGCGACTGCCTGGATGTGCAGTGCTGGGGTAGTTTGGTCAGAGTCCCTGATTGAAAATATTGATACCCTGGACAGGGACAATATTTTACTGTCGTTAGAACAAATAAAGGATGCATTTCTTTATATGCGTGATGCACAGAGGGATATCTGCACACTGGCATCACGGGTAAGTGCTATGTCCATTTCGGCCAGAAGAGCTTTATGGACGCGACAGTGGACAGGCGATGCGGATTCAAAACGGCATATGGAAGTTTTGCCGTATAAAGGGGAGGAGTTATTTGGAGTCGGTCTATCAGATTTGGTGGCCACGGCTACAGCCGGGAAATCCACCTTTCTACCTCAAGTCACTCCCCAACAGAAAAAGGCACCGACTTTTCAACCGCAGCCCTTTCGTTCCTTTAAAAATAAGAGAGCAAAGGGCTATTCATATCTGCCACGAGGCAGAGGTCGAGGGAAGAAACAGCAACAGGCAGCTCCTTCCCAGGAACAGAAGCCCTCCCCGGCTTCTACAAAAGCCTCAGCATGACGCTGGGGCTTCTCAAGCGGACTCGGGGACGGTGGGAGGTCGTCTCAAAAATTACAGCGCGCAGTGGGCTCACTCGCAGGTAGATCCCTGGATCCTGCAGATAATATCTCAGGGGTACAGGTTGGAATTAGAGACAGATCCACCTCGCCGTTTCCTGAAGTCTGCTTTACCAACGTCCCCTTCCGAAAGGGAGACGGTTTTGGAAGCCATTCACAAGCTGTACTCTCAGCAGGTGATAGTCAAGGTACCTCTTCTACAACAAGGGAAGGGGTATTATTCCACTCTATTTGTGGTACCGAAGCCGGATGGCTCGGTAAGGCCTATTCTAAATCTGAAGTCCTTGAACCTGTACATAAAGAAGTTCAAGTTCAAGATGGAGTCACTCAGAGCAGTGATAGCGAACCTGGAAGAAGGGGACTTTATGGTATCCTTGGACATCAAGGATGCGTATCTCCACGTTCCAATTTACCCCTCACACCAGGGGTACCTCAGGTTCGTTGTACAAAACTGTCACTATCAGTTTCAGACGCTGCCGTTTGGTTTGTCCACGGCACCTCGGGTCTTTACAAAGGTAATGGCCGAGATGATGATTCTTCTTCGAAGAAAAGGCGTATTAATTATCCCATACTTGGACGATCTCCTAATAAGGGCAAGGTCCAGAGAACAGCTAGAGATGGGATTAGCAATATCTCAAGAGGTGCTAAAGCAGCACGGATGGATTCTGAATATTCCAAAATCCCAATTAATGCCGACAACTCGTCTGCTGTTCCTAGGGATGATTCTGGACACGGTTCAGAAAAAGGTTTTTCTTCCCGAGGAAAAAGCCAAGGAGTTATCCGACCTGGTCAGGAATCTCCTAAAACCAGGAAAGGTGTCTGTACATCAATGCACGCATCTTCAGATGCACCTGCGGATAACCCTGTCTCCAAGGACAAGGGTATCTCTTCTGTGGTGGTTGCAGAGGGCTCATCTATTGGAGGGCCGCAGATTCGGCATACAGGATTGGATCCTGGTGACCACGGACACCAGCCTGAGAGGCTGGGGAGCAGTCACACAAGGAAGAAACTTCCAGGGAGTGTGGTCGAGCCTGGAAAAGTCTCTTCACATAAACATTCTGGAACTAAGAGCAATCTACAATGCTCTAAGCCAGGCGGAACCTCTGCTTCAAGGAAGACCGGTGTTGATCCAGTCGGACAACATCACGGCAGTCGCCCATGTAAACAGACAGGGCGGCACAAGAAGCAGGAGTGCAATGGCAGAAGCTGCCAGGATCCTTCGCTGGGCGGAGAATCACGTGATAGCACTGTCAGCAGTGTTCATCCCGGGAGTGGACAACTGGGAAGCAGACTTCCTCAGCAGACACGATCTTCACCCGGGAGAGTGGGGACTTCATCCAGAAGTTTTCCACATGCTAATAAACCGTTGGGAAAGACCAATGGTGGACATGATGGCGTCTCGCCTCAACAAAAAACTGGACAGGTATTGCGCCAGGTCAAGAGATCCGCAGGCAATAGCTGTGGACGCGCTGGTAACACCTTGGGTGTACCAGTCGGTGTATGTGTTTCCTCCTCTGCCTCTCATACCAAAGGTATTGAGAATCATACGGCAAAGCGGAGTAAGAACGATACTAGTGGCTCCGGATTGGCCAAGAAGGTCTTGGTACCCGGAACTTCAAGAGATGGTCACGGACGATCCGTGGCCTCTACCTCTAAGACAGGACCTGCTTCAGCAGGGACCGTGTCTATTCCAAGACTTACCGCGGCTGCGTTTGACGGCATGGCGGTTGAACGCCAGATCCTAAAAGGAAAAGGCATTCCAGAAGAAGTCATTCCTACCTTGATTAAGGCAAGAAAGGAAGTCACCGCGAAGCATTATCACCGCATTTGGCGGAAATATGTTGCGTGGTGCGAGGATCGGAGTGCTCCGACGGAGGAATTTCAACTGGGTCGTTTCCTACATTTCCTGCAATCAGGATTGTCTATGGGTCTCAAATTGGGATCTATTAAGGTTCAAATTTCGGCCCTGTCTATATTCTTCCAAAAAGAATTGGCCTCAGTTCCTGAGGTCCAGACTTTTGTCAAAGGAGTACTGCATATACAGCCTCCTGTGGTGCCTCCGGTGGCACCGTGGGATCTAAATGTAGTTTTAGATTTCCTCAAATCCCATTGGTTTGAACCACTAAAAAATGTGGATTTGAAATATCTCACATGGAAAGTGACTATGTTACTGGCCCTGGCGTCCGCCAGGAGAGTATCTGAACTGGCGGCTTTATCTTATAAAAGCCCTTATTTAATTTTCCATTCGGATAGGGCAGAGCTGCGGACGCGTCCGCATTTTCTCCCTAAGGTGGTATCAGCGTTTCACCTGAACCAGCCTATTGTAGTGCCTGCGGCTACAAGCGACTTGGAGGACTCCAAGTTGTTGGACGTTGTCAGAGCTTTAAAAATATACATTTCAAGGACGGCTGGAGTCAGAAAATCTGACTCGCTGTTTATACTGTATGCACCCAACAAGTTGGGTGCGCCTGCTTCTAAGCAGTCGATTGCTCGTTGGATTTGTAACACAATTCAACTTGCACATTCTGTGGCAGGCCTGCCACAGCCTAAATCTGTTAAGGCCCATTCCACAAGGAAGGTGGGCTCATCTTGGGCGGCTGCCCGAGGGGTCTCGGCATTACAACTCTGCCGAGCAGCTACGTGGTCAGGGGAGAACACGTTTGTAAAATTCTACAAATTTGATACCCTGGCAAAGGAGGACCTGGAGTTCTCTCATTCGGTGCTGCAGAGTCATCCGCACTCTCCCGCCCGTTTGGGAGCTTTGGTATAATCCCCATGGTCCTTTCAGGAACCCCAGCATCCACTAGGACGATAGAGAAAATAAGAATTTACTTACCGATAATTCTATTTCTCGGAGTCCGTAGTGGATGCTGGGCGCCCATCCCAAGTGCGGATTATCTGCAATACTTGTACATAGTTATTGTTAACTAATTCGGGTTATTGTTTAGGGAGCCATCTTTCAGAGGCTCCTCTGTTATCATACTGTTAACTGGGTTTAGATCACAAGTTGTACGGTGTGATTGGTGTGGCTGGTATGAGTCTTACCCGGGATTCAAAATCCTCCCTTATTGTGTACGCTCGTCCGGGCACAGTACCTAACTGGAGTCTGGAGGAGGGTCATAGGGGGAGGAGCCAGTGCACACCACCTGATCTGGAAAAGCTTTACTTTTTGTGCCCTGTCTCCTGCGGAGCCGCTATTCCCCATGGTCCTTTCAGGAACCCCAGCATCCACTACGGACTCCGAGAAATAGAATTATCGGTAAGTAAATTCTTATTTTCTCTGACGTCCTAGTGGATGCTGGGAACTCCGTAAGGACCAGGGGGAATAGACGGGCTCCGCAGGAGACTGGGCACTCTAAAAGAAAGATTAGGTACTATCTGGTGTGCACTGTCTCTTCCCTCTATGCCCCTCCTCCAGACCTCAGTTAGAATCTGTGCCCGGCCAGAGCTGGGTGCTCCTAGTGGGCTCTCCTGAGCTTGCTAGAAAAGAAAGTATTTGTTAGGTTTTTTATTTTCAGTGAGATCTGCTGGCAACAGACTCACTGCTACGTGGGACTGAGGGGAGAGAAGCAAACCTACCTGCTTGCAGCTAGCTTGTGCTTCTTAGGCTACTGGACACCATTAGCTCCAGAGGGTTTGAACACAGGGCCTGACCTCGATCGTCCGTTCCCGGAGCCGCGCCGCCGTCCCCCTTGCAGAGCCAGAAGACAGAAGAGAAGCGATGAAATCGGCGGCAGAAGACTCCTGTCTTCATTAAGGTAGCGCACAGCACCGCAGCTGTGCGCCATTGCTCCCACAGCACACCACACACTCCGGTCACTGTAGGGTGCAGGGCGCTGGGGGGGTGGGGGGGCCCTGGGCAGCAATAAAAATACCTTTGGCATAAAAATACACATAATACAGTCTGTGACTGTATATGTGTAAAACCCCCGCCATTTTTTAGTCAGAAACAGGACAGAAGCCCGCCGCTGAGGGAGCGGGGCCTTCTTCCTCAGCACACCAGCGCCATTTTCTCTTCACAGCTCTGCTGGAAGGAAGCTCCCCAGGCTCTCCCCTGCAGTATCCTGGTACACAAAGGGTGGAAAGAGAGGGGGGGGGGCACAAATTTAGGCGCAAAATTTGTATATACAGCAGCTACTGGGTAAACACTGAGTTGTAGTGTAATCCCTGGGTTATATAGCGCTGGGGTGTGTGCTGGCATACTCTCTCTCTGTCTCTCCAAAGGGCCTTGTGGGGGAACTGTCCTCAAATAGAGCATCCCCTGTGTGTGTGTGTGGTGTGTCGGTACGCGTGTGTCGACATGTCTGAGGTAAAAGGCTCCTCTAAGGAAGTGATAGAGCGGATATGTGTGTGAGAGGGTGTCTCCATCGACAACACCGACACCTGTTTGGATATGTGTAAGTGCTAAGGTGAATTTATTGCACAAAAGGACAGACAGGAAATCTACCCTTGTCTGTCCCTATGTCACAGAGACCTTCAGAGTCTCTCTATGCTCACTATCCAAAATAACAAACACTGGTATCGACACAGAGTTTAACTCCACTGTCGACTACGATAATGCAAAGTTACAGCCAAGATGGCTAGAAGGTATTCAATATATGATTATTGAAATAAAAGATGATTTGCATATCACTGATGACTCATCTGTCCCTGACACGAGAGTACACATGTTTAAGGGGAAGAATGCTGAGGTAAATTTCCCTTCTCTCATGAGGAAAAAGAGCGGGAATCTCCAGACAAGAGACGGCAGCTTCCCACAAGAGAATTCTCAGGCTGTATCCTTTCCCCACTAGGGCCAGGATATGTTGAGAATCTTCCCCTAGGGTGTCCTGTTTGCACTGACGGTAGCACTTGCTATTCTCAGGGATCCTGCAGATAGCGTGCACATTCTAGTATACTACCCAGACCGGCGATTGTGTCGGCATGGGTTTATAGTGCTGTGGCAGCGTGGACAGGTACCTTATCAGCAGAGATTGAGACCCTAGTATGCATATAGATATAAATATATTAAAGATGCTGTCTTAAGTGATAGATATATAGTTATAAAGCATGCCCAAAGAGACATGAGTATACTGGGTCCTAGAGTCAAAGCTATGTCGATCTCTGCTTGACGTGTCCTGTAGAATATGCATTGGACAGATGATGCCGACTTAAGAGGCATATGGAAGGCTGAGGATTGTGTGGAGAAGGGTTCTCGGGCCTGGTCTCCATAGCTATAGCTGGTAATTCTGCTAGTTTGCCTTATATTCCTGCACAGCCTAAGAAAGCACAACATTATTAAATGCAGCCTTTCGAATAAAGAAACAAGAAAGTCTGAGGTGCGTCCTTTCTTGTCAGAGCCGGGAACAACACAGCTGGTTCCCAGGAACAGAAGACCTCCCCGGCCCCTACAAAAATCCACCAATGTCGCTGGGGCTCCACAGGCGGAGCTAGGCCCGGTGGGGACCCGCCTTCGTAAGTTCAGCCACAAGTGGGTTCACTCCCTGTTAGATCCCTGGGCAATAGATATTGTGTCTCAGGGATACAAGCTGGACTGTGAGAAGATGCCCCCTCACCGACGGCCCTGCGGGCTTCCCCCCAAGAGAGGGAGCCAGTGTTAACTGCAATTCACAAATTGTATCTTTAACAGGTGGTGGTAAAGGGTCCCCTCCTTCAACAAGAGGGTGTTATTATTCGACCATGTTGTAATCCCGAAACCAGACGGTTCGGTCAGACCCATATTGAATTAAAAATCCCTGAACATATACCTGAGAAGGTTCAAGTTCAAGTTGGAATCGCTAAGAGCGGTCAGTGCAAGCCTAAAAAGGGGGAGACTTTGTCGTGAATCGGGACATAAGGGATGCATACCTTCATGTCCCCATTTATCCACCTCATTAGGCATACCTCAGAATTACGGTACGGGATTGTCATTTCCAATTTCAGATGTTGCCGTTTGGTCTCTCCACGGCCCCGAGAATATTCACCAAGGTAATGGCGGATATGATTGTGCTCCTGCGGAAGCAAGGTGTCACTATTATCACATACTTGGACGATCTCCTCATAAAAGCGAGATCAAGAGAGCAGTTGCTGAACAGCGTATCACTTTCTCTGGAAGTGTAACGGCAACACGGCTGGATTCTATATATTCCAAAGTTGCAGTTGGTTCTGATAGAGTCAAATATTTACCTTGAACCTAAGCTATATACTTATTATAGACAATGTACGCAATAGGCGCACAAGGTGCCGTAATGGTACACACTTAGCGTAGCAGACGCTAGGCCGTGGTCGAGACGCACAAGCGGCACGTTCACTCACGGGCTTACGCTTAGTATCGAGCATGCTATAGGCGGCTCAAGTACCGTAATGCTACGCTATTGGCGTAGCAGACGCTGTACCGCTAGAGTGGGATATGAGCGGCGCTGACGCTCACTGAATTACACACAGAAAACCTTGTTAACAACACACTGTAAGGGTATGCTTATGCTGTAACCCTTAGTACTGTAATATTACCACAATGTAACGCTGATTAACCCTAATAATATGAAAGCTGTTTGAGCGATTAAGACGCTCAGAAACCCTTTATAATAACTAGTAAAACACACACTGCTTGCTAAGGTTCCAACACCTTCTATGAAGATTATTTAGTATATATATATATATATATATATATATATAAAAGGGGAAAAACAGTTACAGCTTATACACTACAATCCTAACATAAATACCTAAAAAGAATAACAAGAAATAAATGTGAACAATAGTGAACGACCGCAAACAGAATAAAATACAAAGAGAATAAATGGCAAAACACTTAAAGGATAACAAAATGGCTGCAGTGAACGTACACACATGGGAATGATTTGCAGGCGCTCCTGGACCAGGGCTCCAGCCTTCAGTGTGAAAACCTTGCAGAGTCTTGTGTGACCAAGCCTATTGCAAGCTTTATTTATTCACTAGCTCAAGACATACTACAATAGACACTGTGTGCTCTTTTTCCATTGGTTAGGGGGGTGGGACATGTCCTGCACCAGGGGCCATTGGTTAGTTCAAGAAGTGGGTGATGACTAGGACTTGTTTGTATTCCAAATTCCTGTCTGCCTGGTTATATTGTGGAAAGCTATTGTTTTGGATCTTCCAAACAAACTCTGTCTCTGGGCTTTGTTTACCCCACTGTCCCCTCCTTCAGTTGAGACAATTGACAACTCAGCACTCATTATTCTGGAGAGAAACCTGGCCCTATTCATAAACAAAGGTGTAAGCCCTCTTCATAGAATCTCAAAGCTTAGTGTAAATAAGGCTATTGTATTCAGTCTATGGGAAAGAAATGACTGAATTCCATTCACTTACCCTGCACTTATTTATAATTTAATACAATTTATCTTATTTTCTACTTCTGCGCATAACTATGCGCAGGAATATGCGAATCTTTCCTAACTATCATAGGCATAATACCCTTTTAATACCCAACAGCTGGATACTAAACACTACCTTCCAACCTTTGTCTAAGCCTTCCTAGCATGTAAAGAGGAATCTCTCAGGTCCAAGAACCGTTTTAAACTTACCATACTTGCTGACATTATTAAGGGGAATATTATCTATAATATACGCTATTTGGGTTAAATATGTTACGATCGAGTCACACGCTACAAGCTCACAAACTCCGCCGTATTTACACATCCCATGCGCACAAGATGCTGGAGCGTCCCTTACGCAACCCGCGGGGATGTGTACGCACGGGGGACCAGGCGACGAGCAGCATGCGCACACATTAGGGGTTAATACAAGGCATATGAATCGTGATATTTTTCGACTTTGACAGTCCAGCCTTTGGCAGTCAATAATAACTGTCACTATCTAAATAATCCAAACAGAAAAATATATGTTATCATGAAAATACCTCATTATGATTGGGAGTAGGGAGGAGAGGAGGAGGTGGGAAATGTATGACCTAGTGAGATAGTAAAAGCATGTGTGTATGAGATCCATGTCTGAGGGGTCATGTATCATCGTGCCGTACGTGTTCTAAATCAAGCTTCGAGGTATTGCGAAGTATACATTTGAATCCTTCTTATCCCATATTAAGGGTCTGTGGATGGGCTGTCAAACTCTACCAAGCTCTTTTCGGCTTTTAATTCCAACAAATGGGGTGCACATTAGTTGATGATACATGAAGTGGGAGAGTATGTGAGTGCTAATATATGTGCCTATATTACCTATCGACTATGTGTGTCACTACCTGAAGATAGTAGAAATGAAGATAAGAAACATGCATTATAAATGCATTCGTATGATTTTGTATGTGGTCGCCGATTGGGGTCTTGTTGATGTTTTGTCTGATGTCTTGTCCGGATTGTCGTATATTACTGTAGCTTTGCAGTAATTTGGCAAATAAAGCTTCTTCAAGTGTCCATAAAAAGAATTACAGTCTCTAAAATCTCATCAGGTGTTTGTGACACAGTTCATCATTGGTCTGTATTGAAGGTCATCAAATTCTTCTTCCAGGCGGATGTCTTTGTACCTTGGAGAAAACCAAAGGAGAAACAGGTGAAAGAAACGGTCCTTGGAATCATATCTTATCACAACATTGTCTCAATCGTTGGGTAAGAAATTCACTTCCGGCAACACTTTTCCAACGTAACACAATCCCTCTGAGTTTGGGGCAAGGAACCTATACGCCTTTCTCCCACATATGAAATATGCGTCCTTGGGGAGAACATATGGGACAGAATATGACATAACCATTTACAAACCTTCCATGTAAAAAGTCCTATCCCTAACTCTCTCATTTGTCTAGTACACATATCAGTCTGTATGATATGTGCACAGTATCCTGGTGATACTTCTCCAACTCGCATGGTCCTACTTCCTAGAGTGTACCTATACCAGAAATATTTTCCACTGTAGGCTATTTGGCGTATAAGCTCTGAATCTATGGGCATTCAGTCGGCTCTGTGTGAAAATGTCATGGTTTGGTTGTTCCATGACACTTCCCAATTTCCCGGCTTTCGGGGATTGGAAATGTTAAAACATATTAGGGACCTATCTACATGGTATTGTTGGAGCTTCAAACTAGGAGGACTAGAAATATTAAATCTCTTGTCCACCGGTCTCCCACCCTTTAACTTAAGTACCTCATCTACCGTTAAAGGATATGGCACTAGTCCTGACTTTCTATGACCTTGAGGTACTTGTGAGCATACCCAACAGTCTGTCTGATTTAACACTTTACCCACCAATGAGTGATAGTCACTCAATGGATGCCGGTCCATGTTGATATTGAAACTGGACTGACATTCCTTGATGCAACCGTCCTCAACTATGTTGTCACAATTCCTACAGATGCAGTTCTCCTCAGCTAACAATCCTTCACAATGTCTATTAATGTCATGGCTACCAGATCGTTTTCTGATACTCGCCTTTGCTCGGTGATTGTGTTGCTCTTGGAATTCTACGAATCCATCCTGATCAACAGAACCCATTCCAGATCCTTTCTCAACCTCACTGGTACTATCACCGAAACAGACTGCTCTGGTCAACAACAGGGTCAACAGGAAAACACGGACTGCAGTCTCTTGGGGCGAGTCCATCTTACAGGGGGAGAAAGGGAAAGTTGTAATGGGGATACAGAAAATAATTGAAGGGGAAAAAAAACTTGTTACGATAATTTGTCCTCTGGTCTTGTTGTTCTTCTTGCTCAGATGTCATCTCAAAGGTGCTGTCTCTCAGTCTTCCCAAAACGAACACTCCGGTGATACAATATTCTTTCCAAATCAGCGATCTTTCTGTAAGGAGCAAATATCTTGCATTACCATAAAACATGAAAGAACAAAAAGAGAGAGAGAACAAATAGAAAAGGAAAACATTTGTCAGATTCATCAACAGGCTGTCGCATCAACATGTCCACCGGTATCTCTGCACAGTCTCCCCCACCAGTATCTCCACTCTCCACCTTTTGCGTCTGGCCAAACACAACGATGCTGGTAAGATATACTGGGGTTGGGTAGACCTCTGAAAAAGACCAAGTAGTCATGTGACGTTTGAGTTCTGTTGGTGAACGATAGAGATGAGAAGAAAACATTTAAAGATAAATTACAAGGTTTACCCGGCCGTCCCTGTGTCTACAAGGAACTGACCTCCCAATTACATTAACTGTAACCTCAGGCATGCTTACTATCAAGGCTAATGATCAACTTTACTGGCTGCACATTACAGGTGCGGCCCAAAATTCTTCATATGTGATCCCTGATTACAATTTCGTGTGTCATAACTTTGCTCGTGTTCTTGTCTAGGGGGTCTGACTTTATGTGGGCTGTTACAGTTGCTGGCATAATGTCCTTCTCTTTTACAAAGATAACAAACCCTTGGCTTCCTCCATGTGCCAGGGGCCTGGGGTCTTGGTCGATTTGATGCCTCCTCTAGTGTTTGGATGCTCATCACCAGTGACCGCTCTCCCTGTGCTTCCACTGATTCCTTGGATACCACGGTTATTTTGTTGTCTAGGGGGTTGATATACCAATGGAGCGCATAGGCGCTACATTGTAACACTGCCGTGTGCCGCCTGTCAGTCAGTACAGGAGCACACAGCCGATCAGGAGGGTGCCACAACGTGGCGCTCCCTGATTGGCTGAAGAAACCCACTTAGACATAAGTCAGAGGGGGTTCCTGGCATTCCGGGAAAGGGGGCCCATGTGAAAACATGGGGCCCCTTTCAGTTCGTGGTCGGTTATGCGTTTTTTTTTCTCAAGTACGTGGATTACAAATGGATTGCTTGCAGAAGAGGACCGATCTACACTGGATTTTGTGAGTATAATTTTTTCAACAGGTACCCCATGGATTCTACTGGAGAAGAGGACCGACCCTCGTGTGAACATAAGGTAAGTATGTATGTATGTATGTATGTATGTATGTATTAAAGTTTTACTATCAAGGTGTGTGTCTTCTGTCTTTATTGGGGTATTTTTTTAGTAGTAGTACTACAGGTACCAGCGGGCCCGTTTTTCCACCGCAGGCTGGTACTTGTGGTTCTCCAAGTACCAGCTTGCGGGGGAGGCTTGCTGGGCCTTGTAGTACTGCTACTAAAAACAATATTCATAACTTTAAACAAAGGCTATCAGCCCCCCATCCGCAGCCCATTGGATGGGGGGGACAGCCTCGGGCTTCACCCCTGGCCCTTGGGTGGCTGGGGGGGGAGACCCCTTGATTGAAGGGGTCCCCACTCCCCCAGGGTACCCCGGCCAGGGGTGACTAGTTGGGTATTTAATGCCACGGCCGCAGGGCACTGTATAAAAGTGACCCCCGGCTGTGGCATTATCTGTCCAGCTAGTTGAGCCCGGTGCTGGTTTCAAAAATACGGGGGACCCCTACGCTTTTTGTCCCCCTTATTTTTGGAACCAGGACTAGGCGCAGAGCCCGATGCTGGTTGCTTAAATATGGGGGAACCCCTGTCAATTTTTTCCCCATATTTCTGCAACCAGGATCGGCTCAAAGAGCCCGAGGCTGGTTTGCCTTAGGAGGGGGGACCCCACGCAATTTTTTTGGAAAAAATTAACACTTTCCCACCCCTTCCCACTGATATACATGCACGGATCTCATGGATCCGTGCATGCCTATCCAATCACGGCTCAAAAAAATAAGAATTTACTTACCGATAATTCTATTTCTCGTAGTCCGTAGTGGATGCTGGGAACTCCGTAAGGACCATGGGGAATAGCGGCTCCGCAGGAGACTGGGCACAAAAGTAAAGCTTTAGGACTACCTGGTGTGCACTGGCTCCTCCCCCTATGACCCTCCTCCAAGCCTCAGTTAGGATACTGTGCCCGGACGAGCGTACACAATAAGGAAGGATTTATGAATCCCGGGTAAGACTCATACCAGCCACACCAATCACACCGTACAACCTGTGATCTGAACCCAGTTAACAGCATGATAACAGAGGAGCCTCTGGATAAATGGCTCACAACAACAATAACCCGATTTAGTTAACAATAACTATGTACAAGTATTGCAGACAATCCGCACTTGGGATGGGCGCCCAGCATCCACTACGGACTACGAGAAATAGAATTATCGGTAAGTAAATTCTTATTTTCTCTGACGTCCTAGTGGATGCTGGGAACTCCGTAAGGACCATGGGGATTATACCAAAGCTCCCAAACGGGCGGAAGAGTGCGGATGACTCTGCAGCACCGAATGAGAGAACTCCAGGTCCTCCTCAGCCAGGGTATCAAATTTGTAGAATTTAGCAAACGTGTTTGCCCCTGACCAAGTAGCTGCTCGGCAAAGTTGTAAAGCCGAGACCCCTCGGGCAGCCGCCCAAGATGAGCCCACCTTCCTTGTGGAATGGGCTTTTACAGATTTTGGCTGTGGCAGGCCTGCCACAGAATGTGCAAGCTGAATTGTATTACAAATCCAACGAGCAATAGTCTGCTTAGAAGCAGGAGCACCCAGCTTGTTGGGTGCATACAGGATAAACAGCGAGTCAGATTTTCTGACTCCAGCCATCCTGGAAACATATATTTTCAGGGCCCTGACTATGTCCAACAACTTGGAGTCCTCCAAGTCACTAGTAGCTGCAGGTACCACAATAGGTTGGTTCAGATGAAACGCTGAAACCACCTTAGGGAGAAAATGAGGACGAGTCCTCAATTCCGCCCTGTCTGAATGGAAGATCAGATAAGGGCTTTTACAGAATAAAGCCGCCAATTCTGACACGCGCCTGGCCGAGGCCAGGGCCAACAGCATGACCACTTTCCATGTGAGATATTTTAACTCCACAGATTCAAGTGGTTCAAACCATTGTGACTTTAGGAACCCCAAAACTACATTGAGATCCCAAGGTGCCAGTGGAGGCACAAAAGGAGGCTGTATATGCAGTACCCCTTTTACAAACGTCTGAACTTCAGGAACTGAAGCTAGTTCTTTCCGGAAGAAAATTGACAGGGCCGAAATTTGAACCTTAATGGACCCCAATTTTAGGCCCATAGACACTCCTGTTTGCAGGAAATGCAGGAATCGACCTAGTTGAAATTCCTCCATCGGGGCCTTACTGGCCTCGCACCATGCAACATATTTTCGCCAAATGCGGTGATAATGCTTTGCGGTTACATCCTTCCTGTCTTTGATCAGGGTAGGGATGACTTCATCCGGAATGCCTTTTTCCTTCAGGATCCGGCGTTCAACCGCCCTGCCGTCAAACGCAGCCGCGGTAAGTCTTGGAATAGACAGGGTCCTTGATGGAGCAGGTCCCTTCTTAGAGGTAGAGGCCACGGGTCCTCCGTGAGCATCTCTTGAAGTTCTGGGTACCAAGTCCTTCTTGGCCAATCCGGAGCCACGAGTATAGTTCTTACTCCCCTCCGTCTTATAATTCTCAGTACTTTTGGTAAGAGAAGAAGAGGAGGGAACACATACACTGACTGGTACACCCACGGTGTTACCAGAGCGTCCACAGCTATTGCCTGAGGGTCCCTTGACCTGGCGCAATACCTGTCCAATTTTTTGTTTAGGCGGGACGCCATCATGTCCACCTTTGGTTTTTCCCAACGGTTTACAATCATGTGGAAGACTTCTGCTGAGGAAGTCTGTTTCCCAGTTGTCAACTCCCGGAATGAACACTGCTGACAATGCTATCACATGATTTTCCGCCCAGCGAAAAATCCTTGCAGCTTCTGCCATTGCCCTCCTGCTTCTTGTGCCGCCCTGTCTGTCTACGTGGGCGACTGCCGTGATGTTGTCCGACTGGATCAGCACCGGCTGACCTTGAAGCAGAGGTCTTGCTTGGCTTAGGGCATTGTAAATGGCCCTTAGCTCCAAGATATTTATGTGAAGTGATGTCTCCAGGCTTGACCACAAGCCCTGGAAATTTCTTCCCTGCGTGACTGCTCCCCAGCCTCGCAGGCTGGCATCCGTGGTCACCAGGACCCAGTCCTGAATGCCGAATCTGCGCCCTCTAGAAGATGAGCACTCTGCAACCACCACAGGAGAGACACCCTTGTCTTTGGTGACGGGGTTATCCGCTGATGCATCTGAAGATGTGATCCGGACCATTTTTCCAGCAGGTCCCACTGGAAAGTTCTTGCGTGGAATCTGCCGAATGGAATTGCTTCGTAGGAAGCCACCATTTTTCCCAGGACCCTTGTGCACTGATGCACTGACACTTGGCCTGGTTTTAGGAGGTTTCTGACTAGTTCGGATAACTCCCTGGCTTTCTCCTCCTGGAGAAACACCTTTTTCTGGACTGTGTCCAGGATCATCCTTAGGAATAGAAGACGTGTCGTCGGGATCAGCTGCGATTTTGGAATATTAAGAATTCAACCGTGCTGCCGCAACACTACTTGAGATAGTGCTACCCCGACTACCAACTGTTCCCTGGATCTTGCCCTTATCCGGAGATCGTCCAAGTAAGGGATAATTGAAACTCCCTTCCTTCGAAGGAGTATCATCATTTCGGCCATTACTTTGGTAAAGACCCGGGGTGCCGTGGACAAACCAAACGGCAGCGTCTGAAACTGATAGTGACAGTTCAGTACCACAAACCTGAGGTACCCTTGGTGAGAAGGGTAAATTGGGACATGGAGATAAGCATCCTTGATGTCCAGAGACACCATATAATCCCCTTCTTCCAGGTTTGCAATCACCGCTCTGAGTGACTCCATCTTGAATTTGAACCTTTGTATGTAAGTGTTCAAGGATTTCAGATTTAAATTAGGTCTCACCGAGCCTTCCGGCTTCGGTACCACAAACAGCGTGGAATAATACCCCTTTCCCTGTTGTAGGAGGGGTACCTTGATTATCACCTGCTGGGAATACAGCTTGTGAATGGCTTCCCATACAGCCTCCCTGTCGGAGGGAGACGTCGGTAAAGCAGACTTTAGGAAACGGCGAAGGGGAGACGTCTCGAATTCTCATTTTGTACCCCTGAGATACCACCTGAAGGATCCAGGGGTCCACCTGTGAGTGAGCCCACTGCACGCTGAAATTTTTGAGACGGGCCCCCACCGTGCCTGAGTCCGCTTGTAAAGCCCCAGCGTCATGCTGAGGACTTGGCAGAAAACGGGAGAGGGCTTCTGTTCCTGGGAACTGGCTGTTTGCTGCAGCCTTTTTCCTCTCCCTCTGCACGGGGCAGAAATGAGGAACCTTTTGCCCGCTTGCCCTTATGGGGCCCAAAGGACTGCGCCTGATAATACGGCGTCTTCTTATGTTGAGAGGCTACCTGGGGTAAAAATGTGGATTTCCCAGCCGTTGCCGTGGCCACCAGGTCTGTTAGACCTACCCCAAATAACTCCTCCCTTTTATAAGGCGATACTTCCATATGCCTTTTGGAATCAGCATCACCTGACCACTGTCTTGTCCATAACCCTCTTCTGGCAGAAATGGACAGCGCACTTACTCTTGATGCCAGTCGGCAAATATCCCTCTGTGCATCACGCATATATAGAAATGCATCTTTTAAATGCTCTATAGTCAGTAATATACTGTCCCTATCTAGGGTATCAATATTGTCAGTCAGGGAATCCGACCAAACCACCCCAGCACTGCACATCCAGGCTGAGGCGATTGCTGGTCGCAGTATCACACCCGTGTGAGTGTATATACATTTTAGGATATTTTACTGCTTTCTGTCAGCAGGTTCCTTAAGGGCGGCCGTATCCGGGGACGGTAGTGCCACCTGTTTAGACAAGCGTGTGAGCGCTTTATTCACCCTAGGGGGTGTTTCCCAACGTGCCCTATCCTCTGGCGGGAAGGGGTATGATGCTAATAACTTTTTAGGAATTAACAGTTTTTATCGGGGGAAACCCACGCATCATCACACACTTCATTTAATTCCTCAGATGCAGGAAAAACTACAGGCAGTTTTTTCTCACCCAACATAATACCCTTTTTAGTGGTACTGGTATTATCAGAAATGTGTAAAAACACTTCACGGATGTACACGTCGACGAGACTCGATTTCTAAGGTTCACCCAAAAAAAGAAGAAAAATAAGATTTTACTCACCGGTAAATCTATTTCTTGTAGTCCGTAGTGGATGCTGGGACTCCGTAAGGACCATGGGGAATAGCGGCCCCGCAGGAGACTGGGCACAACTAAAGAAAGCTTTAGGACTAACTGGTGTGCACTGGCTCCTCCCACTATGACCCTCCTCCAGACCTTGGTTAGGATACTGTGCCCGGAAGAGCTGACACAGTAAGGAAGGATTTTGAATCCCGGGTGAGACTCATACCAGCCACACCAATCACACCGTATAACTCGTGATACTATACCCAGTTAACAGTATGAAATATAACTGAGCCTCTCAACAGATGGCTCAACAATAACCCTTTAGTTAGGCAATAACTATATACAAGTATTGCAGACAATCCGCACTTGGGATGGGCGCCCAGCATCCACTAAGGACTACGAGAAATAGATTTACCGGTGAGTAAAATCTTATTTTCTCTGACGTCCTAAGTGGATGCTGGGACTCCGTAAGGACCATGGGGATTATACCAAAGCTCCCAAACGGGCGGGAGAGTGCGGATGACTCTGCAGCATCGAATGAGCAAACTCAAGGTCCTCCTCAGCCAAGGTATCAAATTTGTAGAATTTTGCAAAAGTGTTAGACCCTGACCAAGTAGCAGCTCGGCAAAGTTGTAAAGCCGAGACCCCTCGGGCAGCCGCCCAAGAAGAGCCCACCTTCCTCGTGGAATGGGCTTTTACAGATTTAGGATGCGGCAGTCCAGCCGCAGAATGCGCAAGCTGAATTGTGCAACAGATCCAGCGAGCAATAGTCTGCTTCGAAGCAGGAGCACCCAACTTGTTGGGTGCATACAGGATAAATAGCGAGTCAGTTTTCCTGACTCCAGCCGTCCTGGAAACATATATTTCCAAGGCCCTGACTACGTCCAGTAACTTGGAATCCTCCAAGTCCCTAGTAGCCGTAGGCACCACAATAGGTTGGTTCAAATGAAAAACTGATACCACCTTAGGGAGAAACTGGGGACGAGTCCTCAATTCTGCCCTATCCATATGGAAAATCAGATAAGGGCTTTTACATGACAAAGCCGCCAATTCTGACACACGCCTGGCCGAAGCCAAGGCCAACAGCATGACCACTTTCCACATGAGATATTTCAAATCCACGGTTTTAAGTGGCTCAAACCAATGTGACTTTAGGAAACCCAACACCACGTTGAGAACCCAAGGTGCCACTGGAGGCACAAAAGGGGCTGAATATGCAGCACTCCCTTAACAAATGTCTGAACTTCAGGCAGTGAAGCCAGTTCTTTCTGGAAGAAAATCGACAGAGCTGAAATCTGGACCTTAATGGAACCCAATTTTAGGCCCATAGTCACCCCTGACTGTAGGAAGTGCAGAAATCGACCCAGCTGAAATTCCTCCGTTGGGGCTTCCTGGCCTCACACCACGCAACATATTTTCACCATATGCGGTGATAATGTTTTGTGGTTACATCTTTCCTGGCTTTAACCAGCGTAGGAATGACTTCATCCGGAATGCCCTTTTCCTTCAGGATCCGGTGTTCAACCGCCATGACGTCAAACGCTGCTGCGGTAAGTCTTGGAACAGACAGGGCCCCTGCTGCAGCAGGTCCTGTCTGAGCGGCAGAGGCCATGGGTCCTCTGAGATAATTTCTTGAAGTTCTGGGTACCAAGCTCTTTTTGGCCAATCCGGAACCACGAGTATAGTTCTTACTCCTCTCCTTCTTATTATTCTCAGTACCTTGGGTATGAGAGGCAGAGGAGGGAACACATAAACCGACTGATACACCCACGGTGTCACTAGAGCGTCCACAGCTATCGCCTGAGGGTCCCTTGACCTGGCGCAATATCTTTTTTGCTTTTTGTTTACAATCATTTGGAAGACTTCTTGATGAAGTCCCCACTCTCCCGGGTGGAGGTCGTGCCTGCTGAGGAAGTCTGCTTCCCAGTTGTCCACTCCCGGAATGAACACTGCTGACAGTGCTAACACGCCCATCGGAGAATCCTTGTGGCTTCTGCCATCGCCACCCTGCTTCTTGTGCCGCCCTGACGGTTTACATGGGCGACCGCCGTGATGTTGCCTGACTGAATCAGTACCGGCTGGTTTTGAAGCAGGGGTCTTGCTTGACTTAGGGCATTGTAAATGGCCCTCAGTTCCAGAATATTTATGTGTAGGGAAATCTCCTGGTTTGACCATAGTCCCTGGAAGTTTCTTCCCTGTGTGACTGCCCCCCCAGCCTCGAAGGCTGGCATCCGTGGTCACCAGGACCCAGTCCTGTATGCCGAATCTGCGGCCCTCTTGAAGTTGAGCACTCTGCAGCCACCACAGCAGAGACACCCTGGTCCTTGGAGACAGGGTTATCAGCCGATGCATCTGAGATGCGATCCGGACCACTTGTTCAACAGGTCCCACTGAAAGGTTCTTGCATGGAACCTGCCGAATGGAATTGCTTCGTAGGAAGCTACCATTTTTCCTAGGACTCGCGTGCAGTGATGCACCGACACCTGTTTTAGTTTCAGGAGGCCTCTGACTAGAGATGACAGCTCCTTGGCTTTCTCCTCCGGGAGAAACACTTTTTTCTGGTCTGTGTCCAGAACCATTCCCAGGAACAGTAGACGTGTCATAGGGACCAGCTGTGACTTTGGAATATTTAGAATCCAACCGTGCTGTTGTAGCACTTCCCGAGATAGTGCTACCCCGACCAACAACTGCTCCCTGGACCTCGCCTTTATCAGGAGATCGTCCAAGTATGGGATAATTAAAACTCCCTTTTTTCGAAGCAGTATCATCATTTCGGCCATTACCTTGGTAAATACCCTCGGTGCCGTGGACAGACCGAACGGCAACGTCTGGAATTGGTAATGACAATCCTGTACCACAAATCTGAGGTACTCCTGGTGAGGATGGTAAATGGGTACATGCAGGTAAGCATCCTTGATGTCCAGAGATACCATGTAATCTCCCTCGTCCAGGCTTGCAATAACCGCCCTGAGCGATTCCATCTTGAACTTGAATTTTTTTATATATGTGTTCAAGGATTTCAATTTTAAAATGGGTCTCACCGAACCGTCCGGTTTCGGTACCACAAACATTGTAGAATAGTAACCCCGGCCTTGTTGAAGGAGGGGTACCTTGATTTTCACCTGCTGGAAGTACAGCTTGAGAATTGCCGCCAGTACTACCTCCCCTTTCTCCGAGGGCAGCAGGCAAGGCTGATTTGAGGTAACGGTGAGGGGGAGTCGCCTCGAGCTCCAGCTTGTATCCCTGTGATACTACTTGCAGAACCCAGGGATCTACCTGTGAGCGAGCCCAATGGTCGCAGAAGTTCCCGAGACTCGCCCCCACCGCACCTGGCTCCACCTGTGGAGCCCCAGCGTCATGCGGTGGACTCAGAGGAAGCGGGGGAAGATTTTTTATCCTGGGAACTGGCTGTCTGGTGCAGCTTTTCCCTCTTCCCTTGTCTCTGTGCAGAAAGGAAGCGCCTTTGACCCGCTTGCTTTTCTGAAGCCGAAAGGACTGTACCTTATAATACGGTGCTTTCTTAGGCTGTGAGGAAACTTGAGGTAAATTTTTTCCTTCCCAGCTGTTGCTGTGGATATGAGGTCCCAAAGACCATCCCCAAACAATTCCTCACCCTTATAAGGCAGAATCTCCATGTGCCTTTTAAAGTCAGCATCACCTGTCCACTGCCGGGTCCCTAATACCCTCCTGGCAGAATGGATATTGCATTAATTCTGGATGCCAGCCGGCAAATATCCCTCTGTGCATCCCTCACATATAAGACAACGTCTTTTAATATGCTCTATGGTTAGCAAAATAGTATCCCTGTCCTGACAGGGTAACAGACCTCTTTTACGCTGCAGCAGCACTATCCATGCTGAGGCAATTTCAGGTCTCAGTATAGTACCTGAGTGTGTAAATACAGAGTTCAGGATAGCCTCCTGCTTTTTATCAGCAGGCTCCTTCAAAGTGGCCATATCCTAAGACGGCAGTGCCACCTTTTTTGACAAACGTGTGAGCGCCTTATCCACCCTAGGGGATATCTCCCAACGTGACCTATCCTCTGTCGGGAAAGGGTACGCCATCAGTAACTTTTTAGAAATTACCAGTTTCTTATCGGGGGAACCCACGCTTCTTCACACACTTCATTCACTCATCGTATGGGGAAACAAAACACTGGCTGCTTTTTCTCCCCAAACATAAAACCCCTTTATTTAGTGGTACTTGGGTTAATGTCAGAAATGTGTAACACATTTTTTATTGCCGAGAGGTAGCGGGCGTTTTTGAGCCCCTGATGACCCTTGAGACGCCTGGGCAGGCGTGGGCTGAGAAGCCGGCTGTCCCACAGCTGTTACGTCATCCAGCCTTTTATGTAAGGAGTTGACACTGTCGGTTACTACCTTTCACCTATCCATCCACTCTGGTGTCGGCCCCACAGGGGGCGACATCACATTTATCGGCATCTGCTCCGCCTCCACATATCCTCCTCAAACATGTCGACACAGCCGTACCGACACACCGCACACACACACACACAGGGAATGCTCTGACTGAGGACAGGACCCCACAAAGTCCTTTGGGGAGACAGAGAGAGAGTATACCAGCACACACCAGAGCGCTATATAATGCAGGGATTAACACTATAACTGAGTGATTTTTCCCAATAGCTGCTTGTATACACAAAATTGCGCCTAAATTTAGTGCCCCTCCCCCTCTCTTTTTAACCCTTTGAGCCTGAAAACTACAGGGGAGAGCCTGGGGAGCTGTCTTCCAGCTGCACTGTGAAGAGAAAATGGCGCCAGAGTGCTGAGGGAGATAGCCCCGCCCCTTTTTTGGCGGACTTCTCCCGCTTTTTTGTGGAATTCTGGCAGGGGTATTTTTCACATATATAGCCTCTGGGACTATATATTGTGATATTTAGCCAGCCAAGGTGTTTAATATTGCTGCTCAGGGCGCCCCCCCCCCCCAGCGCCCTGCACCCATCAGTGACCGGAGTGTGAGGTGTGCATGAGGAGCAATGGCGCACAGCTGCAGTGCTGTGCGCTACCTTGTTGAAGACTGAAGTCTTCTGCAGCCGATTTTCCGGAACACTTCTTGCTTCTGGCTCTGTAAGGGGGCCGGCGGCGCGGCTCCGGGACCGAACGATCGAGGTTGGGTCCTGTGTTCGATCCCTCTGGAGCTAATGGTGTCCAGTAGCCTAAGAAGCCCAAGCTAGCTGCAAGCAGGTAGGTTCGCTTCTTCTCCCCTTAGTCCCTCGTAGCAGTGAGTCTGTTGCCAGCAGATCTCACTGAAAATAAAAAACCTAAAATATATACTTTCTTTCTAGCAGCTCAGGAGAGCCCCTAGTGTGCATCCAGCTCAGCCGGGCACAAGATTCTAACAGAGGTCTGGAGGAGGGTCATAGTGGGAGGAGCCAGTGCACACCAGGTAGTCCTAAAGCTTTCTTTAGTTGTGCCCAGTCTCCTGCGGAGCCGCTATTCCCCATGGTCCTTACGGAGTCCCAGCATCCACTTAGGACGTCAGAGAAATTTTGCATACACACGCTCTTGCACTTCATATACTCTTTGATTTTTCTGTACAGAAATTTTCTTTCATTCAGGTAACACAGGGCAATCCCAGAGGAGTTGCAACAAGAGAAGGATCTTTTTTTAAACTAGTTTTAGGAAACTGAAATTAATTTGTGCTATTATCGCGTTGCTCCCGTATCGCCTTACTAAAACAATGTTATCGTGTGATTTATATCTAGTGGGCGTATCTGTACGCACGTTGCGTAATAAACGCTACGTGTGTACGCCTTTGCGTCGCGTACGCTTGACTCGCACTCGGTGAGAGACACGTGTACACAGCCTGGATACGTCCGCAGTAACACAAATAACACGCTTCTATAAATGTAAACGATATTTAACTATAATCGCTTACCGAACACCACACAGTATTCCACTGTATCAATCTTTAACTAGGCCAGGCTGTGTGCGTGCTTTACAATTACTCCCTTTAAGTATTAATCTTACTTTTAACTAAAATAGCAACAAATTTTTATCAGCACGTTATCAATGCAAATGGCAAACAGGAAGGTAGATATGCGAAAAAATACACAAATGAAAAATACAGGTGTATGTGTTGCGTATGTAATTTGTAGCAATACAGAAATTTAAACCAGATTTTAAAAGACAATAGCTTACCGTTCTTACCTTTTGAAACCGGATTCCGCCAGCATCCCTACAAACCAAGCGGAGCAGACTCTTACTCAATCAGCACTACCGTATCCCCTCCGCCCATTGCTGATGAATAAAGTCTGCACGGCTTCGCTAAGCTGCGGACAAGAGGAGGACGGATGAGCCCTCAATTGATAGAGTCAAATATTTACCTTGAACCTAAGCTATATACTTATTATAGACAATGTACGCAATAGGCGCATAAGGTGCCGTAATGGTACACACTTAGCGTAGCAGACGCTAGGCCGTGGTCGAGACGCACAAGCGGCACGTTCACTCACGGGCTTACGCTTAGTATCGAGCATGCTATAGGCGGCTCAAGTACCGTAATGCTACGCTATTGGCGTAGCGGACGCTGTACCGCTAGAGTGGGATATGAGCGGCGCTGACGCTCACTGAATTACACACAGAAAACCTTGTTAACAACACACTGTAAGGGTATGCTTATGCTGTAACCCTTAGTACTGTAATATTACCACAATGTAACGCTGATTAACCCTAATAATATGAAAGCTGTTTGAGCGATTAAGACGCTCAGAAACCCTTTATAATAACTAGTAAAACACACACTGCTTGCTAAGGTTCCAACACCTTCTATGAAGGTTATTTAGTATATATATATATATATATATATATAAAAAGGGGAAAAACAGTTACAGCTTATACACTACAATCCTAACATAAATACCTAAAAAGAATAACAAGAAATAAATGTGAACAATAGTGAACAACCGCAAACAGAATAAAATACAAAGAGAATAAATGGCAAAACACTTAAAGGATAACAAAATGGCTGCAGTGAACGTACACACATGGGAATGATTTGCAGGCGCTCCTGGACCAGGGCTCCAGCCTTCAGTGTGAAAACCTTGCAGAGTCTTGTGTGACCAAGCCTATTGCAAGCTATATTTATTCACTAGCTCAAGACATACTACAATAGACACTGTGTGCTCTTTTTCCATTGGTTAGGGGGGTGGGACATGTCCTGCACCAGGGGCCATTGGTTAGTTCAAGAAGTGGGTGATGACTAGGACTTGTTTGTATTCCAAATTCCTGTCTGCCTGGTTATATTGTGGAAAGCTATTGTTTTGGATCTTCCAAACAAACTCTGTCTCTGGGCTTTGTTTACCCCACTGTCCCCTCCTTCAGTTGAGACAATTGACAACTCAGCACTCATTATTCTGGAGAGAAACCTGGCCCTATTCATAAACAAAAGGTGTAAGCCCTCTTCATAGAATCTCAAAGCTTAGTGTAAATAAGGCTATTGTATTCAGTCAATGGGAAAGAAATGACTGAATTCCATTCACTTACCCTGCACTTATTTATAATTTAATATAATTTATCTTATTTTCTACTTCTGCGCATAACTATGCGCAGGAATATGCGAATCTTTCCTAACTATCATAGGCATAATACCCTTTTAATACCCTACAGCTGGATACTAAACACTACCTTCCAATCTTTGTCTGAGCCTTCCTAGCATGTAAAGAGGAATCTCTCAGGTCCAAGAACCGTTTTAAACTTACCATACTTGCTGACATTATCAAGGGGAATATTATCTATAATATACGCTATTTGGGTTAAATATGTTACAATCGAGTCACACGCTACAAGCTCACAAACTCCGCCGTATTTACACATCCCATGCGCACGAGACGCTGGAGCGCCCCTTACGCAAACCCGCGGGGATGTGTACGCACGGGGGACCAGGCGACGAGCAGCATGCGCACACATTAGGGGTTAATACAAGGCATATGAATCATGATATTTTTCGACTTTGAAAGTTCCTACAGCTCATCTGCCTCTCCTAGGCACGATCCTAGACACAGACCAGAAAAGGGTTTATCTCCCGATAGAGAGAGCTCAGGAGCTCATGACACTGGTCAGGAATCTATTAAAACCAAAACAGGTGTCAGTGCATCACTGCACTCGAGTCCTGGGAAGGATGGTGGCATCATACGAGGACATCCCCTTAGGCAGGTTCCATGCAAGGACCTTCCAATGGGACTTACTGGACAAGTGGTCCGGATCACCTCTTCAGATGCATCGGTTAATTACCCTATCCCCCAGGGCCAGGGTGTCTCTCCTGTGGTGGCTGCAGAGTGCTCACCTTCTCGAGGGCCGCAGATTCGGCATTCAGGACTGGATCCTGGTGACCACGGATGCAAGCCTCCGAGGGTGGGGGGCAGTTACACAGGGAAGAAATTTCCAAGGTCTGTGGTCAAGTCAACAGATTTGCCTTCACATCAATATCCTGGAACTAAGGGCCATATACAACGCCCTAAGTCAAGCGGAGATCCTGCTTCGCGACCAACCGGGTCTGATCCAGTCAGACCGCAGGAGGCTCATGTAAACCGCCAAGGCGGCACAAGGAGCAGGGTGGCGAGGGTAGAAGCCACCAGAATTCTTTGCTGGGCGGAGAATCAAGTAAGCGCACTGTCAGCAGTGTTCATTCCGGGAGTGGACAACTGGGAAGCAGTCTTCCTCAGCAGACACGACCTCCACACGGGAAAGTGGGGACTTCATCAGGAAGTCTTCACGCAGTTTGCAAATTGATGGGAACTGCCTCAGGTGGACTAGATGGCGTCCCAGCTCAATAAAAAGCTAAAAAAGGTTTTACGCCAGGTCAAGGGACCCTCAGGCGAAAGCTGTGGTCGCATTAGTAACACTGTGGGTGTTCCAGTCGGTCTATGTATTCCCTCCTCTTCCTCTCATACCCAAGGGCTGAGAATTGTAATAAAAGGAGGAGTGAGAACAATATTCTTTGCTCTGAGTTGGCCAAAAAGGACTCGGTACCCGGAGCTGTAAGAAATGCTCTCAGAGGACCCATGGCTTCTGCCTCTCAGACAGGACATGTTGCAACAGGGGCCCTGTCTGTTCCAAGACATTCCGGATGCAGTTATTCCTACGCTGATAAAGGCTAGGAAAGACGTGACAGCAAGACTTTTTCACTGTATATGGCGAAAATAGGTTGCTTGGTGTGAGGCCGGGAAGGCCCTACAGAGGAATTCTAGCGGGGTCGATTCCTGCACTTCCTACAGTCAGGAGTGACTATGGGCCTAAAATTAGGATCTATAAAGGTCAAGATTTCGGCCCTATCCATTTTCTCTCAAAAAGAACTGGCTTCACTGCCTGAAGTTCAGACGTTGTTCCGGGGGTGCTGCATATTCAGCCTCCTTTTGTGCCACCGGTGGCACCTTGTGTTGGATTTCCTGAAATCCCACTGGTTTGAGCCACTTAAGACCGTGGAGCTAAAATATCTCACGTGGAAGGTGGTCATGCTATTGGCCTTAGCTTCGGCTAGGCGTGTGTCAGAATTGGCGGTTTTGTCATGTAAAAGCCCTTATCTGATCTTCCATATGGACAGGGCAGAATTGAGGACTAGTCCCAAATTTCTCCCTAGGGTGGTATCATTGTTTCATTTGAACCAGCCTATTTTGGTGCCTGCGGCTACTAGGGACTTGGAGGATTCCAAGTTGCTGGACGTAGTCCGGGCTTTGAAAATGTATGTTTCCAGAATGGCGGGGGTCAGAAAGTCTGACTCGCTGTTTATTCTGTATGCAGCCAACAAGGTTGGCGCTCCTGCTTCGAAGCAGACTATTGCTCGCTCGATCTATAGCACGATTCAGCTGGTTCACTCTGCGGCTGGATTGCCGCATCCAAAATCGGTGAAAGCCCATTCAACAAGGAAGGTGGGCTCTTCTTGGGCGGCTGCCCGAGGGGTCTAGGCTTTACAACTTTGCCGAGCTGCTACTTGGTCGGGGGCAAACACGTTTGCTAAGTTCTACAAGTTTGATACCCTGGCTGAGGAGGACCTTGAGTTTGCTCATGCAGTGCTGCAGAGTCATCCGCACTCTCCCGCCCGTTTGGGACTCTGGTATAATCCCCATGGTCCTTACGGAGTTCCCAGCATCCACTAGGACGTCAGAGAAAATAAGAATTTACTCACCGGTAATTCTTTTTCTCGTAGTCCGTAGTGGATGCTGGGCGCCCGTCCCAAGTGCGGACTCTCTGCAATACATGTATATAGTTATTGCTTAACTAAAGGGTTATTGTTATGAGCCATCCGATAAATGAGGCTCAGTTGTTGTTCATACTGTTAACTGGGTATGGTTATCACAAGCTGTACAGTGTGATTGGTGTGGCTGGTATGAGTCTTACCCTGGATTCCAAATCCTTTCCTTGTAATGTCAGCTCTTCCGGGCACAGGTTCCCTAACTGAGGTCTGGAGGAGGGGCATAGAGGGAGGAGCCAGTGCACACCAGATAGTACCTAATCTTTCTTTTAGAGTGCCCAGTCTCCTGCCGAGCCCGTCTATTCCCCATGGTCCTTACGGAGTTCCCAGCATCCACTACGGACTACGAGAAATAGAATTATCGGTGAGTAAATTCTTATTATTACCTATCCATTAACAGTATATGGCGCCTAGCACCGATTTGTCCATTTAGAAAATTGTGAAAGCTCCACAAGTTTATCACGTGCGATGGGTTTCCGGCCACAGAGGGTGTGATGGGCATAAAAAAAACATTAGAAAAATACATTGGTTAAGCACAAGTGTCTATAATGTTATACATGTGTATAATTTGTTGTGTGTGTGTAAAATTGTAGTCTATATAGAATGATATGGTGTAATATGTTATGTGTGAATTGTGTAATTGATTATGGTGTGAAAGGAAATGTATATGATGAATCCAAAAAGTGGCAAATAAAATTAGAACAAAAATCATTAAATCGATATATATTGTGGTGAGAGGGGTTGTCTCTCACATGAATTGGCAACATTCCTGTGAAATCAGTTCCCTCCAAGGGAGAGGAAAACAAAGCCTGTGAACTATGCAGCAGCAATGGTGGTTTGGAACACCGGTTTTTCCAGGTCGCCCAGAGTCATCTGGGAATCGTCACCAGAGAATGGGAAAAATGTAAAACTCTCATCGATCTGGTGCTCTGAGCACTGAAGCTGGATAGTAACCAGTGAGTAGGCCAGAGTGTGACTAGTGCCAGGGACCAACTGGATATCTGTGCTAGGAAGCATGGCAGAAGATGGCTGCACTCCAGGGCAGCAGAATTAACTCTAGAGACTTTAGTGCTGGGATGTTTGAGTACACCTTTTTATTTAATTACTAGGCTTGTTTTCCAGGCTACTACTGTCTATTTGCTGGAGAACAGTGTCTGCTTTCAGTAAAAGACGCTTTTACACCGGGAACACGCCTGTTGTGTGTTCTTATTTCCCCAACCGTTACAATATCAATTACACAAAAAAAAATAATGACGACACAATTGTGATATATACAACTACAATGAGAATGTTTTTGCTTTTTTCTTATATATTGGAAATATAACGGTTGTAGTGTAATATCAAAATAAGGCATAAAGAGCTTGTTGCCGGTGCTCTCTCACCAAGGGAGCAAACTTGTCCAGTTACAGCTCTGAATGTACTAGTTTACTATGAGATAAGATAATAAACAAATAGGGGCCGATTCAATTGTTTTACTCAGCAGCTACCACAAGGTGGCGCAAAACAGAGCAATGAAATTGTTGCTCCGTTTAGACGCCTAGTAGCCGCTAGGATGACATTTCTTCTTGCAGACTCCTGAGGTGCGAGAAGAAATGTGCGCTAAGTCTGCACTTTGGGTGTCTGAATGCCCAAAGCAGGAACGTAGATGGGTTTAGCACTTTTACGCGGCTAAACCATTTTTGTACACGTCATGCGTGATATACGTGTGTGCCCAAACAATTAAATTGTGATGATTGTTTGGGCGTCTAAACAGTTACATTTAGACGGTAAAATTAGACAGCCAAAACAATTTAATCGGCTCCCCCCATACACCCTTATTTATATATTTTGTCAATGTTTTTAATTACAGAATTGTACTAAGATAAATAACTGTAATTTTAATCCCTGCAAAATGTACAGAAGTAATAATTTTAATCTTATTAAATGACCCTTACCATTTTAGATATACTGTAAAAACGTTTCCTGCATGATGGCCATTTATGTATTAGGTGTGTCCTTAAGTGTAACTGAGCCTGAAGGTATAATCTGAGTGACAGCTCAGTCTCGCCCTGTGTGCAGAATGTGACCCTACTGGTATCTGAGTATCAGAGTTCACTTTCATTTCTCTCTCCTGCTTCCAGCGATGGCGTCTGCTGATCTGAGACAGGAGCTAGACTGTTCCATCTGCCTGAACATTTATACAGATCCTGTGACCCTGAGATGTGGCCACAACTTCTGCCGGGTCTGTATTGATTGTGTGCTGGATACACAGGAGGGGGCTGGAGCTTATACCTGTCCTGAATGCAGAGAAGAGTGTCAGGAGCGTCCTGCACTGCAGAGGAACATAACGCTGTGTAACATAGTGGGGAGTTTCCAAACTACTCGGCCAGATCAGCAGGAGACTGGGATCTTCTGCACTTACTGTGTGGACTCTCCTGTACCTGCTGCTAAATCCTGTCTGCATTGTGAGGCTTCTCTGTGTGATAAACACCTGAGAGTACACAGCAAGTCAGCAGAACACGTCTTATGTGATCCCACCACTTCCCCAGGGAACAGGAAATGCTCTGTTCATAAGAAAATCCTGGAGTATTACTGCACTGAGGATGCAGCCTGTATCTGTGTGTCCTGCAGTTTGGCTGGAGAACATCGGGGACATCTGGTGGAGATTCTGGATGAGGCTTCTGAGAAGAAGAAGGAGAAGCTGAGAGATGTTCTGCAGAAACTGACCACAAAGAGAGCTGAGGCTCAGAAAAGAATCCAGAGTCTGCAGGAGCGCAGGAGAGATCAGGAAGGAGCAGCTGGTGTAACTGAGAGTGTCACTGCCCTGTTTACAGACATCAGGAGACAGCTGGAAGACCTGGAGAAGAGAGTCCTGAGTGAGATCTCCAGACAGGAACAGTGTTTTTCATTCTCAATCTCTTATCTGATCCAGCAGCTGGAAATAAAGAAGGACGAGCTGTCCGGGAAGATGCGTCACATTGAGGAGCTGTGTAACATGTCTGATCCAGTGACTGTCTTACAGGAACCAGACACAGGGGACTTGTGTGATACTGAGGACACAGAGACACATGATAACCAGGTCCGTGGTGCAGGAGATCTGGATGTGGGTCTCATCTCAGGGACATTACACACATTATCTGATATAATAACAGGTATAAATATAGGGATCTATGTGCAGGAAGCTACAGACCTATTACTGGATGTAACCACAGCTGGTAACGATATACAGATATCAGGTGACAGGAAATCTGCATCCAAGTCACCAAACCAGAATTCTCCAGTAATACCAGAGAGATTTCAGGTTCCTCAGGTAATAAGCACCAGGGGATTCTCCTCAGGGCGTCATTACTGGGAGGTGGATGTCAGATTTTCAGAGATATGGAAGGTGGGGATGTGTTACCCCAGTATAAGCAAGAGCGGAAAGGATTCAGTCATTGGATATAATTACAAGTCCTGGTGTCTGTGTAGGGATAATAATCAGTATTCAGTGACACATTATAGTAGAGAGACCCGGTTCCCTGACAGTATCCCATGTGACAGAGTGAGGGTGTATCTGGATTATGAGGCAGGACAGCTGTCCTTTTATTCTCTATGTGACCCCATCAAACACTTACACACCTACACCGCCACCTTCACTGAGCCCCTCCATGCTGCATTACGTGTACGGGATGGTTGTATAACCGTATCTGGGGGAGTCAGGAGCTGGGAAAAATTACCATAAGGAATCTGCCTAGGAACTGGTGACATCACAGTAAGAGGAATCCAATTGGTGTAACATTCAACCAATAGAAAGCCGCACTGGGTGGAGCTATAGATGAGTCCCTCATCCAGTGTCTGCCTACTTGTTCCCTTCTGAGTGTGTTACCGTCATTATAATTATATAAATATACATTACTGAAAGGATTTCTCTGACTGACAGCCGTGATTGGCTGCAATATCTGTATCAGAGCTACACTTGCTCCTATTGGCTGTGATGTATATTGGGTTGATGTCTCCTCCTACTGGGAACTGTAGTCTAAAGCTATGTTTCCTACTAATACAAGATGGGGTGGACTACAATTCCCAGCATGGTTTATTGCTTTAACTTGACATTTGTGAGAATACACAATAATAATAATATTGCTCTGTTATTAGTGAAGTTGATGTATTAGATGCTGCAGTACTCGCAGCTCAGGGCAGTGGGGAAAATGGGGAATATATAACACGGGGATATACAATGCAGGCAGGAAAGGGTATGTAGGGCCCTGCTCATGAGAGCTTACATTCTAATGGGAAAAGGGTCATTATTATATAGAGCCCTGTTTATAGAATTACCAGGCACTGGCTCAGCATAACTGTGCTTTATAATGCAATAGTAACATTATAATGTGCCCTCGCCGTGACGCCAGACTTTGGCCTGTGTGTTGTAACTATAACACGTGTGCATATATCAGTGAGGTACGTCCCTGTGTACACTGTTCTGGATGGTGTCAGTATAGACAGTAAAATAAGAACTTTACATGAAGTTGCAGAACTGAGTATGTGCGTAGTCCAGTGGTCGCAGCGGGAATTTAGAAGTGGGGTTATGGAAAACTGTACAGAATGGACGGGGGTCTGGGGTGCACTTAGGACCCCAGAAGCTTTAGAGAATTTCATAATGTTAAATTAATTTAGATACGTTTTAACACTATATAGTATAAAAGAAACCATATTATATGAGGTCTCAAATCACCCCTGCATCTTTCACTCCCTCCTTCCCTTACTTACCCCCTGCACCTATCCTTAACCCTACACTTTTCATCCCCTCCTTCCATTTCCCACCCCTGCACATCTCAATCCCTCCTTCCATGTTTCACCCCTGCACCTCTCACCCCCTCCTTCCTTCTCTCACCCCTGCACCTCTCACTCCCTCCATCCTTCATTCACTCCCCCCTGCACAACTCACCACCTCCTTCACTCACTCACCCCTGCACATCTCACTCCCTCCTTCCATCTCTCACCCCTGCACCTCTATCATCCCTGCACCTCTCCTTCCCTCTCACCCCTGCACTTCTATCATCCCTGCACCTCTCCTTCCCTCTCCCACCCTTGCACCTCTATCATCCCTGCACCTCTCCTTCCCTCTCTCACTCTTGCACCTCTATCATCCCTGCACCTCTCCTTCCCTCTCACCCCTGCACTTCTATCATCCCTGCACCTCTCCTTCCCTCTCCCACCCTTGCACTTCTATCATCCCTGCACCTCTCTTTCCCTCTCTCACTCTTGCACCTCTATCATCCCTGCACCTCTCCTTCCCTCTCCCACCCTTGCACCTCTATCATCCCTGCACCTCTGCTTCCCTCTCTCATCTTGATGACGCTATGAGTCACAGCCTCACTTGTCCAGGTAGAAACAAGACAGCAGAGATAGTGGTTCCCCTCATATTCTATCCTATCCAGCTTATACGGGATCTGGGTGTCTCTCTCTCTCTCTCCTAGGTGTGCCTATAGATGTGTCTCCACAAGACGTTTTCTGTGTGCAGTAGGACAGAGACTGTGCCGGCTTGTAAATCATTTCTGCAAATTCAGTGGGAGAATAAAGTAAAGCAAACAGTGTGCCATAACGCTGTATAGCCCCCACTTCAAGCACTGGCGTAGGATGAAATCGCCAATAGTGCGCAGTGATGTAGGGAGACTGACGCCGCTGAGTGTGGCCCCATATTCTATACTGGTTTATGACTGAACAAGTGACGGCAGCAGTTATATACCTGTAGGCCTTGCTAGAGAATGTAACAAAACATTAATACCAAATAAATAACTAATGTTTTATATCACTAATCATTACAGGCTTAGGCATGAAATGTAGAATCAGTTTGTTTTTATTTGTGTTTTTTTAACGTGTACACCTGTGTAATGATGAATGATTACTCATTACCCCCTTATAAGTGTTATTCAACTAAGTACCCTGTGACCTGATGTATACTGAGCCCTCCTGATTACTGTCACATGCTGTATGGTGTCTCACCTGTACTAATAAATGTAATCTCCTAACTGATGTTCCCCTTGCTGTACTGAGGGGGTGTAAGAGGGTGTGTGATGATGAGGGGGTGTAAGAGGGTGTGAGATGATGAGGGGGTGTAAGAGGGTGTGAGATGATGAGGGGGTGTAAGAGGGTGTGAGATGATGAGGGGGTGGATGAGGGGGTGATGATGGGGTGGAAGAGGGTGTGTGATGATGAGGGGGTGGAAGAATGTGTGAGACGATGAGGGGGTTGAAGAGGGTGTGAGACAATGAGGGGGTGGAAGAGGGTGTGAGACAATGAGGGGATGGAAGAGGGTGTGAGACGATGAGGGGGTGGAAGAGGGTGCGAGACGATGAGGGGGTGGAAAAGGGTGTGTGGTTGGCGGATGAGGGGGTGCAAGTTGTGTGATGATGAGGGGGTGGAAGAAAGTGTGTGATGATGAGGGCGCGGAAGAGGGTGTGTGATGATGAGGGCGTGGAAGAGGGTGTGTGATGATGAGGGCGTGGAAGAGGGTGTGTGATGATGAGGGCGTGAAAGAGGGCGTGTGATGATGAGGGGGTGGAAGAGGGCGTGTGATGTTGAGGGGGTGGAAAAGGGCGTGTGATGATGAGGGGGTGGAAGAGGGCGTGTGATGATGAGGGGGTGGAAGAGGGTGTGTGATGATGAGGGGGTGTAAGATGGTGTGTGATGATGAGGGGGTGTAAGAGGGTGTGTGATAAGGGGGTGTAAGAAAGTGTGTGATGATGAGGGGTGTAACAGGGTGTGTGATAATGAGCGTGTGTAAGACATTGTGTGATAATAATAGGATTTTAATACCTACCGGTAAATCCTTTTCTCTTAGTCCGTAGAGGATGCTGGGGTCATCATAGAACCATGGGGTATAGACGGGATCCGCAGGAGACATGGGTACTTTAAGACTTTGAAAGGGTGTGAACCGGCTCCTCCCTCTATGCCCCTCCTCCAGACTCCAGTTATAGGAATTGTGTGCAGGGAGACGGACATTTCGAGGAAAGGATTTATTGTTAAACTAAGGTGAGATTCATACCAGCTCACACCTCAAGCATGCCGCACAACCTGGCATTCAACAGAACACAAACCTGAACACTTGCAGAAACAGGCTGACTATAAATGTAACACAACATGTGTGTAACCACAACTAATAACTGCAGATATAGTACGTTATGGGACGGGCGCCCAGCATCCTCTACGGACTAAGAGAAAAGGATTTACCGGTAGGTATTAAAATCCTATTTTCTCATACGTCCTAGAGGATGCTGGGGTCATCATGGGTTATACCAAAGCTCTAGAACGGGCGGGAGAGTGCGGACGACTCTGCAGCACCGATTGACCAAACTTAAGGTCTTCATCGGCCAAGGTGTCAAACTTGTAGAATTTTGCAAATGTGTTTGACCCCGACCAAGTAGCTGCTCGGCAAAGCTGCAATGCTGAGAACCCCCGGGCAGCCGCCCAGGATGAGCCCACCTTTCTAGTAGAATGGGCTTTTACCGATTATGGTAACGGTAATCCAGCCGTGGAATGAGGGTGCTGAATCGTGTTACAGATCCAGCGTGCAATAGTCTGCTTGGAAGCAGGACACCCCACCTTGTTGGGAACATACAGGACAAACAGAGCCTCTGTTTTCCTAATCTGAGCCGTTCTGGCGTCATAAATCTTCCAAGCTCTGACCACTACTCAGCAAAGGCGTCAGTAGCCACTGGCACCACAATAGGTTGGTTCATGTGGACAGAGGAAACCACTTTCGGTAGAAATTATTGACGTGTCCTCAATTCAGCTCTATCTTCATGGAAGATCAAATAAGGGCTCTTGTGAGACAAGGCCGCTAACTCAGACACCCGCCTTGCAGATGCCAAGGCCAACAGGATGACCACTTTCCAAGTGAGGAATTTCAACTCCACCTTCCGTAAAGGTTCAAACCAATGTGATTGAAGGAACTGCAATACCACATTAAGATCCCATGGTGCCACTGGAGGCACAAATGGAGGTTGGATGTGCAACACGCCTTTCAAGAAAGTCTGAACTTCTGGAAGGGAGGCCAATTGTTTCTGAAAGAAAACCGATAAGGCCGAAATCTATACCTTAATTGAGCCCAATTTTAGGCCCGCATCCACACCTGCTTGTAGAAAATGGAGAAAACGTCCTAGCCGAAACTCCTCCGTAGGAGCCCCCTTGGATTCACACCAAGAAACATATTTTCTCCAAATACGGTGGTAATGTTTAGATGTTACCCCTTTTCTGGCCTGAATAAGTGTGGGAATGACTTCACTGGGAATACTCTTACGGGCTAGGATTTTGCGCTCAATCGCCATGCCGTCAAACGTAGCCGCGGTAAGTCCTGATACACGCACGGCCCCTGTTGTAACAGGTCCTCGCGCAGAGGAAGAGGCCGGGGATCTCCTATGAGTAATTCCTGTAGATCTGGATACCTAGCCCTCCTTGGCCAGTCTGGGACAATGAGGATCGCCCAGATCTTTGTTCTTCTTATGATCTTTAGAACCTTTGGAATGAGAGGAAGTGGAGGGAATACATACACCAACTGAAACACCCACGATGTCACCAGCGCATCCACTGCAATTGCTTGAGGGTCCCTTGACCTGGAACAATATATCTGAAGCTTCTTGTTGAGACAAGATGCCATCATGTCTACTTGAGGAACTCCCCAACAACTTATCAGCTCTGTGAAGACTTCTTGGTGGAGGCCCCACTCTCCTGGATGGAGATCGTGTCTGCTGAGGAAGTCTGCTTCCCAGTTGTCCACTCCTGGAAGGAAGATTGCTGACAGAGAGCTTGTATGCTTTTCCGCCCAGCGGAAAATCCTTGTGGCTTCTGCCATTGCCGCTCTGCTTTTTGTTCCGCCCTGACGGTTTATGTACGCCAATAAATAATGGCAAACTGCTCTAATCAAGCTGGTAACATTCCTCAGGTGTTGCGGGAGGGGGTTACTCTAGACAAGAAAAGAAAGGGATTTTTCCCACGCACTCTGCTGGCTGTTAGTAAGAAGAACTATATACTATGTAATAATAGAAAATTTAGAGCTCTTTGTTACATATGTTTTGCAAAAGATATGATAAGACTCCAGGCCACTTCACGGCTGCTCTATTACTGGAGGTCCCTATCTAAGCATAAGTCCAGGGTTTGGACCCCACAAAGTCGGCTCAGGCCCGACCACCCTAGGGCAGCACACCATTGAGATACTAAAGTGTTAATATGTGTTAATAAGAAAGAAGCAGAAGCTATGGGTTAGAAAGTGATACAAAAATAAGGGTGTTAATAAAATATTCAAAAGAGTAATATTAGTGAAAAAAATTGGGAGTGTTGCATAAGTGCTAAATAAATATTATGGCGTGCTACCCCAAGGTAGCCCAGTCACACCAGACCTGGGGGGTACCACTCCCCAAACTCACACACAGCATCATAATAATAATAATAATAATAATAATAACATCCACTATGAGTCATACAATTGCTTAATGTATGATAATGGCACATACAAAACATCCAGATTGAGAGCTAGCTTACCTGGAGGCCCCCCTGTATCCTCCAAATGGCACCACAAGACCCAGCATGCCCGCCTAATGCTGGTTCCATCTATGCCTCACTGAACTGCAATAAATAATGGCAAGCTGCTCTAATCAAGCTGGTAACATTCCTCAGGTGCTGCGGGAGGGGGTTACTCTAGACAAGAAAAACAAAGGGATTTTTCCCACGCACTCTGCTGGCTGTTAGTAAGAAGAACTATATACTAAGTAATAATAGAAAATTTAGAGCTCTCCGTTACATATGTATGGTTTATGTACGCTACTGCTGTTACATTGTCCGACTGGATCAGTACAGGCAGATCTCGAAGAAGATGTTCCGCTTGCAGAAGTCCGTTGTAAATGGCCCTTAACTCCAGAACATTTATGTGGAGACAAGTTTCCTGACTTGACCATCTTCCTTGGAAGTTTTCTCCCATTGTGACTGCCTCTCCAGCCTCGGAGGCTTGCATCTGTGGTCACCAGGATCCAGTCCTGCGCCCCTCTAGGAGGTGAGAGCTGTGCAGCCACAGGAGTGATACCCTGGTCTTGGAAGACAGGATTATCCTCCGGTGCATGTGTAGGTGTGACCCGGACCACTTGTCCAACAGGTCCCACTGGAACACTCTGGCATGGAATCTGCCAAACGGAATGGCCTCGTAGGCCGCAACCATCTTTCCCAGCAACCGAATGTATTGATGGATTGACAGTGACACTCTTGCTGGTTTCAGAATTTGTTTGACCAGACTCTGAAGTTCCACAGCCTTGTCCACTGGAAGAAAGACTCTCTGTAGTTCTGTGTCCAATATCATTCCCAAAAACGACAACCACGTCGTCGGAATCAACTGTGATTTTGGCAAATTTAGGAGCCAACCATGTTGCTGAAGAACCGTCAGGGAGAGTGCAACGTTTTGCACCAACTGGTCCATGGATCTCACCTTTATCAGGAGATCGTCCAAGTATGGGATAATCGTGACTCCATGCTTGCGAAGGAGAACCATCATCTCCGCCATCACTTTGGTGAAAATCCTCCGAGCCATGGACAGACCAAACGGCAACGTTTGAAATTGGTAATGACAATCCTGAATTGCAAATCTCAGGTAAGCCTAATGCGAAGGATAAATGAGAGCATGTAAGTAGGCATCTTTTATGTCCACCGACACCATAAAATCCCCTTCCTCCAGACTGGAGATCACTGCTCGGAGAAACTCCATCTTGAATTTGAATTTCTTTAGGTAAAAATTGAGGGATTTCAGGTTTAGGATTGGTCTGACCGAGCCATCCGGCTTCGGGACCACAAACAGGCTTGAATAAAAGCCTTCTCCCTGTTGTGACTGGGGAACCCTGGCGATAACTTTTGTATTGCGTCGCAAACTACCTCCCTGTTCGGAAGCGAAGCTGGCAAAGCCGATTTGAAAAAACGGCGATGGGGAACGTCTTGAAACTCCAGCTTGTACCCTTGGGATACTATTTGTAAAACCCATGGGTCTAGGTCCGAATGAACCCAAAACTGACTGAAGAGTATGAGACGTGCCCCCACCGGTGCGGCCTCCCGCATAGGAGCCCCAATGTCATGCGGTGCAATTGGCAGAAGCCTGGGTTGGACTTCTGCTCCTGGGAGCCTGACAAGGCTGGTAATCGTTTACCTCTTCCCCTTCCTCTAGTAGCAAGGAAGGAAGAACTTTGGCCCTTTCTGTATTTATTGGGACGAAAGGACTGCATCTGATAGTGATGCGTTTTCTTTTGTTTTGGAGTAACATAAGGTAAAAAGGATGACTTACCCGCGGTAGCAGTAGACACCAAATCATCAAGGCCGTCACCAAATAAGGCCTTACCTTTATATGGTAGAGATTCCATACTTTCCTTGGAATCAGCCTCAGCATTCTATTGGTGTATCCACAACGCTCGTCTAGCTGAGACTGCCATGGCATTTGCCTTAGATGCTGCAGCATCCTTGATATAACCCAATGTCAAGAGGACGCTATCCCTATCTAGGGTATCTATTTCAGAAGACAAGTTGTCTGCTCACTTTTTCGATAGCACTACTTACCCACGCAGAGGCAATGACAGGTCTGAGTAGTGTACCCGTGGTCGCATAAATGGACTTTAACGTAGTTTCCTGTTTACGATCCGCAGGATTCTTAAGGGCCGCCGTGTCAGGTGACGGGAGAGCCACCTTTTTAGAAAAACGTGACAGGGCCTTGTCCACGGTGGGGGGTGACTCCCACTTTTCCATATCCGCTGAAGGAAACGGATAAGCTACCGTAATTCTCTTGGGAATCTGAAACTTTTTGTCAGGAGCTTCCCAGAGTTTTTCAAATAGCGTGTTCAGTTCAGGAGAGGGAGGAAACATTACCTCAGGTTTCCTTTCCTTATACATACAGACCCTTTTATCAGCGACAGCCGGGTCCTCAGTGATAATATAGTACCTCTTTAACCTCCACAATCATGTACTGAATGCTTTTTGACAATTTTGGATCTAATCTGGAATCGCTATAGTCGACACTGGAATCAGTATCCGTGTTGGTATCAGTGTCTGCCAAATGGGCCAGCGTACGTTTCTGTGACCCTGAGGGGACATGACTTTGCAATAACATATCTTCTACAGATTTCTTCCATGCCTGGGTCTGAGACTCAGAATTATCTAGCCTCTTAGTAATAAGAGCCACATTAGCATTCAAGGCGTTCAACACATTTATTCAATCCGGCGTCGGCGGTGCCAACAGGGTCACCCCCGCAGCCGTTTGTGTCCCTAATACAGCCTCCTCCTGGGAAGAGCCTTCAGCCTCATACATGTCGACACACGTGCACCAAACACCCACAGACACACCGGGCATATAGGGGACAGACCCACAGTAAAGCCTGTCAGAGAGACACAGAGGGGAATTGCCAGCTCACACCCCAGCACCCAAACAGTGGTTCTTAAGCGCCCAATAAACGCCCCAGACCTATAGCACTTTTTATATAAAGTATATTGCACCAAATTTAGCCAGTGACATTTTGCACCTTGATACTTGTCAGTGTGAAGGAAGGACCAGCGTCTCTGCACCCTGATGGAGAGAAAATGGTGCAGAGTGAGCTGTGAGGATGAGGCTCCGCCCCCTTAATGGCGCGCTTCCGTCCCGCTTCTTGTATGATTATACTGGCGGGGGTTTTGGGACAGTGCCTCTGCACTAATGTCCCCTCTTGACAGATTGTGCTTCTTCCTCTACTCACCTGTCTTCTGACATCTGGCTCTGTAAGGGGGGTGACAGCAGGCTGCGGGAGTGAGCATCTAGGCGTACCCAGCGATCAGCACCCTCAGGAGCTAATGGTGTCCTGTAGCCAGAAGCAGAGCCCTTGAACTCACTGGAAGTGTGTCATACTCCTCTCCCCTAAGTCCCACGAAGCAGGGAGACTGTTGCCAGCAGTAGTCCCTGAACATAAAAAAACCTAACAAAAGTATTTTTTCAGAGAAACTCAGTAGAGCTCCCTGCACTGCGTCCAGTCTCACTGGGCACAATTCTAAAACAGGAGTCTGGAGGAGGGGCATAGAGGGAGGAGCCAGTTCACACCCTTTCAAAGTCTTAAAGTGCCCATGTCTCCTGCGGATCCCGTCTATACCCCATGGTTCTATGATGACCCCAGCATCCTCTAGGACGTATGAGAAACGGGGGTGTAAGAGGGAGTGTGATGATGGGGTGTAAGAGGAGGTGTGATAATGGGTTGTAAAAGGGAGTGTGATGGCGAAAGAGTATAAGAGGGTGTGTGATGATGAGGGGAGAGGTGCAAGAGGGTGTGTGATGATAAGGTGGTGTGAGAGGGTATGTAATGATGAGGGGGTGTGAAGATAATGTAAGGATGTGCCCTGTGGGCACATCCATGCTGCTGTCCCTAGCTGGGGACAGCGCTGGGGCAGCTTGTCTGTCCCCAGCGCTTGGTGCGTGGCGGCGGGTGTCCGGTGCAGGGATTACCTTTTTCCCTGCACCGGACCAGAGACTGCAGGGGCGTTTGAATGTTGGCGCCCTCCGGGAGTCAATCGCGGCGGCCAATCAGGGAGAGACGCGGCGAGCCAATCGGCGCTCGCCGCGTCATAGGCCCCGCCTCCGGCGTCTGACGTCAGACGCCGGGCGGGACCGAGAAGGAGAGGCCGCGCCGAAGAGCGGCGAAGAGGAGAGGGACGCCGGGCGCGCGCAGAAGAGCGTGAAGAAGAGAGAAGACGGCCGGGAGCAGCGAGGACGGAGGTCGGCGCGCCGGAGCGCAGAAGATCCCAGTGGCGCAAGGAGAAGAAGACAAGACTGGCGGAAGAAGAAGAGGTCAGCGGTCGGGCTCCAGAAAGAAGATGTCCAGCGGCGGCTGGACGCAGGGAAGAGACGGAGGCGCCGCTGGCCAGGACGGGTCAGCGGCAGAAGACGGTACCGAAGATCCCTGGAGCAGGTGAGGCCTCAGTGAGGCAACTTCACCCCCTCCCTCTTCCTCCCTCGACCACCAGGGATGGGCATTAGGCCCGAGGGCACAAGTCAGGCACTAGGCCTGTGGCGCAGTTAGGAGTTTGGGGGCCCCAATATTTGATGAGGTGGTTTGGGCATTAGGCCCAAGCCACCCCACCCCTGCGGCACCAGTTAGGCGGGCACTAGGCCCGGGGGACAAATCAGGCAATAGGCCTGTGGGCGTTAGAGGGCGTTAGGCCCTAGTGTATTTTTGGCCATTAGGGAATATTAAGGTGACCCTGGGCACAAGGCCCAGGTCACCCAACGGCAACAAGTTAGGCGGGCGCTAGGCCCGTGGGCGAAGTCAGGCCTCCGGCCTGTGTGCAGTTAGGGGGCGCTAGGCCCAGCGAATCAGTGTTTCCCCGAGGTGAGTACAGGTGGCCCTGGGCGCTAGGCCCAGGCCACCCTGAGGTATTTAGGTGGGTAGGCCGTGCGGCGTCCACCCCCTTCCAGCGGCAGGTAGGGATTAAAAAGGGACAGCATCGTTTTATGTTGTAACTCCGATAGTGTGATATATGTTGTTACCGTGCAGGGCAAAGTGTATGTGTTGTGTAAGTTGTGCATAGTTGTGTCGCACCACCCACACGAGCTAGTTTGAGGGCTCTATTTATGTAGCTAGTGTAGCGGACGCACACTAGGGTAGTTCTTGGCCCTGCACGGCTGTTTCTCTTTGCCTCCTTACAGGGACCTGTAAGTGGAGAAGATCGGAGTGCAAGACTTGTGACGGTGAGTAGCATCCGTGTACGTTTGTCCCTTGTCTGTCCCCGAGCGCCGGAGTCGGGATTGCTCACGGACGTGAGAATCCTTTTCATCACACTACGTGCGAAAGCGCGAGTGTGTGAAATCTGGGTGGCTGAGGCTTTGTGCCGGTGATGACCATTCACCCAACCGGTGAAGGTCGCGGCCACCCCTGGGGTATCCCCTGTTCCAGCGGAAGAAGGGTCGATACCCCCTTTAATGTAGACCATTCTCTCCTCAGCTCGGTCGTCGGTCAGCTCTGAGAGGGAATCGCCGTGTCAGGATCCGAGTGAAGATTTCCAGGTCCGTTGAGGGTTCCGGAACCTGAAGGTGAGAGAGAGCGGCGCCTGGTGAGTACCGAGTCTACACCTGCACGGCAGCAGGCATCACACGCACCGCAGTCCCCGCACCTCTCACAATAAGACATATCTTAACATGACCCGCCCCCATACACACATCTCACCATACACAGACGTAGTGCCCTGCCCCCATACACATATCTCACCGTACACAGACACAGTGCCCCACCCCCATACACACATCTCACCGTACACAGACGCAGTGCCCCACCCCATCTCACCATACACAGACGCAGTGCCCCTCCTTCATACACACATCTCACCGTAAACAGACCCAGTGACCCGCCCCCATACATCTCACCGTACAGACGCAGTGTCCCGCCCCCATACACACATCTCACCGTACACAGATGCAGTGACCCGCCCATATACACACATCTTACCATACACAGACGCAGTGACCCGCCCCATACACACATCTGTCGAAGTCAAAAATATTACATAGAGAGAACATACAGACTCCACACATTATGAGTCGCTAAGCTTGCAAATACGTGCAGCGAGCACAGCAATATATGGTAACATACGCATTTACACAGACATGCCACAGAGATAGATTCGACACATATTTCATACAGCACATAATTTGAACATATTAAGCGCCAGACATCATAAAGTTTCAAATTATATAATGGAGTAACGTCATGTATGTGTATCATTGGAACGAAGCAAGATGGACATGTCGTGTTTGGTATTAAAGCAACCAGATTAATGTGTATATCAATTTGATGCCTGTTATTAAGTTGTAGCTCATTGCAACAAGTAGATATGATTAAATGTATGAAAGCTAAAGTCCCTCTTATTAGAACAATGGATTTCCTGGAAGACAGCATGCCTGACCAGTGGCTATCTCCTGTAATTGCACCGTCAGGGCTGGACCTTGCTTGCATATGAACTGACCAGTGACTCATCATGAATGAGAAAGTTCCCTCCCGTAGACTAGTCTGTGCACTCCCCCAAACTACATCGTATATAGCAAATTGCAGACACAAGAGCTGGCTGTTCTCTTTGTCCCAGATGATGATGGAGATGCTGTCTGTCCAGTGGCTGCATGATTTTACAGAGAGAGAGAGTGATATGGAATGGAGACTTCATTTGAGAAAACTATGGTAATTGTATCGCTGGACATATATATATTTTAATTAGATTGTATTAACTGCTTACTGTGTAAATTGTAACCATGTAACTATATATATATATATATATATATATATATATATAGAAAAAGGTTGCAGGTGCACAATTCAAACATTACCAATTTATTAATAATAATCATTGCAATAAAATTTTTCATTTTAAGCGAGGTTCTTTGCATAGTTATGGCCATAAGTAACGGCTTGCCCACCGCGTCCAGGTGACCTCATTAGTCGGGCAAGTCCCTAACATTTTGGGGGATACAAATCTAGGGTGCGGGGGCCCCCAAAATGAAGCAGCTGAGTGACCCCAGGGCAACACAAAAGTGAAAAAAATAAGAATTTACTTACCGATAATTCTATTTCTCGTAGTCCGTAGTGGATGCTGGGGACTCCGTAAGGACCATGGGGATTAGCGGCTCCGCAGGAGACAGGGCACAAAAGTAAAAGCTTTAGGATCAGGTGGTGTGCACTGGCTCCTCCCCCTATGACCCTCCTCCAAGCCTCAGTTAGGATACTGTGCCCGGACGAGCGTACACAATAAGGAAGGATCTTGAATCCCGGGTAAGACTCATACCAGCCACACCAATCACACTGTACAACCTGTGATCTGAACCCAGTTAACAGCATGATAACAGCGGAGCCTCTGAAAAGATGGCTCACAACAATAATAACCCGATTTTTGTAACAATAACTATGTACAAGTATTGCAGACAATCCGCACTTGGGATGGGCGCCCAGCATCCACTACGGACTACGAGAAATAGAATTATCGGTAAGTAAATTCTTATTTTCTCTGACGTCCTAAGTGGATGCTGGGGACTCCGTAAGGACCATGGGGATTATACCAAAGCTCCCAAACGGGCGGGAGAGTGCGGATGACTCTGCAGCACCGAATGAGAGAACTCCAGGTCCTCCTCAGCCAGGGTATCAAATTTGTAGAATTTTGCAAACGTGTTTGCCCCTGACCAAGTAGCAGCTCGGCAAAGTTGTAAAGCCGAGACCCCTCGGGCAGCCGCCCAAGATGAGCCCACCTTCCTTGTGGAATGGGCATTTACAGATTTTGGCTGTGGCAGGCCTGCCACAGAATGTGCAAGCTGAATTGTACTACAAATCCAACGAGCAATCGTCTGCTTAGAAGCAGGAGCACCCAGCTTGTTGGGTGTATACAGGATAAACAGCGAATCAGTTTTCCTGACTCCAGCCGTCCTGGAAACATATTTTCAGGGCCCTGACAACATCTAGCAACTTGGAGTCCTCCAAGTCCCTAGTAGCCGCAGGTACCACAATAGGCTGGTTCAGGTGAAACGCTGACACCACCTTAGGGAGAAACTGGGGACGAGTCCGCAGTTCTGCCCTGTCCGAATGGAAAATCAGATATGGGCTTTTGTGAGACAAAGCCGCCAATTCTGACACTCGCCTGGCCGAAGCCAGGGCCAACAGCATGGTCACTTTCCATGTGAGATATTTTAAATCCACAGATTTGAGCGGTTCAAACCAATGTGATTTGAGGAATCCCAGAACTACATTGAGATCCCACGGTGCCACTGGAGGCACAAAAGGGGGCTGTATATGCAGTACTCCCTTGACAAACGTCTGGACTTCAGGAACTGAAGCCAATTCTTTCTGGAAGAAAATCGACAGGGCCGAAATTTGAACCTTAATGGACCCCAATTTGAGGCCCATAGACACTCCTGTTTGCAGGAAATGCAGGAATCGACCCAGTTGAAATTCCTCCGTGGGGGCCTTTCTGGCCTCACACCACGCAACATATGTGCGGTCACCTCCTTCCTGGCTTTGACCAGGGTAGGAATGACCTCTTCCGGAATGCCTTATTCCCTTAGGATCCGGCGTTCAACCGCCATGCCGTCAAACGCAGCCGCGGTAAGTCTTGGAACAGACATGGTCCTTGCTGAAGCAAGTCCCTTCTTAGCGGCAGAGGCCATGGGTCCTCTGTGAGCATCTCTTGAAGTTCCGGGTACCAAGTCCTTCTTGGCCAATCCGGAGCCACGAGTATAGTTCTTACTCCTCTCCGTCTTATAATTCTCAGTACCTTGGGTATGAGAGGCAGAGGAGGGAACACATACACCGACTGGTACACCCACGGTGTTACCAGAGCGTCCACAGCTATTGCCTGAGGGTCCCTTGACCTGGCGCAATACCTGTCCAGTTTTTTGTTGAGGCGGGACGCCATCATGTCCACCTTTGGTTTTTCCCAACGGTTCACAATCATGTGGAAGACTTCCAGATGAAGTCCCCACTCTCCCGGGTGGAGGTCGTGCCTGCTGAGGAAGTCTGCTTCCCAGTTGTCCACTCCCGGAATGAACACTGCTGACAGTGCTATCACATGATTTTCCACCCAGCGAAGAATCCTTGCAGTTTCTGCCATTGCCCTCCTGCTTCTTGTGCCGCCCTGTCTGTTTACGTGGGCGACTGCCGTGATGTTGTCCGACTGGATCAGCACCGGTTGAACCTGAAGCAGAGGTCTTGCTAGGCTTAGAGCATTTGCCCTTAGCTCCAGTATATTTATGTGAAGTGAAGTCTCCAGACTTGACCACACTCCCTGGAAATTTCTTCCCTGTGTGACTGCTCCCCAGCCCCTCAGGCTTGTATCCGTGGTCACCAGGACCCAGTCCTGAATGCCGAATCTGCGGCCCTCTAATAGATGAGCACTCTGCAGCCACCACAGAAGAGACACCCCTGTCCTTAGAGACAGGGTTATCCGCTGATGCATCTGAAGATGCGATCCGGACCATTTGTCCAGCAGATCCCACTGAAAAGTTCTTGAGTGAAATCTGCCGAATGGAATCGCTTCGTAGGAAGCCACCATTTTTCCCAGGACCCTTGTGCAATGATGCACTGACACTTTTCCCGGTTTTAGGAGGTTCCTGACTAGCTCGGATAACTCCTTGGCTTTCTCCTCCAGGAGAAACACCTTTTTCTGGACTGTGTCCAGAATCATCCCTAGGAACAGCAGACGTGTCGTCGGGATCAGCTGCGATTTTGGAATATTTAGAATCCACCCGTGCTGTTGTAGCAGTACCCGAGATAGTGCTACTCCGACCTCCAACTGTTCCTTGGACTTTGCCCTTATCAGGAGATCGTCCAAGTAAGGGATAATTACGACGCCTTTTCTTCGAAGAAGAATCATCATTTTGGCCATTACCTTGGTAAAGACCCGGGGTGCCGCGGACAATCCAAACGGCAGCGTCTAAAACTGATAGTGACAGTTCTGTACCCCGAACCTGAGGTACCCTTGGTGAGAAGGGCAATTTTGGACATGAAGGTAAGCATCCTTGATGTCCAGGGACACCATATAGTGCCCCTCTTCCAGGTTCGCTATCACTGCTCTGAGTGACTCCATCTTGAATTTGAACCTTTGTATGTAAGTGTTCAAATATTTTAGATTTAGAATAGGTCTCACCGAGCCGTCTGGCTTCGGTACCACAAATAGTGTGGAATAATACCCCTTCCCTTGTTGAAGGAGGGGTACTTTGATTATCACCTGCTGGGAATACAGCTTGTGAATTGCTTCCAATACTGCCTCCCTGTCGGAGGGAGACGTTGGTAACGCAGACTTCAGGAACCTGCGAGGGGGAGACGTCTCGAATTCCAATCTGTACCCCTGGGAAACTACCTGTAAGATCCAGGGGTCCACTTGCGAGTGAGCCCACTGTGCGCTGAAACTCTTGAGACGACCCCCCACCGCACCTGAGTCCGCTCGTAAGGCCCCAGCGTCATGCTGAGGACTTGGCAGAAGCGGTGGAGGGCTTCTGTTCCTGGGAAGGGGCTGCCTGCTGCAGTCTTTTTCCCTTTCCTCTACCCCGGGGTAGATATGACTGGCCTTTTACCCGCTTGTCCTTATGGGGACGAAGGGACTGAGGCTGAAAAGACGGTGTCTTTTTCTGCTGAGAGGTGACCTGGGGTAAAAAGGTGGATTTCCAGCTGTTGCCGTGGTCACCAGGTCCGATAGACCGACCCCAAATAACTCCTCCCCTTCATACGGCAATACTTCCATGTGCCGTTTGGAATCCGCATCACCTGACCACTGTCGTGTCCATAAACATTTTCTAACAGAAATGGACATCGCACTTACTCTTGATGCCAGGGTGCAAATATCCCTCTGTGCATCTCGCATATATAGAAATGCATCCTTTAAATGCTCCATAGTCAATAAAATACTGTCCCTGTCAAGGGTATCAATATTTTCAGTCAGGGAATCCGACCAAGCCACCCCAGCACTGCACATCCAGGCTGAGGCGATTGCTGGTCGCAGTATAATACCTGTATGTGTGTATATACTTTTTAGGATATTTTCCAGCTTCCTATCAGCTGGCTCCTTGAGGCGGCCGTATCTGGAGACGGTAACGCCACCTGTTTTGATAAGCGTGTGAGCTCTTATCCACCCTGGGGGGTGTTTCCCAACGCGCCCTAACTTCTGGCGGGAAAGGGTATAATGCCAATAATTTCTTAGATATTAGCAATTTTTTTATCGGAGGAAACCCACGTATCATCACACACTTCATTTAATTTATCTGATTCAGGAAAAACTACGGTTAGTTTTTTCACACCCACATAATACCCTTTTTTGTGGTACTTGTAGTATCAGAAATATGCAAAGCCTCCTTCATTGCCGTAATCATGTAACGTGTGGCCCTACTGGAAAATACGTTTGTTTCTTCACCGTCGACACTGGAGTCAGTGTCTGTGTCGACCGACTGAGGTAATGGGCGCTTTAGAGCCCCTGACGGTGTTTGAGATGCCTGGACAGGCACTAACTGATTTGCCGGCTGTCTCATGTCGTCAACAGTTTTTTGTAAAGTGCTGACACTATCACGTAATTACTTAAATAAGACCATCCAGTCAGGTGTCGACTCCCTAGGGGGTGACATCACTAATACAGGCAATTGCTCCGCCTCCACACCATTTTCCTCCTCATACATGTCGACACACGCGTACCGACACACAGCACACACACAGGGAATGCTCTGATAGAGGACAGGACCCCACTAGCCCTTTGGGGAGACAGAGGGAGAGTTTGCCAGCACACACCAGAGCGCTATATATGTATAGGGACAACCTCATAATAAGTGTTTCTCCCTTATAGCTGCTATTATATGTTTTAATATGCCAAATTAGTGCCCCCCTCTCTTTTTTACCCTGTTTCTGTAGTGTAGTGACTGCAGGGGAGAGACAGGGAGCTTCCCTCCAGCGGAGCTGTGAGGGAAAATGGCGCTTGTGTGCTGAGGAGATAGGCTCCGCCCCCTTCTCGGCGGCCTCTCTCCCGCTTTTTCTGAGGTAAAATGACAGGAGTTAAATACATCCATATAGCCCAGGAGCTATATGTGATGTATTTTTTGCCATATAAGGTGTTTTTATTGCGTCTCAAGGCGCCCCCCCCAGCGCCCTGCACCCTCAGTGACCGGAGTGTGAAGTGTGCTGAGAGCAATGGCGCACAGCTGCAGTGCTGTGCGCTACCTTTCTTGAAGACAGACGTCTTCTGCCGCCGATTTCAGGACCTCTTCATTCTTCTGGCTCTGTAAGGGGGCCGGCGGCGCGGCTCCGGGACCCATCCATGGCTGGGCCTGTGATCGTCCCTCTGGAGCTAATGTCCAGTAGCCTAAGAAGCCCAATCCACTCTGCACGCAGGTGAGTTCGCTTCTTCTCCCCTTAGTCCCTCGATGCAGTGAGCCTGTTGCCAGCAGGTCTCACTGAAAATAAAAAAACCTAAGTATACTTTTACTTCTAAGCAGCTCAGGAGAGCTACCTAGATTGCACCCTTCTCGGCCGGGCACAAAAACCTAACTGAGGCTTGGAGGAGGGTCATGGGGGGAGGAGCCAGTGCACACCACCTGATCCTAAAGCTTTTACTTTTGTGCCCTGTCTCCTGCGGAGCCGCTAATCCCCATGGTCCTTACGGAGTCCCCAGCATCCACTTAGGACGTCAGAGAAATATATAGTGAAAAAGTGAAAATAGGTTAGTGAGAGAGGCTGCTGAAAACAGCAGGGGTAAATTAGTGAGAGGTAATGAAGGGGGAGATAAAGTAGTGAGAGGTAAAGTAGTGAAAAGTGAAGGTAGGAAATGAATTACATTGAAACAAAACACACGATAGGGATGAAAGTAAATATGAAAATAAGTGTTAATATGTGTTGCTCCTGAGGCAAAACAGCCACAACAGTCCAGGGGGACCCACACCCCGGAAATGCACCCCCATCTGATAATCCAATATACATTTGTGCAGGACTCACCTTGCTCTGCATGCAGTCTAAGAAATGTCAGGAACCTAATTAAAACCAATATATAGGACAGGTGGGCGTGGGTGCTACCACCAGGCAAAAGGGGTCTCTGGCCTTCTATTGTGTATGTAAATACACAGCATTAGGTATACAGGGGATGGGTCCTGGGGTGCACTCCGGTAATGAGAGGTGCGACCCTGCGGAGACCTTTCAGTAGAACTGCATACAAAGAAAAAGGTTGCAGGTGCACAATTCAAACATTACCAATTTATTGATAATAATCATTGCAATAAAATTTTGCATTTTAAGCGAGGCCCCCCAAAATGAAGCAACCTTTTTCTTTGTATGCAGTTCTACTGAAAGGTCTCCGCAGGGTCGCACCTCTCATTACCGGTGTGCACCCCAGGACCCCACCCCTTTATATATATATATATATATATATATATATATACTGTACATTGTGATACATTGAATACATATCCTTTTAATAACAAATATGTACATCAATGAGCTCTGGAACTCAGATAATGTGTGTGTGTATTGTTTTCTCTTATGGGATGCAGTGTTTTGCAATGTATGGAGCACATGGTAATAAGATGCACAGGCGTCCACAGTATATTTCTCATACATCCTAGAGGATGCTGGGGATGCTTCAAGAACCATGGGGTATAAACAGGATCCGCAGGAGACATGGGCACTTTAAGACTTTAAAAGGGGTGTGAACTGGCTCCTCCCTCTATGCCCCTCCTCCAGACTCCCAGAGAGACTGGTCACACACTGAGGAGCTCTACTGAGTTTCTCGGAAAAGACTTTATGTTAGGTTTATTATTTTCATGGAGACCTGCTGGCAACAGGCTCCCTGCATCGTGGGACTGAGGGGAGAGAAGCAGACCTACTTCTGTGAGTTCAAAGACTCTGCTTCTTAGGCTACGAGACACCATTAGCTCCAGAGGGTCTGATCACTTGGTACGCCTAGCTGCTCGTTCCCGGAGCCGTGCCGTCACCCCCCTTGCAGAGCCAGAAGAAAGAAGCCGGGAGAGTAAAAGAAGAACAGAAGACTTCAGTGATGGCAGAAGACTTTATCTGAGGTACCGCGCAGCGGCCGTGCTGCGCGCCATTGCTCCCACACACAAGCAGCACTACAAGGGTGCAGGGCGCAGGGGGTGCGCCCTGGGCAGCATGTTTACCTCAGATAGAGACTGGCAAGAGAGATATTAAGTGCCTGGGCACTAAATACCGACCCCGCCAGTATAAATATATAGAAAATAGCGGGGCTGAAGCGCGCCATTAAGGGGGCGTGGCTTAGCCCTCACAGCTCTAACCAGCGCCATTTTCTCATCACACAGAGCAGCTGGTCCTTCCAAAACACTGCTGTGTAGATCAGTGAGAAAAACGAGGGGGGGGGGGGGGGGGGGCACAGTTGTTTAGTGCAATATAAGATAAAAATAAAAGCACTATATCATGAGCGCGATGTAAATGAGCTGGTAAACTCCTTATGTGTTTCCATGACGAAATGTACTGGGGTCTATCCCTTATAGCCAGTGTAATGTCGGTGGGTGTTTGGTACACGGGTGTCGGCATATCTGAGGCTGAGTGCTCTGCCACAAAGGGAATGACTATGTCGGCACTGTCGACTCCTAATAGTACTTGGTACATGTAAATCAATGTCAACATGTCCGTAGAAATATATTTTTCCTGAGAGAAAACTATATGGGAGACACAGACGTGGGGGGTTACCCTGTTGTCACCAACAATATCTGACTGGGTGGATATTGACATGATAATGTGATATCAGAGAATGCTATACCTATATGTATATATGTATATGTATGTATAGTGAGGTTACATTGGTCTGTGGCACGATCACAGATGTGATAATATTTATGGAGGGAGTCATATTCATAGAATTGATTTGATAAAGCTAAATATTTATCTTATTTAAAACCCTTTAAGAGGCCTAAGAACACTGTACGCTATTGACGTATGGAGTACCGTAAGGGTACGCACGTTGCGTAGCAATCGCTTAGCCGAGGTCGAGACGCTCAAGCGTCACGTTCGCTCACGGCCAAGAGATCACAGGCAGGCACACTATTGGCTGCCGACTAACGTATTGATTTGCTATAGCGATGCGAACGCTCGAGACCACGAGGAGATCACCAGCGGCGCAGACGCTCACAATGTTAAACCTTTGTAACTATACCATAAAACAGTGTATTATGCAGTAAACCTTGGTGCAGAGATTGAGTGTAGATGCAACACCGTGTAACCTTATTAACTTAAAAGCTGTTCGAGCGTCACCGACGCTCTGAGAATACTTAACACTATAAGAAATACACAAATACCGTGCTTAGGGTCTAACGCCTAATATGAATGTTATACTTGAAAAAGAATAATACAATTACAAGTCATACACTACAATATAACATAGACTAACTAACCAGATAACTACACAGTAAATACAATACAATACAATTACGTTTTAAGGGAAAATGAAAGAAAAAGGAGAAGAGAGAGAGAGAGAGATATGGCCCATAATAACAAGAAAGACAATATGATTGCGGAGAAAACTTACGCACAAGGGGAACGATCGCATGCGCCTCTGGACATCCAGCTCCCGATTTTCAGCAATGAGAACCGTTGAAGAGTGAGCTGGATGTGATCGGCTTGTCTATTTATGCCCCACACACAATACAATTCAATGGTCCCTACAATCTCATTGTTCATTGGACACAGGAATTCCTCCTCGCATTATAACAAAAGGTCATAGGTTGATTCATACAGGTGGGCTGTGACGATTTCCAACTGCTCAGGTGGGTGGGAAACTGGGTTTCCCGCCGCATGGATAAGTAAGTGCAAATAATAGTAAATGGACATAAACTTCTTATGTCCATAACTATTCGCATGAGCGATTAATCCGCTTCAAACCAACACCGGAATATTGCTAATTAAATACTCTTCCGATGGATACTAAACACCACTGTATTACTCCTGTCTGACCCTTCGTATCAAACAAAGAGGGATTTCTCTGTCTATGAACATGCTACATTAACTAAACTTTCAGATTCTATCAAAGGGACCATAATCTACAAAATACATTATATAGTGAAAATATGTAACGATTGAGTCGCACGCTACGAACACATGAACTCTACCGTAAATGCACATACTGCGCGCCCGCGGGTGTCCGCAACAGCGAGTATGCGCACGCACGGGAGAGCGCACGCATGCGCAGCGCGGACCTGTATGAGGTGCAAATATGGCAGTGTGCATCGTGATATTTTTCTGACTTTGACAGTCCACCCTTTGGCAGTCAACAATAACTGCCACTTCCTAAAACATTTCAAAAAGAGAAAAATATATGTCAGGGGTTAATACATTTACATGGTTGGGTAGGGGAGGAGAAGGTAGGAAAAGGGTATGACCTAGTGAGATAGCAGAAGCATGTGTGTATGAATCCGTGTTTGGGGGTCATGTATCATCGTGCCGTACGTGTTTTAAATCAAGCTTCGAGGCATTGCGAAGTATACATTTGAATTCCTTCTTATCCCGTGGTACGGGTCTGTGGATGGGCTGTCAAACTTTACCGAGCTCTTTTCGGCTGTGGTTGTAACAAAATGGGGAGCACATTTTAGTTGATGATACATGAATGGGGGAATATGTGATTGCTGATATCTGTGCCTGTATTCCCTATCGACTATGTGTGTAATTACCTGAAGGTTGTAGAGATGAAGAAAAGACATAATTACGGTAAATGCAGTGGTATTCTATGTCAGGTAAATGAACATTTGTCGGTTGAAGTCTTGTTCGGTGTCTGTTGAATGCAGTCTTCTTTGTGCTTTTGCCAAAAGGCGTGTGGGAAAAAAGCTTTGTCAATGTCCATAGACTTACAAAAATGTTGGGCTAGCGTAATTTTAAAATTTCTAGGGAAACTGGGGGTCTATGGCAAAGTTCATCAAATATCTGTGTATAAGGTTGTCAAAACTTCTTCTTTAATCCATCAGTTGTCTGTATACAGGATCATCAAATTCCTCGTCCAAGTGGGTCTTTTTACCTTGGAGAAAACAGAAAAACAGGTGAAAGAAACGGACCGTAGAAATCGCATTTTCATCACATCATTGTTTCTACATTTGGGTCATAAATCAAATCCATTGGAATTACAATTTCCTCACTCCTTAAACTCATCACCCTGGTACTTCGTTTACACTTCGTTAAAGCCTGACCGCATCTAAATATCAAGCCAATCGTTATGATAACACCTAAGATACATAGGAGAAACTTCCCAACATCCATTATGACTCCTTGAGCCCATTCTCCTAAACCAGAGAACCAATTTCGCGGGTTCAACCATGACACCCAACCAGTCAGCTCATTACCTACAGCAGCAAGAGTGAGATTGTGTCTCCTGCGAAATTCCCACTTCAGTTGGAGAATATCGTCCATCTTTTGGTCTATGACCACGACCGGGTCCTCGGTACTATTTGTAATATATGTGCAACATTTCACGCCGTACTGCGTTGCCAGTGTGACACAATATCCACCTGTCACTGCCGTGAGATAATTGAGAATCATTCTATGCTGAACCAGTTCTGTTTTATAAGCTTGAAGTTCTCTTCCAGTATACCTAAACGTGTCATCATACATTTCTGTGATATTGTCTAACAAATTTGCGAGCGCAGATATGTATTTATAATTCAACACTCCTCTGGCGGTGCGAGTGATGTCTAACGCGATTAGAAACTGAATCCCGGTGGATTCATGGATCATGTCAGAGGCCGGATGCTCTGTTCTTTCTATCAGGTGCCGTTTAACTACGTGCTCGTAATGGGTGTGAGTATAAGGAGCTTGGGCAACACGGTGTATATCTTTCATTTTGGCATGTGATACAGTCATTACTTCAGGCAATACTTTTCCAATATAACACAATCCTTCAGAGTTTGGGGCAAGCCACTAATACGCCTTCCTCCCGCATATGAAATATGCATCATCGGGGAGAACATATGGGACGGAGTAGGACATAACCATATTACACATCTTCCATGTGAAATCTCCTAACCCTAATTCTCCCATCTGTCTAGTACACGTATCAGCTTGTACGATATGTGCACAGTATCCTGGTGATACCTCTCCAACTCTCGTAATCCTATTTCCTAGGGTATACCTATATCGGAAAGATTTTCCTCTACTGGCTATGTGGCGTATAAGCTCTGTATCTGTCGCCATTCTATCTGCTCTATATGAAAAGGTCATGGTTTGGTTACTCCATGACACTTCCCAATTTCCCGGCTTTCGGGGATTGGAAATGTTAAAACATATGAGGGATCTATCCACATGATATTGGTGGAGCTTCAAACTAGGAGGACTGGAGATATTAAACCTCCTGTCCACCGGCCTCCCACCACTTAGCTCAAATACCTCCCCTATCGTTAAAGGAAATGGTACTAGTCCTGATTTGCTATGACCTTGAGGTACTTGAGAGCATACCCAACAATCTGTTTGATTTAGCACACTACCCACTAATGAGTGATAGTCACTCAAGGGATGCCGGTCCATGTGGATATTAAAACTGGATTGGCATTTCTTGATGCATCCATCCTCAACTACATTGTCACAGAGCCTACAGATACAGTTTTCTTCAGCTAACAATCCTTCACAATTCCTTCTATGGTCAATGCTATCGGATCGTTTTCTGATACTCGCCTTTGCTTGTTGATTATGTTGTTCTCGGAAAACTACGCCTCCATCTCTGTCATCAGAACCCATTCCAGAACCTCTCTCGACCTCCATGGTACTCTCGCCGGAACAGACTGCTCTGGTCAACATCATGGTCAACAGGAAAATCCGGATCACAGTCTCTTGGGGCAAGTCCATCTTATAGGAGGAAACGAAGAAGAATGAGAAGGGGGAAAAATAATTTGAGGGAGGGGGGATGGGAAGTGGAGAAAAACAATAAAAGGGAACAGGGAATCGACAACTGCTTTTGATCTTGTGATTCTCAATGCTCAGGTGCCGCCTCAGTCCTCCTGGAACAGACACTCCAGTGATACACCTTCCTCTACCGTCTGTTCCTTATCACGGGACCTCTCTGGATCAGCAACCTTCTTACAATGGGACGAATGAACCCAAGTCTCTCTCTCGGCAACTTTCAATGCTGTAGTGCTAGTCAATAAGACTTGGTATGGTCCTTCCCATCTGTCAATAAGGCAACCTGAGCGTAGAAAATTCTGTATCATTACATAATCCCCAGGTTCAATGTCATGACAATTGCTATCTGGTAAATCAGGAATCACCAACTTCAAATTATCATTTTGATTCCTTAGCTGTTTACTCATGTTAATCAAGTACTTTACAGTCACTTCATTGTTACACTTCAAATCATCCTGAGGGTTAATCATAACATGCGGTTGTCGACCAAACAAGATTTCAAAGGGAGACAGATTAAGAGGGGACCTGGGAGTGGTTCTGATGCTGTACAGTACAATGGGTAAAGCTTCTGGCCATGTCAATCCTGTCTCTGCCATAACTTTGCTCAGTTTATTTTTAATAGTGCTGTTCACTCTTTCCACCTTCGCGCTCGCCTGTGGACGGTATGGAGTGTGCAGCTTGCTATCAATTCCCATCAACTTACACATTCCTTGAAAGACATCACCTGTAAAATGGGTACCCCTATCACTTTCAATTATTCTAGGGATACCATATCTACATACAAATTCCTGCACAATTTTCTTAGCAGTAAACATGGCGGTATTTGTGGCCGCAGGAAATGCTTCGACCCAATTTGAGAATACATCTATACAAACAAGTACATATTTCAAATTTCGACAAGGGGGTAATTGAATAAAGTCAATCTGTATTACCTGAAAAGGACCGCCTGTAGGTGGGATATGAGATGGTTCTGTTGGTATTGCCTTTCCGATATTCTTTCTCAAGCATGTAAGGCATGACATTGCTCTCTTACTTGCATGAGATGAAAATCCTGGGGCGCACCAATATGCTCTTACCAACTTGCACATTCCTTCCTTGCCCAGATGAGTCAGCCCGTGAGCTGCCTCAGCTAAACATGGAAGATATGCTCTGGGGGCCACCGGTTTACCTTGTCCATCCGTCCAGAGTCCTGAGGACTCCTGGCCATATCCCTTTGCCTTCCAGACTGCCTTTTCCTGTGTGGAACACAACTTTTGCATCTCACACAGCTTCTGTGTGTTGATGGTATTAAATACCATCAGTTGTGTGGTGTCTGTCTGTCTGGGGGTCCCAGCTGCTAACTTAGCTGCTTCGTCTGCTCGGCTGTTACCAAGTGATACTGGGTCTTGGCTATATGTGTGTGCTTTACACTTGATAACAGCCACTCTGTCGGGTTCCTGTATCGCTGTTAGAAGCCTTTTGATGTGAGTTGCATGCGCTACCGGTGTACCAGCTGCCGTCATGAAATTTCTGAGGCGCCATAGGGCTCCGAAATCATGGACTACCCCGAATGCGTATCTAGAATCGGTGTAGATATTGGCTGATTTGCCCTTAGCCAATTCACATGCTCTGGTTAGGGCGACCAGTTCAGCAACCTGGGCTGAGTGAGGTGGGCCTAGCGGTTCCGCTTCTATGGTGCCTTGGTCATCTACGACTGCGTATCCAGTACACAAGTCTCCCGAGTCTGACTGTCTGTGGCAACTACCGTCCGTGTAGAAAGTTAGATCTACATCTTCCAGTGGGTTGTCACTGATGTCAGGCCTTGCGGTAAAATTTTGGGTCAAATATTCCATACAATCATGTGTGTCCTCCTTTGTATTAAATTCTCCTTCCCCACCACTCTCATCCTCCACCCTTTGTGCCTGTCCAGGCACACCTGGGAGATATGTTGCAGGATTTAATGCACTGCATCTCCTTATGGTGATGTTTACGGGGGCCATTAGTGCCAATTCCCATCTTGTAAACCGCGCTGATGAGACGTGCCTGGTTTGGGCAGAATTTAGCAAGGCTGACACTGCATGTGGTGTATGAATTGTGAGGTTGTGACCTAGCACTACATCTTCGCTTTTCGTTACTAGCAATGCTATCGCAGCAACGCTTCGCAAGCATGTGGGGAGGGATCGCGCTACCGTGTCTAGCTGAGCGCTGTAGTATGCTACTGGCCTGCTGGCATCACCGTGCTTTTGGGTTAAGACGCCTGCCGCGCAACCAGCACTTTCTGTTCCGTACAGCTCAAAGGGTTTCCCATAGTCTGGCATACCTAATGCTGGTGCCTGCGTTAGGCACTGTTTAAGTCTCTCAAATGCCATCTCGGACTCATCTGTATGCGAAATCCGATCAGGTTTGTTTGAGGAAACCATCTCCTGCAAAGGTAATGCTAGAATGGAAAACCCTGGGATCCAGTTACGGCAATACCCACACATTCCTAAAAATGTTCTGATCTGTTGCTGGGTTTGTGGCAGAGTCATGTCTCTAATTGCTTGAATTCTATCAGCGGTCAGGTGTCTCAGTCCTTGTGTTAGACAGTGTCCCAAATATTTTACCATAGTTTGGCATAATTGCAACTTGTCTTTGGAAACCTTGTGTCCTGTGTCTGAAAGATGAAACAGGAGCTGTTTCGTATCCTTCAGGGATGCTTCCAATGAATCAGAACACAGTAGTAGATCATCCACGTACTGTATTAATACTGATCCACTCTCTGGTTGGAAAGACTGTAAACAATCGTGCAAAGCCTGGGAAAATATACTTGGACTGTCTATGAAACCTTGTGGTAATCGAGTCCATGTGTATTGGACTCCTCTGTATGTGAATGCAAACAAATATTGGCTGTCAGGGTGCAGAGGTACCGAAAAGAAAGCGGAGCAGAGGTCAATAACAGTGAAAAATTTCGCAGTGGGAGGGATTTACATAAGGATGACAGCTGGATTTGGCACTACGGGGAACTGACTCTCAACTATTTTGTTAATCCCCCTTAGATCCTGCACTAGCCGGTAACCCCTCCCCCCACTCTTTTTCACAGGGAAGATGGGACTATTGGCAGTGCTGGACGTTCTTACCAGAATGCCCTGTTGTAGCAAGCGCTCTATTACTGGGTAAACTCCTAACTCCACCTCTGGCTTCAGAGGGTACTGTGGGATTTTTGGAGCTATCCTACCATCTTTTACTTGTACAACTACTGGAGCTACGTTTGCCATCAATCCAGTGTCTTGTCCGTCTTTAGTCCAAAGTGACTCTGGTATCTGGGATGTCATTTCTTCTACTTGGGATGGGGTCCTATTTGTCATAATGGTATGTGACATTAATTTTGATGGGGAGTCTAACATGTCTTGCACTTCCTGAGCGTGATTCTCAGGTATGTCCAAGAATACACCCTCAGGAGTACAATAAATGACGCACTCCATTTTACACAATAAGTCTCTTCCCAGGAGATTAGTCGGTGCCGATGCAGCCAGCAAGAAGGAATGCTTGGTATGTAAAGGCCCTACTGTAATCTCGGCTGGTTTGCTAACAGGGTAGTGCTGGACTACTCCTGTTACCCCTATGGCTGGAATTGTCTTACCAGTGGTTCTCATGCCCACTGTCGAATTTATCACTGATTTGGCCGCCCCTGTATCTACAAGAAAGTTTAATGATTTACCAGCTACATTGATTGCAATTTCGGGTTCACTTCCAAGATTTGCAATCAATTTTACTGGCTGCAGATTCCAGGTATGGCCACACCCCTATTGGGTATGGTGACCTCCCTGAATCCCGCTGGCAGCAACTACTTGTGAAGGGGTTAAATGGGAACTACCAGAGGCTTGCCAGTCTCTGTTCGGGGGATATCTTTTTGTTTCCCCTGCATGTGGCTCATAACTCCGTTTCTGCGGACCCTGCTCCCAATGTCGTGTGTCGTGTCGTTGTCTAGGGGGTTGATATGAGTTTTGTGAATGTTTCACTCTACAGTCTCGTGCCATGTGTCCCTGTCTATGACATGAAAAACAAGTTACCACATTTGACTTACCCACAGGGTTTGGTGATTTATACAAAGGCTGCCTTGTGGTCAGGGCCTGTATACTTACGGCCATTAACTTATCACCTTGTGACTCCCTGTGTCGGGTGATATTCCGGTCGTGATCAATAGCAGCCTCTCTCAAAGTAGCCACCGACAGACCTCGCCAACATGGTTGCGTGGTCTGTACCCTTGTCTTTAATGTCTCTTTTAAACCATCCATTAGTACAGATACTGCTACTTCTCGATGGTTTATGTTTGTTTTAATGTCCTCTATACCTGTGTATTTTGCCATTTCTAGTAATGCCCTGTGAAAATATTCTGCAGCAGTTTCTGACTCTTTCTGTCTAATGGAGAAAATCTTGTTCCACTTAACTACCGCTGGAAAATACTCCTTTAACTGTAAACTTATTCTTTTTTACGTTATCTTTGTTGTACACATCTGTAAGAGGTACATCCTGATCTAATCCACAGTCAGCTAAAAATTGAGCTGCGTCGACATTGGAGGGTAAACATGCCCTCAGCAATACCTGCCAGTCTTTGTTATTGGGCTCTAAAGTGTTCCCTAGGTCTCTGATGTATTTCTGGCTAGCAACTAAATCTTTTCTAGGATCAGGGAATTCAGACACTATGGTTCTTAATTCCATTCGGGAAAATGGGCTGTACATGGCAATGTTCCTAACAGGTGTGATTCCTGTCGTGTCAGTTTTCCCATTTGGCACTGCTATTACCCTAACAGGATTAAGTTTACTAACATCACTCTGTGTAGGTTCTACAGCCTGTGGTGAAATGGTTTCAGCGTAGTGTATGGTGCCGTACTTACCTGTAGATACGACCTCACCTATCCCTCCGCTAGGGGCTTTTGTTACTAATCTCGTGGGTGGAGCCGTGCCTACTGTTGTCTCTGCTATGGTGGCTGCTAGAGAGAGCGCTGATATTGTTGCCGATTCGTCCTCTTGATCACACTCCTGGGGAAAGTTCAAAACAGGGTACAACTTGCACGGGTTAATACTTGCATTTGTTAACTTATTAACATTTACACAGTTGCTAAGTGTTTGTTTGTTACACCCTAATGCGTCATTCTCCGCAACCAATTTCTCTCCTGATATGTATGGTGGCGGCGGGGCCGTCGCTATCAATTTCTTGATAGGATTAGATCCCGCCGCCAGAGCCAATCCTCTCTGTATTTCACCCTCCTGTTGCCATAACTGCAAATAATCATAATGTTGGATTCGTCTCTTTGTTGATTTAATGAGACATATCCTCCTCCTTAAATTTTGCAACACTTCTGGGCTAAAGCTACCTACTCTTGGGAATTTCTCCCCGTCATGCACTGTCATTCTCTCCCATTCATCCATAAAACCTCTGTATGTGAACCATATTTTTCACACATTACGTACCTTGCCGACCCGACTGGTCGGTTTACTGAATCAACCCGAACCGAGGTTGATCGCCCCCTTCCTGAACAATTGGCCCCCATAACTTGCAGGCGTTGCTTTCACCACCTCTGACCTTCAATCAGGGTCTTCAGCGAACCCTTACAAAAACCAAAATGTTCACGATAGGCTGACGGTGGCTTACCGAGTACCCCACTCACTCGCCCACGCCGACCAATACGACCCACACACTGCCTTAGCGCTGGCGTACTCGACCCAGGGCCCCTATGAACCTCTATTTACTGGAACATGCGAGGGATATCTGCAGAACACTTACTCTTTCCAGTAACTATTGGTTGTTGGACAATTCCTGAGTGACCAGCGAACTTCCCTTCAAAAAAATAAAAAATTACACAAATCACATCAGAGTGTACAAATAGTTTTACGACCGGGTTCGTACACAAATGGTACTGGTCAGATTAACTAATGTACACAATTACGTGCGGTACAATCGTTCAGCACATAAGCAACTAATCTTATGTGCTGAGCGACCAGTGGAATCGAAAATTTCGGCTGCGAATTCCTTCAGCCAGAGCTTTATTGGCCTATATGGGTTTTGCACCAACCCCCTGGGTTGTGCCCTTTTCTCTTATTTATGGCAGACTTCTAAGTCTGCTGTACCTGGACCTCCTGGTCTGTAGTATGACCTCCTGGTCTACTATACTCTACTGCTCAAATTTTATGTTTAACCAGAGATGCCTCCCTAGCCACCATGCACGTCACTTACATGTATGTACTCCTGCGAGAACTCAACTTCTTGTGGTTCAACCTCAAAAATTGTATAAACTTAAAAACACTCACTCATCACATGTACACTTTTTGTTTCTATTTCTATTTCTGCGCAGAAATTTTCTTTAGACCAGATGTGTTGTGAATTTGGAGAAGGATCTGTTAATCTAAATTTCGGACACTAAAATAGACTTGCGCTACTTACCACGTTGCCACCTTTCCGCCTGTTGCAATAACACTATCGTGTGATTTGAGTTACGTGGGCGTACCCGGACGCTCCGTTGCGTAATTTACGCTGCGTGCGTCGGCCTTTGAGTTGCGTACGCGAGTCTCACCCTTTGTTAGAGACACGTGTACGCAAAGCAAATATCCACCGTAACACAACTAACACGTTTTATCAATGTAGATGATCCTCGATCGTCTACCGCGCAACACACCAATCTCTCCTTATACCTTAGGTAGAGTTGCGTGTGGGCTTTACACTTTATCCCTTTATATATTACATTTACACTTTAACTATGAAATAGCGACAAATCTCTCTTAGCACGTTTTATCAATTATAAAATGGCAAACAGGAGAGTGATATGAAAATACACGAATGAAAAAGAAATGCAGATATGTGCGTGTGTACGCAAGACAGAAATAAACAGTTTTAAAAGACACTAGCGTGTTGTTCTTACCTCCGGTTCCGGATTCCTTCAGCACCCTTTACTAAGCAAAGCAGATGCTTATCCAAACAGCACTACGAGGAATATGACCTCCCGCCCTTTGCTGCTGGATAATGTCTGCTGAAATTACCTAGCAGAGATATGTGAAGGACAGGACGAGCCGCCAATTGATAAAGCTAAATATTTATCTTATTTAAAACCCTTTAAGAGGCCTAAGAACACTGTACGCTATTGACGTATGGAGTACCGTAAGGGTACGCACGTTGCGTAGCAATCGCTTAGCCGAGGTCGAGACGCTCAAGCGTCACGTTCGCTCACGGCCAAGAGATCACAGGCAGGCACACTATTGGCTGCCGACTAACGTATTGATTTGCTATAGCGATGCGAACGCTCGAGACCACGAGGAGCTCACCAGCGGCGCAGACGCTCACAATGTTAAACCTTTGTAACTATACCATAAAACAGTGTATTATGCAGTAAACCTTGGTGCAGAGATTGAGTGTAGATGCAACACCGTGTAACCTTATTAACTTAAAAGCTGTTCGAGCGTCACCGACGCTCTGAGAATACTTAACACTATAAGAAATACACAAATACCGTGCTTAGGGTCTAACGCCTAATATGAATGTTATACTTGAAAAAGAATAATACAATTACAAGTCATACACTACAATATAACATAGACTAACTAACCAGATAACTACACAGTAAATACAATACAATACAATTACGTTTTAAGGGAAAATGAAAGAAAAAGGAGAAGAGAGAGAGAGAGAGATATGGCCCATAATAACAAGAAAGACAATATGATTGCAGAGAAAACTTACGCACAAGGGGAACGATCGCATGCGCCTCTGGACATCCAGCTCCCGATTTTCAGCAATGAGAACCGTTGAAGAGTGAGCTGGATGTGATCGGCTTGTCTATTTATGCCCCACACACAATACAATTCAATGGTCCCTACAATCTCATTGTTCATTGGACACAGGAATTCCTCCTCGCATTATAACAAAAGGTCATAGGTTGATTCATACAGGTGGGCTGTGACGATTTCCAACTGCTCAGGTGGGTGGGAAACTGGGTTTCCCGCCGCATGGATAAGTAAGTGCAAATAATAGTAAATGGACATAAACTTCTTATGTCCATAACTATTCGCACGAGCGATTAATCCGCTTCAAACCAACACCGGAATATTGCTAATTAAATACTCTTCCGATGGATACTAAACACCACTGTATTACTCCTGTCTGACCCTTCGTATCAAACAAAGAGGGATTTCTCTGTCTATGAACATGCTACATTAACTAAACTTTCAGATTCTATCAAAGGGACCATAATCTACAAAATACATTATATAGTGAAAATATGTAACGATTGAGTCGCACGCTACGAACACATGAACTCTACCGTAAATGCACATACTGCGCGCCCGCGGGTGTCCGCAACAGCGAGTATGCGCACGCACGGGAGAGCGCACGCATGCGCGTGCGGACCTGTATGAGGTGCAAATATGGCAGTGTGCATCGTGATATTTTTCTGACTTTGACAGATTTCTCTCAGACCCCTCGGGATCGCAAAAATTTTATTTTGCCCAGTGACTACTCCCTGAGATCGACTCAAATAATGTTTTTTATGTCGACCATAGTGTTTCCTGATCAGATCCACAAAATCGTCATTCAGTACCTGTTCATACACATTGGAACGTTTTAACGTCACTAGGGACCTGCTGTTCCTGACAAAATGATATATGTATACAAATGATTTATATGTATAGAGAGATCGAGAGAGAGAGGGAGAGAGAGAGAGAGAGAGAGAGAGATGTGTATAGGTGCATTGGAAGGTATATTTCTGTATATTTCTATATAAATATTTATGATGAATGCTGAGGTAAAGTTATTCCTTCTCATGGCTAGAATAATGTGAGAGTCACCCCTTGTTCTGCACGGGGCTCTGTCACAAAGGATCGTATGCAGGAAGATATGTAATACTCTAATTATGTGTCCGCATGTACATTGATTATACTAGCATTACATGCGCATGGCGGAGTAGTTGTATGCAGGGTACTCCTGAAGTTGAGTCATGTCTATATCATTACAGCATACTGCCGTGCGACTACAAGGGATAGGACTCTTCGGTTCGCGGGCCACTTCCATGGCGGTCACAACTAGGATGATGTTGTGGATTCACCAATGGAATGCGGAGGCTGACTCCGAGAAGTACTGGGGTATCTTTCCTATGAAGGTGAAACCTGGTTTTGGGATGACTTTGTTAAGTTGATTTCGACAGATACCACTGGTAAGTCTACCTTCTTGAGCTATGTTCCCACACAACGGTTGGTGACGCATTTTTGTAGGATGCAGTCATTTCGACTGGATGGATACTTTTTTTCCCCTTCTTTGCAGGTAGAGGAAGGTGAAAAGGTAAGAGGTCAGCAGCCTTTCAAATTGCAGAAGCAGAAATCATCCTCTGTTTCTACCACATCCATCGCATTTCGCTGAGTCTATCTTGCGGGAGCCCACACCGGTGGGGCTAAGTCCAATACTCTTCAATCAGTCCTGGAATGGACATAGACGAGTGAGTTAAGAATAGAGTCCCAAGGGGGACATACTGGAGTTTCCAGATGGTTCCCTTCACTAATGTTTCAAATAGATCTTACCGATTCTCCTCTGGACGGGGAGGTAGTATGCAACACCATACAGAAGTTGGGTCAGGATCAGGACATTGTCCTGCTGTCCCTGTCAAATAAAAAGAAGAAGTTGTTTTTCAAGCTTTTTCGTGCTTCTGAGGCCGGACGGCTCGATCAGAGCAACCCCAAATAAGTCTCTACTTAAGAAGTTGAACTACAAGATGGAGTCTCTCAGGGCAGGGATCTCCAATCTGTAAAAGGAGTAAGAGGGTCTAAGTACGGTTTCTTCCGCATTAGGCTTACCTGGGTTTGCCATTCAGGATTGTCATTGCCATTTCACCGGAGTGATGGCAGTATGATGGTTTTCCTTCAATAGTAAAAGCCATTATTATTCTGTACTGGGACGCTATCCTGACTACGGCAAGGTCAAGAAACAAGTGGTGAAAATCGTTGTTTTCTCTCTGACAGTTCTTCAACACAGTGGTTGGTCCCTGAACTTGCCAGAATCACTGTTGATCCCAACGACGCGGATGTCGGAGTTGGGAATAAGGTTAGATACAGAACTGTTGAGAGTTTGTTTCTTCCAGTGGAAAGAGCTCTGAGGATCCAGAGTCGGATCAGATTTACAACAGCGTAAATCCATCAATACGTTTCGTTGATGAAGTAGATGGGTGCGGCCTACGAGGCCATTCGGTGAGCAGGTTAAATGCCAGAGTGGTTTTAGTGGGACCAGTTTGACTCAGCAAAGACGTCAGTAGCCACCGGTACCACAATAGGCTGGTTCATGTGGAACGATGAAACCACCTTCGGTAGAAATTGTTGACGAGTCCTCAACTCTGCTCTATCTTCATGGAAGATTAAATAAGAACTCTTGTGAGACAAAGCCGCTAACTCAGACATCCGCCTCGCGGATGCTAAGGCCAATAGCATGACCACTTTCCAAGTGAGAGATTTCAACTCTACCTTCTGTAAAGGTTCAAACCAATGTGATTGAAGGAAATGCAACACCACGTTAAGATCCCATGGTGCCACTGGAGGTTGGATGTGCAAAACACCTTTCATAAAAGTCTGAACTTCTGGAAGGGAGGCCAATTGTTTTTGAAAGAAAACCGATAAGGCCGAAATTTGTACTTTAATGGAGCCTAACTTTAGGCCCGCATCCACACCTGCTTGCAGAAAATGGAGAAAACGCCCTAGCTGAAATTCTTCCGTAGGAGCCTTCTTGGATTCACACCAAGACACATATTTTCGCCAAATACAGTGATAATGTTTCGCGGTTACTCCTTTTCTACCCTGGAGAAGTGTGGGAATAACTTCACTGGGAATACCCTTTCGGGCTAGGATCCGGCGTTCAACCACCAAGCCGTCAAATGTAGCCGCGGTAAGTTGTGATATATACGCACGGTCCCTGCTGTAACAGATCCTCTCGTAGAGGAAGAGGCCAGGGATCTATTATGAGTAATTCCTGAAGATCTGGATACCAAGCCCTCCTTGGCCAGTCCAGAAAAATGAGGATCGCATGAACCTTTGTTCTTCTTATGCTCTTTAGCACTTTTGGAATGAGTGGAAGCGAAGGGAACACATACACTGACTGAAACACCCATGGTGTCACCAGCGCATCTACTGCTATTGCTTGAGGGTCACTCGACCTGGAACAATATCTCTGAAATTTCTTGTTGAGGCGAGACGCCATCATGTCTATTTGAGGAATTCCCCAAAGACTTGTCACTTCTCTGAAAACCTCTTGATGAAGACCCCACTCTCCTGGATGGAGATCGTGTCTGCTGAGGAAGTCTGCTTCCCAGTTGTCCACTCCTGGAATGAAGATTGCTGACAGAGCGCTTGTATGTCTTTCCACCCAGCAGAGAACTTTTGTGGCCTCTGCCATTGCCGCTCTGCTCTTTGTTCCGCCCTGGCGGTTTATGTGCGCTACTGCTGTTATATTGTTCGACTGGATTAGGATGGGCAGGTTGCGAAGAAGACATTGCGCTTGAAGATGGCCGTTGTAAATGGCCCTTAACTCTAGAACGTTTATGTGTAGACAAACTTCCTGGCTTGACCATTTTCCCTGGAAGGTCTCCCCCTGTGTGACTGCTTCCCAGCCTCGGAGACTCGCATCCGTGGTTACTAGGAACTAGTCCTGGATCTCGAACCTGCGGTGATAGCTGTTCATCCACCACAGGAGTGAGATTCTGGTCTTGGAGGACAGGATTATTTTCCTGTGCATGTGCAGATGGGATCCGGACCACTTGTCCAATAGGTCCCACTGAAACACTCTGGCATGGAATCTGCCAAATTGAATGGCCTCGTAGGCCGCCACCATCTTCCCCAGCAATCGAGTGCATTGATGGACTGATACTCTCGGTGGTTTCAGAATTTGTTTGACCAAACTCTGAATTTCCAGAGCCTTCTCTTCTGGAAGAAAAACTCTCTGTAATTCTGTGTCCAGAATCATTCCCAAAAACGACAGCCGTTTCGTCAGATTCAACTGCGACTTCGGCAAGTTTAGGAGCCAACCATGTTGTTGCAGAACTGTAAGGGAGAGCGTAATGTCCTGCACCAGCTTGTCTTTGGATCTCGCCTTTATCAGGAGATCGTCCAAGTAAGGGATAATTGTGCCTCCTTGTTTGCAAAGGAGAACCATCATTTCCTCCATTACCTTGGTGAAAATCCTCGGTGCCGTGGACAGACCAAACGGTGACGTCTGAAATTGGTAATGACAATCCTGAATAGCAAACCTCAGGTAAGCCTGATGCGGAGGATATATGGGGATGTGTAAGTAGGCTTCCTTTATGTCGACCGACACCACGAAATCCCCTTCCTCCAGGCTGGAGATCACTGCTCGGAGAGATTCCATCTTGAATTTGAATTTTCTTAGGTAAAGATTGAGGGACTTTAGGTTCAGAATTGGTCTTACCGAGTCGTCCGGCTTCGGGACCACAAACAGGCTCGAATAAAAGCCTTCTCCCTGTTGTGACGGGGGCACCCTGATAATGACTTGATTTAGACACAACTTTTGTATTGCATCGCATACTACCTCCCTGCTCGGAAGAGAAGCTGGTAAGGCCGATTTCAAAAATCGTCGAGGGGGAACGTCTTGAAACTCCAGTTTGTACCCCTGGGACACTATTTCTACAGCCCATGGGCCCAGGGCCGAATGAGCCCAGAATTGACTGAAGAGCTTGAGACGTGCCCCCACCGGTGCGGACTCCCACAGAGTAGCCCCAGCGTCATGCGGTGGATTTGTCAGAAGCCGGGGAGGACTTCTGCTCCTGGGAACCTGCCATGGCCGGAGATCTTTTACCTTTTCCTCTTCCTCTATTAGCAAGGAAGGAATAACCTTGGCCTTTTTTGTATTTATTTGGCCGAAAGGACTGCATCTGTAAGTGGTGAGCTTTCTTTTGTTGTGGAGGAACATAAGGTAAAAATGACGACTTACCCACGGTAGCCGTAGATACCAAATCAGCGAGACCGTCACCAAACAAGACACCACCTTTATATGGGAGAGATTCAATATTTTTTTTGAGTCAGCATCAGCATTCCATTGATGAATCTACAATGCCCTCCTAGCTGAAACCGCCATGGCATTGGCTTTTGATCCCAAAAGGCCAATATCTCTCGCCACTTCCTTTAGGTAGGCGCCAGCGTCCCTGATATAACCCAGCATTAAAAGGATGCTATCCCTATCTAGTGTATCTATATCAGATGACAAGTTATTCGCCCACTTTTCGATAGCACTACTCATCCACGTAGATGCAATAGTTGGTCTGAGTAGTGTACCTATGGTGACATAAATGGATTTTAACGTATTTTCCTGTCTACGATTCGCAGGATCCTTAAGGGCTACCATGTCAGGCGATGGTAAAGCCACCTTTTTAGACAACTGTGATAGAGCCTTGTCCACAATGGGGGGTGACTCCCACTTTTCTCTATCCCCAGAGGGGAACGGATACGCCACCTGAATTCTTTTGGGAATCAGAAACTTTTTGTCAGGATTTTCCCACATTTTTTCATAAAGAGCATTCAGTTCATGAGGGAGGAAACGTTACCTCAGGTTTCTTTCCCTTATACATACAGACCCTATTATCAGGAACAGTAGGGTCCTCAGTGATATGTAACACGTCTTTTATTGCCACAATCATGTACTGAATGCTCTTTGCCAATGTTGGGTCTAATCTGGTATCGCTATAGTCGACACTGGAGTCAGTGTCCGTGTCGGTATCTGTGTCTGCCAACTGAGCAAGCAAACGTTTATGTGACCCCGAGGGGGTCTGGACCTGTGATAACACATCCTCCACAGACTTCTTCCATGCCTGGTTCTGAGACTCAGATTTATCTAATCTTTTATTAATAAGAGCCACATTAGCATTCAAAGCATTCAACTCATTTACCCAATCCGGAGTCGGCGGTGCTGACAGGGTCACTCCCACAGCCGTTTCTGTCCCTAACACAGTCTCCTCCTGGGAAGAGCACTCCGCCTCAGACATGCCGACACACGTGTACCGACACCCACAGACACACTGGGCAAATAGGGGACAGACCCACAGTTTTGCACCCTGGCACTTATACAGCAGTGGTGAGGAAGGACCAGCTTCTCTGCAGCTCTGTGAAGAGCAAATGGTGCTGATGAGAGCTGTGAGGGCTAAGCCCTGCCCACTTAATGGCGCGCTTTAGCCCCGCTATTTTTCAAAATAATTATACTGGCAGGGGTAAGGATTTAGTGCTTAGGCACTTATATCACACTTTGCCAGTCTCATATGAGGCGTTTTATGCTGCTCAGGGTGCCCCCCCCCCCCCCCCGCGCCCTGCACCCTGTAGTGCCGCTGTGTATGGGAGCATGGCGTGCAGCGCCATTGCTGTGCGGTACCTCAGAAGTCGTCACTGATGACAATGCTAAATTCCTTTGTCGTATAAACAACCCTTTATGAAGTCTAAGAACACTGTACGCTGTTTACTTAAGAAGTACCGTATGGGTACGCTGGTTGCGTAACGATCGCTCAGCCGTAGGCGAGACGCTCACGCGTCACGTTCGCTCACGGCCCAGAGATCACAGGACAGCACGTTGTTGGCTATGACTAGAGTACTGATTCGCTATGGCGTAGCGGACGCTCGAGACCACGAGGAGATCACCAGTGGCGCAGACGCTCACAACGCTATACCTTTATGTCTAAACCTTATCAATGAAATACACAGAATACCTTAATGTGAATACAGGGTGTAAGTGCAACCTTGTGTAACCTGACTAACTACAAAGCTGCTTGAGCGTCACCGACGCTCAAGTGAACACTTAAAACTATAGACAATACACAGATACTGGTTTAGGGTCCAAAGCCTATTAACTGTATTATATCTAATATACTTGTAAAAGGGAATAACAGTACAAATGATACACTACAATATAACAGGTACTTCCTAACCAAAATAGCTACACTAGAAATACAATACAATACCAATCTAATACAATACAATACAATACTAGTCAAGGGGAGATATGGGAGAAAAGAGAAGGGAGAGAGAGAGAGAGAGAGATATGAGAGAAATGGCTCACAGTAAGACAACATGATTGCAGAGAAGCTTACACATGTGAGGAACAATCGCTGCGCAGTTAGTCAATGCTGATGAAATACTTGGGCTTACTCATACTGGCTGTCCCTATATCATGGGACAGAAGCTAGACTCCATTTTGGGAAACCTCCACTTGATTCCAAAGACCACACCACATGGCTGAAAGGGGGAGGGGAAGACATCCAGCAGCAGCCATTTTAGATTTGCAGGTCCAAACACATGGCACTCTCTACTACACCACAATCACATAGCAGGAGACACAAGACTCCATGTTATTCCAAAATGTCCAAGCCTCAAAACAATGCATATGTTCTGATTTTACAATTCCAAACCATCTAAATCACCTTTCACAATGTAATCCAACTTCCTAGAACCATCTCATAATTTTACATCCCAAACAACTTCAGTATCTCAATAACCAGAGCATATTCATCACAAGACCAGATCACAATGTAATTAACACAAACGTAACTGCATGGTGGTATTTATGATTAACAGGATATATAGTATAACTAACCAGCACAATCTATTTTAAATCTCCATAGGCAAACAAATACCACAAATACTATGCTACAGATGGTATACTGTTCCAATTCATCACAGACTTCACAGAGTATCCACAAACACCCAACAATCACACAACCAAGTTACAATATCCTATTTAAACCAGAAAGCAATCTGTCTGTTTCCTTATCTAGCCATGTGAAGTTCAATACTTAGCCTTTAGTTTGGAGGATGTCCTGGGGATTTAGCCGCCATGCTGCTGGGTGCCAGGTAGCTGTGTGTGTGTGTGTGAGTGTAGCTACATTACATCTGTTCTCTGAGGCCACACCTGACCACTACCTTCCTGTTTGACCAGTACCTGGGGGAGGGGTCTTTCTTTCTCCTTTGTATTGAGTCACTATTCTCTTTGTATATGCTAATCAGGTTCAGCCCTGAAAACTTAGTAAAAGGTTGTCTTGAGCATCCATTGTTCTAACAATATGATCTTAGCTTTTATACATATAATCATATCTATCTGCTGCAATGTCCCACAACTTCACAACCAGCATCAAACTAACCCACACATCATTCTGCTTGCTTCAATACCAAACATGATGGGCACATCTGGTTCTGTTCAAATGATACGTATTCATGACATCAATTCATCAGCCAATTCTAAATCTCCATGATGTCTGGTGCTTGACATTATTATAACCATGTACTGTATGAAACAAGCGCCGAATCCATCTCAGTGCCATGTCCGAGCAAATGCGTGTGTTTCCATATATTGCTGTGCTCGCTGCGCATATTTGCAAGTATAGCGACTTATATGTGTGCAGTTTATATGGTCTCTCTATGTAATATTTTTGACTTTGACAGTCCACCCTTTGGCAGTCACCAATAACTGCCACTTCCTAAAACATTTCAAAAAGAGAAAAATATATGTCAGGGGTTAATACATTTCCATGGTTGGGTAAGGGAGGAGAGAGGAGAAGGTGTGAAGAGGGTATGACCTAGTGAGATAGCAGAAGCATGTGTGTATGAATCCATGTTTGGGGGGGTCATGTATCATCGTGCCGTACGTGTTGTACATCAAGCTTCGAGGTATTGTGAAGTATACATTTGAATTCCTTCTTATCCCGTACTAAGGGTCTGTGGATGGGCTGTCAAACTTTACCGAGCTCATTTCGGCTGTGGTTGTAACAAAATGGGGGAGCACATTTTAGTTGATGATACATGAATGGGGGAGGTATGTGGTTGCTGATATCTGTGCCTGTATTCCCTATCGACTATGTGTGTCATTACCTGAGGGTTGTAGAGATGAAGATAAAGAACACTTATGGAAAATGCAATGATATTCTATGTCAGGGAAATGTACATCTGTTGTTGAAGTTTTGTTCGGTATCTGTTGAGAGTCGTCTTCTTTGCGCTGTATTGCTCTTTGGGCATGAGCAAATAGCTTTGTCAGTGCCATCAGATTTACAAAAAATGTTGGGCTAGCGTGAGTTTAAAATACTAGGGAAACTGGGGATCCATGGCAAAGTTCATCAAGTGTCCATATCATAGGTCGTCAAAACTTCATCTTTGGTTCTTGTCTGTTGTCTGTATAGCGTCTCGTTAACTTCCTCGTCCAAGGGGTCTTTGTATCTTGGAGAAAAGCAGAAAAACAGGTGAAAGAAACGGACCGTATAATCGCATTTTCATCACATCATGGTTTCTATCATTGGGTCATATACCAAATCCAGGTTAATTACAGTTTCCTCGCTCCTCAAACTCATCACTCTTGTACTTTGTTTGCACTTCATTAAAGCCTGCCCGCATCTAAATATCAATCCAATAAATATAACAACACCTAAGATACATAGGAGAAACTTTCCAACATCCATTATGACTCCTTGAGCCCAGTCTCCCAAACCGGAGAACCAATTTCGCGGGTTCAACCATGACACCCAACCAGTCAGCTCATTACCTACAGCAGCAAGGGTGAGATTGTTTTTTCGGCGAAATTCCCACTTCAATTGGAGAATGTCGTCCATCTTTTGGTCTATGACCTCTACCGGATCCTCGGTGCTATTTGTGATATACGTGCAACACTTTATGCCGTACTGTGTTGCCAATGTAACACAATATCCGCCTGTTACTGCTGTAAGATAATTAAGAACCATCCTATGCTGAACTAGTTCTGTTTTGTACGCTTGAAGTTCTCTTCCAGTGTATCTGAACGTGTCATCATACATTTCAGTGATATTATCTAACAAATTGGCGAGTGCGGAAATGTATCTATAATTCATCACTCCTCGAGCGGTGCGAGTGAAATCTAACGCTACCAGAACCTGAATCCCGGTGGATTCATGGATAAGATCAGAGGCCGGATGCTCTAACCTTTCTGACAGTTGTCTTTTAACTCGGTGCTCGTAATGAGTGTGAGTATAAGGAGCTTGGGCACCACGGTGTATGTCCTTCATTTTGTCATGTGTAACAGTCATCACTTCAGGCAATACTTTTCCAATATAACACAATCCTTCAGAGTTTGGGGCAAGCCACTTGTACGCCTTTCTCCCGCATATGAAATATGCATCATCGGGGAGAACATATGGGACGGAGAAGGACATGACCATGTTACAGACCTTCCAGGTGAACTCTCCTGACCCTAATTCTTCCATCTGCTTAATGCACGTATCAGTTTGTACGATATGTGCACAGTATCCTGGTGATACCTCTCCAACTCTAGTAATCCTATTTCCTAAGGTATATTGATACCGGAAAGATTTTCCTCTACTGGCTATGTGGCGTACAAGCTCTGTATCGGTAGGCATTCTATCTGCTCTGTGTGAAAAGGTCATGGTAAGGTTGCTCCATGACACTTCCCAATTTCCCGGCTTACGGGGATTGGAGATATTAAAACATAAGAGGGACCTATCCACATGGTATTGGTGGAGCTTCAAACTAGGAGGGCTGGAGATGTTAAACCTCCGGTCCACCGGTCTCCCACCATTTAACTCAAGTACCTCCCCTAACGTTAAAAGAAATGGTACTAGCCCTGATTTGCTATGCCCTTGAGGTACTTGAGAACATACCCAACAATCTGTTTGGTTTAACACGTTACCCACTAAGGAGTGATAGTCACTCAATGGATGCCGGTCCATATGGATATTAAAACTGGATTGGCATTTCTTTATGCATCCATCTTCAACCAGATTATCACAGAGCCTACAGACACAGTTTTCTTCAGCTAACAATCCGTCACAATTTCTTCTATGATCAATGCTATCGGATCGTTTTCTGATACTCGTCTTTGCTTGTTGGTTTGGTTGATCTTGGAAAACTACGCCTCCATCATCATAATCGGAACCCATTCCAGAACCTCTCTCGACCTCCATGGTACTCTCGCCGGAACAGACTGCTCTGGTCAACATCATGGCCAACAGAAAAATCCGGATCGCAGTCTCTTGGGGCAAGTCCATCTTACAGGAGGAGAAAAGAAGAAATTTGTAAAGGGGGTATAAGAAAGCAGTTTGAGGGGGAGAGAACTTGTTACGATAATAAGTTCTCTCGTCTTGTTGTTCTTCTTGTTCTGCTGTCCTCTCAAAGGTGCTGTCTCTCAGTCTTCCAAACGAACATTCTGGTGATGCAATATTCCTTCCCAACCGACGATCTTTCTGTAAGGAGCAAAAATCTGGCATTACCATTGGTCCAACTGAGGGGTGACATAGCATCTTTAAACCATGGAAACATGAGTGGGAAGAGAGAGACAACAAAAAAAAAACAAAAGAGATAGAGAACAATTCATGTGCATATATACATTACATAACTCGACAATAACCATCAATAAGAAAAACATTGTCAGATTATCAGGCTGTCATAGCTACGTGTCTAATGGTCTCCTTGAGCAGTCCCTCCCCACCAGCACCTGCATTACTCCACTGTCTGTATCTGGCCAGAAATACATTGTGGCGGAGGTCATGCTGGGGTTTGGTAGACTTCTGCAAGGACCAAGTGGATATGCAATGTTTGAATTCTTACCAATAATCGTCAGAGATGGGGATAGAGAGAGAGAGAAAAAAAAACATTTCACAGATACATTTACAACGTTTCACCTGGTCATTCCGGTGTCTTCAGTGAATGACCTCCCACTTTATTAACCGTTACCTCAGGCTTACCATCAGTCGTATGATCACCTTTCTTGACTACCTATCATGGGTGTGGCTCAAAATTCTTCCTATGTGATCCCTGCTTGTAATTTGGTGTGTCATATTCATGCTCATTTTCATGTCTAGGGGGTCTAACTTTATGTGGGTTATTACAGTTACTGGCATAATGCCCTTCTCTTCTACAATGATAACAAACCCTGGGCTTCCTCCAAGTGTCAGTGAAATGGGGTCTTGGCTGATTTGATGCCTCCTCAAACGTTTGGATGCTCATCACCCTCAACCGCTTTCCCTGTACCTACCTGATTCCTTGTATACCATGATTATGTCGTTGTCTAGGGGGTTCATATACCTTCTGTGAATCTTTGATCATACACTTAGATCTTTCCTAGGATCTGGGTAATCAGACATGATTGATCTCAATTCTGTCCGGGACCAGGGATGGCGCATTGCACTGTCCTTGACGGGAATGGTTCCCTGATCGTCAGTCTTCCCATTGGGGACTGTGATCACCCTGACAGGACTAAACTCAATTACATCACCTTGTTTTGGTCTTACAATATGGGGTACATTTGTTTGTGCGTGATATAAAACATTGTACGTACCTGTGGACACGACCTCACCTGACCCTCCGTTAGGGGGTTTGATTATTGCCTTTACCAATTTGGTCGCGTCCACCTGGATGTCTTGTAGGATGGCTGCTGGAAGAGGTGCCGACATCGTTCTGGGCTCACTTTCTTGCTGGTAATCCTGAGGGAAGTTTAACATGGGGTGCGACTTGCACAGGTTAATATTTGTAATTTTTACACTTTTGTTTTCGTAAACATTATTACATTTTACACTTTCATTCTTAATACAGTTACTAAGTGCATTTTTATCGTACAGCATTGTGCCATTTCTCTGCAACCATAATCCTCTTCAATGCCATGTCTCTCCTCTCAAGATAAGAGTCAGAAAAGTCAATTGAATCTCTTTGTAATTCACCTTCCTGTTGCCATAACTGCAAATAATCATAATGTTTACTTCGTCTCTTTGTTGGTTCAATGAGACATATCCTCCTCCTTAAATTTTGTAACACTTCTGGACTGAAGCTACCTATTTTTGGGAATTTCTCCCTGTCTTGTACAGTCATTCTCTCCCATTCATCACATAAAGCTTCTGTGTGACTTCCATATTTCTCACACATTATGTACCTGGCCGATCCTACTGGACGGTCTTCTGAATCAACCCGAACCGAGGTTGATCGCCCCCTACCTGAACAATTGGCCCCCATAATCTGTAGGTGTTGCTTACTACTCCTGTGATCTTTATATCACGGTCTTCAGCGAACCCTTACAGCAAACCAAATTATTCACAACAGGCCGGCGGTGGCGGTTTACCGAGTACCCCACTCACTCGCCCACCTCGACCAATACGACCTGATCACACCGATATGGTGCTGGCGTACTCGATACAGGGCCCCTATGGAACCTTCTGTTTACTGGAACATATGAGGGTTACCCGCAGGACACTTACTCTTTCCAGTAAAGGTGGGGTTGTTAGATAGTTCCTGAGTGACCAGCGAACCTCCCTTCCAAAAATAAAAAATTACACAAATCACGTCAGAATGTACAAATAGCGTTTGTGACCACTTTACTCTAATGGTATTAGGTCAGATTACTAACTACTGCACACAATTACGTGCGGTACAATCGTTCAGTACATAAGCACTACTTGTCATGTACTGAAAGATCAATGGAATCGAAAATTTCGGCTGCGAATTCCTTCAGCATGAGCTTGTATGGCCTATATGGGTTCTGCACCAACACCCCAGGCGTTGTGCCTCTTGTACCTTTATAGCGGACCTCTGTCTATTTTACCTGTTACCTTATGACCTCCTGGTCTGTTACCTTATGTTAATGACCTCCTGGTCTGTTACCTTATGACCTCCTGGTCTGTTACCTTATGGTCCGCTATACTCTAATGCTCAAATATTTATTTAACCAGGGATGCCTCCCTAGCCACCGTATATGTCACTTACACGTATGTCCCTTGACGAGTACCCGACTTTCCTTTTTGGTTCAACCTCTAAGTTATATAAACTTATGTGATAAAAACACACTCACTCAACACATGTACACTTTGTTTCTATATCTATTTCTGCGCAGAAATTTTCTTCAGCCCAGCTGTGTTACCAATTAGGAGCAGGATCTGTTAAACTAAATTTCAGATTTTTCCAAAAATAGATTTGCGTTATTTACCGCGTCGCGTTATTTATCGCCTTTGCGTTATTTCAACTTATCGTGACTTGAGCTACGTGGGCGTAACCGGACGCTCCGTTGCATAATGTACGCTGCGTGCGTCTGCCTTTGGATTGCGTACGCTCTGTCCTTGTAAGCACACTTGTACACAGACCAAGTACGTTCACAGTAACACACTACACGTTTATCAATGTGAATGATCTTTAAGTGTAATCATTCACTATACACCACCCAAATCTCCCTTGTATTCTTAGGCGAGACTGTGTGCGTGCTTTACAAATTACCCCTTAAATGTATTACTTTTACACTTTAACTACCGAGTAGCAACAAATCTTTCTTAGCACGTTATCAATGCAAATGGCAAACAGGAAGGTGAGATGTGAAACTTACACAGATGAAAATGCAATTCTAAATTTAATCTAATAACATACATTGATGTAAGCACACGCATATAGATATTACATATAAGTACCAATCACTATTACTTATGATTGACTATGATATAGATTAAATAAATGCATAAAAAAAAACTCATTAAATGATGATTTCTTTTTGACAGTGGATGGCTGATTGTTTCCTGAGTCAACTGAAAACCAGCCGCTCAGAGAAAAAAAAAAAAAATTTCACCTTCCCAAAATGGCCGCTGCTCCTCCCCCTTCCACCTCCATGAGGGTCACACAAAATGGTGGACAGACCATGCGGCCTCTTGTCACAAAGAAAGTCATCATTCAAAACTCCTAAAGTTATTCTAGGCCTGAGTGTGTAGTTGGCACCAAATTGAAATAAAAACCAGATTTTCAAAGACAATAGCGTACTGTTCTTACCTCCGGTCCCGGATTCCCTCAGCACCCTTTACTAAGCGAAACAGACGCTTATCCAATCAGCACTGCAAGGAATATGATCCCGCCCTTTGCTGATGGATAATGTCTGCTGATATTACCTAGCAGAGATATGTGAAGGACAGGACGAGTCCCCCAATTGACAATGCTAAATTCCTTTGTCGTATAAACAACCCTTTATGAAGTCTAAGAACACTGTACGCTGTTTACTTAAGAAGTACCGTATGGGTACGCTGGTTGCGTAACGATCGCTCAGCCGTAGGCGAGACGCTCACGCGTCACGTTCGCTCACGGCCCAGAGATCACAGGACAGCACGTTGTTGGCTATGACTAGAGTACTGATTCGCTATGGCGTAGCGGACGCTCGAGACCACGAGGAGATCACCAGCGGCGCAGACGCTCACAACGCTATACCTTTATGTCTAAACCTTATCAATGAAATACACAGAATACCTTAATGTGAATACAGGGTGTAAGTGCAACCTTGTGTAACCTGACTAACTACAAAGCTGCTTGAGCGTCACCGACGCTCAAGTGAACACTTAAAACTATAGACAATACACAGATACTGGTTTAGGGTCCAAAGCCTATTAACTGTATTATATCTAATATACTTGTAAAAGGGAATAACAGTACAAATGATACACTACAATATAACAGGTACTTCCTAACCAAAATAGCTACACTAGAAATACAATACAATACCAATCTAATACAATACAATACAATACTAGTCAAGGGGAGATATGGGAGAAAAGAGAAGGGAGAGAGAGAGAGAGAGAGAGAGAGAGAGAGAGAGAGATATTAGAGAAATGGCTCACAGTAAGACAACATGATTGCAGAGAAGCTTACACATGTGAGGAACAATCGCTGCGCAGTTAGTCAATGCTGATGAAATACTTGGGCTTACTCATACTGGCTGTCCCTATATCATGGGACAGAAGCTAGACTCCATTTTGGGAAACCTCCACTTGATTCCAAAGACCACACCACATGGCTGAAAGGGGGAGGGGAAGACATCCAGCAGCAGCCATTTTAGATTTGCAGGTCCAAACACATGGCACTCTCTACTACACCACAATCACATAGCAGGAGACACAAGACTCCATGTTATTCCAAAATGTCCAAGCCTCAAAACAATGCATATGTTCTGATTTTACAATTCCAAACCATCTAAATCACCTTTCACAATGTAATCCAACTTCCTAGAACCATCTCATAATTTTACATCCCAAACAACTTCAGTATCTCAATAACCAGAGCATATTCATCACAAGACCAGATCACAATGTAATTAACACAAACGTAACTGCATGGTGGTATTTATGATTAACAGGATATATAGTATAACTAACCAGCACAATCTATTTTAAATCTCCATAGGCAAACAAATACCACAAATACTATGCTACAGATGGTATACTGTTCCAATTCATCACAGACTTCACAGAGTATCCACAAACACCCAACAATCACACAACCAAGTTACAATATCCTATTTAAACCAGAAAGCAATCTGTCTGTTTCCTTATCTAGCCATGTGAAGTTCAATACTTAGCCTTTAGTTTGGAGGATGTCCTGGGGATTTAGCCGCCATGCTGCTGGGTGCCAGGTAGCTGTGTGTGTGTGTGTGAGTGTAGCTACATTACATCTGTTCTCTGAGGCCACACCTGACCACTACCTTCCTGTTTGACCAGTACCTGGGGGAGGGGTCTTTCTTTCTCCTTTGTATTGAGTCACTATTCTCTTTGTATATGCTAATCAGGTTCAGCCCTGAAAACTTAGTAAAAGGTTGTCTTGAGCATCCATTGTTCTAACAATATGATCTTAGCTTTTATACATATAATCATATCTATCTGCTGCAATGTCCCACAACTTCACAACCAGCATCAAACTAACCCACACATCATTCTGCTTGCTTCAATACCAAACATGATGGGCACATCTGGTTCTGTTCAAATGATACATATTCATGACATCAATTCATCAGCCAATTCTAAATCTCCATGATGTCTGGTGCTTGACATTATTATAACCATGTACTGTATGAAACAAGCGCCGAATCCATCTCAGTGCCATGTCCGAGCAAATGCGTGTGTTTCCATATATTGCTGTGCTCGCTGCGCATATTTGCAAGTATAGCGACTTATATGTGTGCAGTTTATATGGTCTCTCTATGTAATATTTTTGACTTTGACACTGAAGTCTTCTATCTTCTTCTACTCACCTGACTTCTGGCTCTGCAAGGGGGGTGACGGCGGGCTCTGGGAATGAACCCCTAGGTGTACCTAGTGTTCCAAACCCTCAGGAGCTAATGGTGTCCTGTAGCCAAGAGGCAGAGCCTTTAAACTCACTGGAAGTAGGTCTGACTTCTCTCCCCTAAGTCCCACGAAGCAGGGAGTCTGTTGCCAGCAGATCTCCCTGAAAATAAAAAAACGAACATAAGTCTTTTTCAGAGAAACTCAGTAGAGCTCCTCAGAGTGCATCCAGTCTGCCTGGGCACAATTCTAAAACTGGAGTCTGGAGGAGGGGCATAGAGGGAGGAGCCAGTTCACACCCCTTTGAAAGTCTTAAAGTGCCCATGTCTCCTGCGGATCCCGTCTATACCCCATGGTTCTTATGGTGTCCCCAGCATCCTCTAGGATGTATGAGAAACAGGTATAACACACACACAACACAGCCTGATATAGATATATTACAAGCCTGCCTATTGCATGTGAGAGGAGACACGGGAGAGAGGACCCTAGCACACCCAGCGCTTCGCAGCCCCAGTGGGGTTGCCAGCATTTTTTGTGTAAATAACAGTGAGACTGCAATATGAGAAATCCCTCAGAGGGATGTTACTTTTGCACAGAGATAACAGCTCTCCCCTTCTACACCCAGTACAGAGATCCAGGGACTGATATGGAGGAGCTATAAGGCTGCTGCTGCTGCTATGCAGAGGAAGGTGCCAAAATGCAGCCGAGCCTGCTCTCGTGTAGCTCCGCCCCCTCCGCCATGGCGCTGGAGCTACATTTGAATATTTATACTGGCTATGTCTCCTAAAGCATGTAACCTCACATAAATGCTTGGTACCATGGTTATATCAGCCAGTCTCACGCAGGGGCGACAGCGGGTCTCCCCCAGGAGGGATCCGCATGCCTCACCTGCGTTTTTGCCGCATAGTTAACAGGGGGACACAGCTAGCGGGGGCCCTGGTAAGTTCTCACCATTGATGATCACCTTCAGGCAGCATTAGGGGTGTGCGGCATGCTGCGGCTGTGACAGCCTAGGCGCCATGCCCCGCTGAATAAACAGCCCCACAGGATGGTGGTCCTGCAGCGGAGAAGCGGCTCTGCACCTCAAGAGGCCGATGACCGTCTCCCCCCCCCCTATCTCCCACGGTGCAGGTATGCTGTTGCCCAAACAGCATACCGAAAGAAATAAAACTTGAAAAGAAATTGAAGAAAAACTCTGGAGCTTGCAGAGTGTGCAACCTCTACTGAGGGAACTTTTTTCTAAACTGGGCTGTGGGAGGAGGAATAGAGGGGAGGAGCCAGCACACCCAGTAAAGAATTTTTTTTTTTTTGTAAAACAATTTTATTGACAGGAAAATTACAAACACAGAAAAAATTCACACATCAAGGAAGCAGAAATCATAAAATACAGTACATACAGAAGAATATGCACAAGAAACAATTGGAGAACAGTCGACTTTAGAAGGGGTGTCCGGTATCCAGTACGGTCATATTGTACCAAGTACAATACACACAGAATCCACAAGTATAAAGCGCTCAGTGCTGTCTCACATATCAATACTCAATGTCCAAATGAGAAAGTGGATCAGTCCCAAATATCCAACAGACTCCTCCTCAAATGTGTCTCGCTGTTCCAATATGGGATAGCCTCCTATTCCTCGGTGTGTCTCAGGGTGATATAAAATGAAGAACAATAAAAGATCATGGTGTAATATCTCCTATACTGTTTTCAGAATAAAACCATCAATCTTCTAGTGATCCAATGCGTACCCCACTCACAATAAAAATGGTATATATCCACACATAAAGGTATCTTTCACTGTGACATATAGACAGGATCTCTCATGTATAGATGCGTACCGTACTCACTTCTCCCAAGATATTGATCCTCACATCACGGTTTCTTTTATCCAATGCTCCGCCGTATGTCCCTCCTCATATAATAATCGTGGAAATAGGGCATATACTTAAAAATAATTTATTAAAATATACAGGCAATTACCATATAACAATCCCCTACTGCTTATGATGACAATCACAGGTGCAGCTGTCGGCCGAAAACAGCAGATTCCTGCCTGATGTTAAACATCAATATACAGAGGGGAGAATGATAGATAACCAGCCTACACTCTTCTGTCAAAGTCAGAAAAATATCACGCTGCACATTGCCATATATGCACCTCATGCGTGTGCCCGCTGCACGAGCATGAGCCCTCCCGTGCGTGCGTATACTCGCGGTCGCGTGCACTCGCAGGCGCACGGTATGCGCATTTACGGTAGAGTTTGTGTGCGTCTAGCGGGCGACTCAATCGTAACATATTTTAGTCATATAATGTATTTTGTAGATTATGGTCCCTTTGATAGAATCTGAAAGTTTAGTTAATATAGCATGTTCGGGGACAAAGAGATTCCTCTTTGTTTGATACGAAGGGTCAGACAGGGGTTACACAGTGGTGTTTAGTATCCATCGGAAGAGAATATAATTAGCAATATTCCGGTGTTGGTTTGAAGCGGATTACTCGCTCGTGCGTATAGTTATGGACATAAGAAGTTTATGGACATTTACTATATTTGCACTTTATTACCCATGCGGCGGGAAACCCAGTTTCCCTCCCACCTGAGCAGTTAGGAATAGTCACAGCCCACCTGTATGAACCAACCTATGACCTTTTGTTATAATACAGAGACGAATTCCTGTGTCCAATGAACAATAAGAATGTAGGGACCATTGTACTGTACTGTGTGTAAGTGTATATAAAGACAAGCCGACCTGGGCCAGCTCTCTACTCTTTTCAACGGTTCTCATCACTGATAATCGGGAGCTGGATATCCAGAAAGGCGCTTGCGATTGTTCCCCTTGTGCGTAAGTTCTCTGCAACCATATTTATCTCCTATTTTGTTGTAAGTCATTCTCTCTCTCCTTTCCCCCTTTTAAATGTAATTATGTCTTTGTCGTATTTTAATGTGTAGTAACTCGGTTAGGTATTTTATGTTAGTTTGGTAGTGTATAACTTGTATTGTGTATTCTTTTGCGATTGAACGTTCGTTCATTCATTCCCTTAAAAGGTGTTAGACCCTTAGACCGGTATTTGAGTGTTTATTATATTGCTAAAGGGTTCTCAGAGCGTAAGAGTCGCTCATACAGCTTTTAAACTAACAAGGTTACACTGTGTTGCATTTACACCTTATCACTGTTACAAAGGTTTAACTCTGTGAGCGTCAGCGCCGCTCGTGATCTCCTCGTGGTCTCGAGCGTCCGCTACGCTGATAGCGTATCATTACGGTAACCGGCAGCCTATAGCGTGCTTGCCTTTACGTTTTAAGCCGTGAGCGAACGTGCCGCTCATGCGTCTCGTCCACGGCTAAGCGTTTGTTACGCTACGTGCGTACTCTTACGGTATTCCATACGCCAATTGCGTACTGTGTTCATTAACCTTTTAGAGTGTTTAATATAGGATATATATTAGACATTATCAATTGGGGACTCGCCCGCTCTTCACATATCTGCACTAGGTAATTTCAGCAGACATTATCGGTCAGCAAAAGGCGGGAGGTAATATTCCTCGTAGTGCTGACCAGATAAGCGTCTGCTTCGCTTAGTAAGGAGTGCTGAAGGAATCCGGAACCGGAAGGTAGGAACAGTACGTTGTTGTCTTTTAAAACCTGTTTAGTTTCTGTTTTGCGAACGTACACATTAGCACACACACCTGTATTTCGTGTTTAGCATTATTTGTCCGTACCTCATTCTCTTGATTGCCACACACTAGTGATAACGTGCTGAGACATTTGTTGTTATTAATAGTTAAAAGATAAAAAGTAATATTTAAGGGAATAATTGTAAAAGGCACGCACACAATCTCGCCTAGAATACAAGGGAGATTTGAGTGGTGTTCAGTGAAGGATTACTGTTAAAGATCATTCACATTGATAAACGTGTAGTGTGTTACTGTGGACGTACTTGGTCTACGTACACGTGTCCTTACAAGGGCAGGGCGTACGCAACGCAAGGGTCGACGCACGGAGCGTATATCACGCAACGGAGCGTTCGGATACGCCCACATAATACAAACCGCACGATAGTATTGTTTTAATAGGCGATAAGGAAGTAACGCGAAAATAACACAAATCTATCTCAAATCCAAAAGTTTAAAGTTAAAAGAAAAAGACTTTCTCTGTTGTAATTCTTCTGGGTTAGACTATTACTGAATGAAAGGAATTCTGTACAGAAATAAGAGTGTTCGAATGTAAGAGTGTATATATATAAGATTTCTCTTTTATTACGGAAGTGGGAACCATAGGCCAGTAGAAAGAGGTACACCAGCGAGAGTGATAGCGTGGGGTGGCTTGGGAGGCGTCCCTTGTTAATCTCAACATATTTATGAGCAGTAGAGTCTGCTGTACATAACAGACCAGGAGGTCAAGGACCAGGAGGTTCAGGTACAGCAGACTAGAAGTAGAGAAGCACAACCGAAGAGGGTTGGTGCGAGACCCATATAGGCCAAAGAAGCTCATTGCTGAAGGAATTCGCAGCCGAAATTTTCGATTCCACTGATCGTTCCGCACATAAGATTAGTTGCTTGTGTGCAGATACGATTGTACCGCATGTGATTGTGTGCATTAGCGTGTCTTGAATTCAGAAGAACGCTACTTGCACATTGTTAACGTGATTTGTGTAATTTTTTTATTTTAAGGGAAGTAGCCTGATCACTCAGGGACATTCCAGCGACTGATACTTGCTGGGGAGGGTAAGACACTCCCACACGCCCGAGCAAGTAGACGTACTTAGGTGCCCTAGGTTGGGTACGGAACCTCTGGGAACTTTGGTCGCCGTATTGGCCAGCGTGGGCGGAGTTAAGTGGGCGGACCTCGTTGCAAAACCCCCACCGCAGCCTTACCCCGAGCATCTTGGTTTTTGTAAGGGTTGCCGAAGACCCTGATTTGAAGTCAGAGGTAGTGAAAGCACCTGCAGAGATGGGGGCCAGTTGTTCAGGTAAGGGGCGATCAACCCAGGTTCAGGTTGATTTGGTAAACCGACCAATCGAGTCGGCAAGGTATATCATGTGTGAGAAATATGGTCATCACACAGAAATGTTGTGCAATGAATGGGAAAGGATGACTGTGCATGACGGGGAAAAGTTTCCCCGGGTAGGTAGTTTTAACCCAGAAGTATTACAGAATTTAAGGAGAAGAGTTTGCCTGATTAAATCTTCAAAAAGGCGTATTAAACATTATGATTATTTAACATTGTGGCAACAGGAAGGTGAAATACAAAGGGGGTTGGCGCAAGCCACTGGATCTAACCCTATCAGGAAACTGATAGCCACTGCACCCCCACCACCATACATACCTGGAGAGAAATTGGTTGCAGAGAATGGCACTCAGGGTTATGTTAAATGTGTAGAAGTTAAGGATAATGTAACCAAAGTAATTAATGCTAACACTAATCCGTGCAAGTTGTACCCTGTTTTGAACTTTCCCCAGGATTGTGACCAAGAGGATGAGCCCACAACAATATCAGCACTCTCCCTAGCAGCCACCATATCAGAAACAGCAGTAGGCACGACCCAACCCGTAAGATTAGTATCAAAGGCCCCTAGCGGAGGGACAGGTGAGGTCGTATCGACTGGTAAGTACGGCACCATACACTATGCTGAAACCATTTCACCACATGTTGTAGAATCTACTCAGAATGATGTTGTTGGACTTAATCCTGTTAGGGTAATAGCAGTGCCAAATGGGAAAACTGACACTTCAGGAGCAACTCCTGTCAGGAACATCGCCATGCACTGTCCCTTTTCCCGAGCAGAATTAAGATCAATGATGTCTGAATTCCCTGATCCTAGGAAAGACTTAGTTGCATGTCAAAAGTATATTAGGGAGCTAGGAAATTCTGCAGAGCCAAATAACAAAGATTGGAGGACAGTTTTGAGGGCATGTTTACCCCCCAGTGTTGATCCGTTAAAGTTTATCGCTGATTGCAAGTTAGATGAGGAAGTACCACTAACAGACGAGTATAATCAGGATAATGTAAAGAGGATCAACTTACAGTTAGGGGTATATTTTCCTGCAGTTGTAAAGTGGAATAAAATCTTTACGATAAAACAAAAAGAAGGTGAATCCACACCAGAGTATTTTCACCGGGCTCTGCAGGATATGGCTAGGTACACTGGTATAGATGACATTAAAACTAATGTACACCACAGGGAAGTAGCTGTTTCAGTATTAATGGACGGTCTAAAGGAGGTTTTAAGGAATAGAATACAAACCACTAGGCCTGATTGGAGAGGTATGTCGGTGGATGCATTGGGAGAGGCTGCTGCAGGGCATGATCGGAATATCATCAGACACAGGGAGTCACAGAGTGATAAGTTAATGGCTGTAAGCATACAGGCCCTCACTACCCGGCCACCTCAGCCCAGAACTGTGACCCCTGTGGGTAAGTCAAGAGGTATAAAATGTTATAGTTGTCACAGAGAGGGACACATGTCACGTGATTGTAAAGCAAGACAAATACAAAATTCATATCAATCCCCTAGACAACGACCTGATACGAGACATTGGGATCAAGGACCGAAAGGGCGGAGCTATGAGCCACATGCAGGGGAAACAAAAAGGTATCCCCCAAGAAGAGACTGGCAAATCTCTGATAGTTCCCATCTACCCCCACCACAAGTAATTGCTGCCAGCGCGATTCAGGGAGGTCACCATACCCAATAGGGGTGTGGCCACACCTGTAATCTGCAGCCAGTGAAATTGATTGCAAGTCTTGGAAGTGAACCCGAGATCACAATTGATGTAGCTGGTAAATCATTAAATTTCCTTGTAGATACGGGGGCGGCCAAATCAGTGATAAATTCGACAGTGGGCATGAGAACCACTGGTAAGACAATTCCAGCCATGGGAGTAACAGGAGTGGTACAGCACTACCCTGTTAGCAAACCAGCAGAGATTACAATAGGGCCCTTGCATACCAAGCATTCCTTTTTGCTGGCTGCATCGGCACCGACTAATCTCCTGGGAAGAGATTTATTGTGTAAAATGGGGTGCGTCATTTATTGTACTCCTGAAGGTGTATTCTTAGACATACCTGAGAATCACGTTCAGGAAGCACGAGACATGCTAGACTCCCCATCAAAATTAATGTCACATACTGTTATGATAAATAGGAGTTCATCCCAGGTAGAAGAAATGACATCCCAAATACCAGAGTCACTTTGGACTAAAGATGGACAAGACACTGGATTAATGGCAAACGTAGCTCCAGTCGTTGTGCAAGTAAAAGATGGTAGGATAGCTCCAAAAATCCCACAATACCCTCTGAAGCCAGAGGTGGAATTAGGAGTGTACCCCGTAATAGAGCGCTTGCTACAACAGGGCATTCTGGTAAGAACATCCAGCACTGCCAATATTCCCATCTTCCCTGTGAAAAAAAAGTGGGGGGAGGGGTTACAGGCTAGTGCAGGATCTAAGGGGGATTAACAAAATAGTTGAGAGTCAGTTCCCCGTAGTGCCAAATCCAGCTGTCATCCTTATGCAAATCCCTCCCACTGCGAAATTTTTCACTGTTATTGACCTCTGCTCCGCCTTCTTCTCGGTACCTCTGCACCCTGACAGCCAATATTTGTTTGCATTCACATACAGAGGAGTCCAATACACATGGACTCGAGTACCTCAAGGTTTCATAGACAGTCCAAGTATATTTTCACAGGCTTTGCATGATTGTTTACAGTCTTTCCAACCAGAGAGTGGATCAGTATTGATCCAATATGTGGATGATTTACTACTATGTTCAGATTCACTGGAAGCGTCCCTGAAAGATACGAAACAGCTCCTGTTTCATCTTTCAGACACAGGACACAAGGTTTCCAAAGACAAGTTACAATTATGCCAGACTAAAGTAAAATATCTGGGACACTGTCTAACACAAGGACTGAGACACCTGACCGCTGATAGAATTCAAGCAATTCGAGACATGACTCTGCCACAAACCCAGCAACAGATCAGAACGTTTTTAGGAATGTGTGGGTATTGCCGTAACTGGATCCCAGGTTTTTCCATTCTAGCATTACCTTTGCAGGAGATGGTCTCATCAAACAAACCTGATCGGATTTCGCATACAGACGAATCCGAGATGGCATTTGAGAGACTTAAACAGTGCCTAACGCAGGCACCAGCATTAGGTATGCCAGACTATGGGAAACCCTTTGAGCTGTACGGAACAGAAAGTGCTGGTTGCGCGGCAGGCGTCCTAACCCAAAAGCACGGTGATGCCAGCAGGCCGGTAGCATACTACATCGCTCAGCTAGATACGGTAGCGCGATCCCTCCCCACATGCTTGCGAAGTGTCGCTGCGATAGCATTGCTAGTAACAAAAAGCGAAGATGTAGTGCTAGGACACAACCTCACAATCCACACACCTCATGCAGTGTCTGCCTTACTAAATTCTGCCCAAACCAGACATGTCTCATCCGCACGGTTTACAAGGTGGGAATTAGCACTAATGGCCCCTGTAAACATCACCATAAAGAGATGCAGTGCACTAAATCCAGCAACGTATCTCCCAGGTGTGCCTGGACAGGCACAAAGGGTGGGGGATGAGAGTGATGGTGAAGGAGGATTTGGTACAGACACTGACTCACATGATTGTATGGAATATTTGACCCAAAATTTCACGGCAAGGCCTGACATCAGTGACAACCCACTGGAAGATGTAGATCTTACTTTCTACACTGACGGTAGTTGTCACAGACAGACGGACTCGGGAGACTTGTGTACTGGATACGCAGTCGTAGATGACCAAGGCACCATAGAAGCAGAACCGCTAGGCCCACCTCACTCAGCCCAGGTTACTGAACTGGTTGCCCTAACCAGAGCATGTGAATTGGCTAAGGGCAAAACAGCCAATATCTATACCGACTCTAGATACGCCTTCGGGGTAGTCCATGATTTCGGAGCCCTATGGCGCCTCAGAAATTTCATGACGGCAGCTGGTACACCGGTAGCGCATGCAGCTCACATCAAAAGGCTTCTAACAGCGATACAGGAACCTGACAGAATGGCTGTTATCAAGTGTAAAGCACATACATATAGCCAAGACCCGGTATCACTTGGTAACAGCCGAGCAGACGAAGCTGCTAAGTTAGCAGCTGGTACCCCCAGACAGACAGACACCACACAACTGATGGTATTTAATACCGTCAACACACAGAAATTGTGTGAAATGCAAAATTTGTGTTCCACACAGGAAAAGGCAGTTTGGAGGGCAAAAGGATATGGCCAGGAGTCCTCAGGACTCTGGACAGATGGACAGGGTAAACCAGTGGCACCCAGAGCATACCTTCCAAGTTTAGCGGAAGCAGCACATGGGCTGACTCATCTAGGCAAGAAAGGGATGTGCAAGTTGGTAAGAGCATATTGGTGCGCCCCAGGATTTTCTTCCCATGCCGGAAAAAGGGCAATGACATGCCTCACCTGCTTGAGGAAGAATATCGGAAAGGCAATACCAACAGAACCATCTCATATCCCACCTACAGGCGGCCCTTTTCAGGTAATACAAATTGATTTCATACAATTACCCCCTTGTCGAAATTTGAAGTATGTACTAGTTTGTATAGATGTGTTTTCAAATTGGGTCGAAGCATTTCCTGCGACCACAAATACCGCAATGTTTACTGCTAAGAAAATTGTACAGGAATTTGTGTGTAGATACGGTATCCCTAGGATAATTGAAAGCGATAGGGGTACCCATTTTACAGGTGATGTCTTTCAAGGAATGTGTAAGTTGATGGGAATTGATAGTAAGCTGCACACTCCGTACCGCCCCCAGGCGAGTGCGAAAGTAGAAAGAGTGAACAGCACTATTAAAAATAAATTGAGCAAAGTTATGGCGGAAACAGGATTGACATGGCCAGAAGCTTTGCCCCTTGTATTATACAGCATCAGAACCACTCCCAGGTCCCCTCTTAATCTGTCCCCTTTTGAAATTCTGTTTGGTCGACAACCGCATGTTATGATTAACCCTCAGGATGATTTGAAGTGTAATAATGAAGTGACTGTAAAGTATTTGGTTAAGATGAGTAAACAGCTAAGGAATCAGAATGACAATTTGAAGTTGGTGATTCCTGATCTGCCAGATAGTAATTGTCATGACATTGAACCTGGGGATTATGTAATGATACGGAATTTTCTACGCTCAGGTTGCCTTATTGACAGATGGGAAGGACCATAGCAAGTCTTATTGATTAGCACGACAGCATTGAAGGTTGCCGAGAGAGAGACTTGGGTTCATTCGTCCCATTGTAAGAAGGTTGCTGATCCAGAGAGGTCCCGTGATAAAGAACAGACGGTAGAGGAAGTTGTACCACTGGAGTGTCTGTTTCAGGAGGACTGAGACGGCACCTGAGCATTGAGAATAATAAGATCGGAGGCAGTTGTCGATTCCCTGTTCCCTTTTATTGTTTTTCTCCACTTCCCATCCCATCTCCCTCAATTATTTCTTTCCCCCTTCTCATTCTTCTCCATTTCCTCCTATAAGATGGACTTGCCCCAAGAGACTGTGATCCGGATTTTCCTGTTGACCATGATGTTGACCAGAACAGTCTGTTCCGGCGAGAGTACCATGGAGGTCGAGAGAGGTTCTGGAATGGGTTCTGATGACAGAGATGGAGGCGTAGATTTCCAAGAACAACATAATCACCGAGTAAAGGCGAGTATCAGAAAACGATCTGGTAGCATTGACAATAGAAGGAATTGTGAAGGATTGTTAGCTGAAGAGAACTGTATCTGTAGACTCTGTGACAGTGTAGTTGAGGATGGGTGTATCAAGAAATGCCAATCCAGTTTTAATATCCACATGGACCGGCATCCATTGAGTGACTATCACTCCTTAGTGGGTAAAGTGTTAAATCAGACAGATTGTTGGGTATGCTCTCAAGTACCTCAAGGCCATAGCAAATCAGGGTTAGTACCATTCCCTCTAACTATAGGGGAGGTACTTGAGCTAAGTGGTGGGAGGCCGGTGGACAGGAGGTTTAATATCTCCAGTCCTCCTAGTTTGAAGCTCCACCAATATCATGTGGATAGATCCCTAGTATGTTTTAACATTTCCAATCCCCGAAAGCCGGGAAATTGGGAAGTGTCATGGAACAACCAAACCATGACCTTTTCATACAGAGCCGATAGAATGCCTACAGATACAGAACTTATACGCCACATAGCCGGTAGTGGAAAATATTTCCGATATAGGTATACCCTAGGAAGTAGGATCATGAGAGTTGGAGAAGTATCACCAGGATACTGTGCACATATCGTACAAACAGATACGTGTACTAAACAGATGGGAGAATTAGGGTTAGGAGATTTCATATGGAAAATTTGTAATATGGTAATGTCCTATTCCGTCCCATATGTTCTCCCCGATGATGCATACTTCATATGCGGGAGGAAGGCGTATAAGTGGCTTGCCCCAAACTCAGAAGGGTTATGTTATATTGGAAAAGTACTGCCTGAGGTAATGACCGTATCCCACACTAAAATGAAGGATATTCACCGCAGTGCCCAAGCTCCTTATACTCACACTCATTACGAGCACATCGTTAAATGGCACCTGATAGAAAGAACAGAGCATCCGGCCTCTGACCTGATCCATGAATCCACCGGGATTCAATTCCTAATCGCGTTAGATATCACTCGTACCGCCAGAGGAGTGATAAATTATAAATATATATCTGCGCTTGCAAATTTATTAGACAATATAACTGAAATGTATGATGACACATTCAGGTATACCGGAAGGGAGCTCCAAGCTTATAAAACAGAACTGGTTCAGCATAGGATGATTCTCAATTATCTCACAGCTGTGACAGGCGGGTATTGTGTTACCCTAGTGACTCAGTATGGAATAAAGTGCTGCACGTATATTACAAACAGCACCGAGGACCCGGCCGAGGTCATAGACCAAAAGATGGATGACATTTTGCAATTAAAATGGGAGTTCCGAAGGAAACACAATCTCACCCTTGCCGCTGTGGGTAATGAGCTGACCGGTTGGGTGTCATGGTTGAACCCGCGAAATTGGTTCTCTGGTTTAGGAGAATGGGCTCAAGGAATTATCATGGATGTAGGGAAATTTCTTTTGTGTATTCTGGGTGTCATCATATTGGTCGGTCTGATATTTAGATGCGTTCGGGTTTTAACAAAGTGTAAACGTAGCCCCCGAGTGATGAGTTTAAGAAGTGAAGATACTGTAATAACAACGACTGATTTGATTTACGACCCAACCATTGAGACAATGTTGTGATGAAAATGTGATTCCATGGTCCGTTTCTTTCACCCGTTTCTCCTTTGTTTTTCTCCAAGGTACAAAGACATCCGCTTGGAAGAAGAATTTGACAACCTTTTACACAGACAACTGATGGACTATGCCATAGACCCCCCATATCCCTAGTAACTTTAACTTTACGCTAGCCCAACATTTTTTGTAAGTCTATGGACATTGAAAAAGCTTTTTGCACACCGTTTATAGCAAAAGCATCGGGAGACTACAGTCAACATGTACATCGAGATAAGACAAGACAAGACACAAGACAAGACCTCAATCGGCAAATGTATATTAAACTCACATAGTTTATGACTGCATTTACCATAATTGCTCTTTATCTTCATTTCTACAACCTTCAGGTAATAACACACATAGTCGATAGGGAATATAGGCACAGATATCAGCACTCACATATCCCCCCCATTCATGTATCATCAACTAAAATGTGCTCCCCCATTTTGTTGCAACCAAAAGCCGAAAAGAGCTCGGTAAAGTTTGACAGCCCATCCACAGACCCGTACCACGGGATAAGAAGGAATTCAAATGTATACTTCGCAATACCTCGAAGCTTGATTTAAAACACGTACGGCACGATGATACATGACCCCCCGAACATGGATTCATACACACATGCTTCTACTATCTTACTAGGTCATACCGTTTTCCCACCTTCTTCTCTTCTCCCCTACCCAATCATAGAAATGTATTATACATGACATATATTTTTCTCTTTTTGAACTGTTTTAGGAAGTGGCAGTTATTGGTGACTGCCAAAGGGTGGACTGTCAAAGTCAGAAAAATATCACGCTGCACATTGCCATATATGCACCTCATGCGTGTGCCCGCTGCACGAGCATGAGCTCTCCCGTGCGTGCGTATACTCGCGGTCGCGTGCACTCGCAGGCGCACGGTATGCGCATTTACGGTAGAGTTTGTGTGCGTCTAGCGGGCGACTCAATCGTAACATATTTTAGTCATATAATGTATTTTGTAGATTATGGTCCCTTTGATAGAATCTGAAAGTTTAGTTAATATAGCATGTTCGGGGACAAAGAGATTCCTCTTTGTTTGATACGAAGGGTCAGACAGGGGTTACACAGTGGTGTTTAGTATCCATCGGAAGATAATATAATTAGCAATATTCCGGTGTTGGTTTGAAGCAGATTACTCGCTCGTGCGTATAGTTATGGACATAAGAAGTTTATGGACATTTACTATATTTGCACTTTATTACCCATGCGGCGGGAATCCCAGTTTCCCTCCCACCTGAGCAGTTTGAAATAGTCACAGCCCACCTGTATGAACCAACCTATGACCTTTTGTTATAATGCGGAGACGGATTCCTGTGTCCAATGAACAATAAGAATGTAGGGACCATTGTACTGTACTGTGTGTAAGTGTATATAAAGACAAGCCGACCTGGGCCAGCTCTCTACTCTTTTCAACGGTTCTCATCACTGATAATCGGGAGCTGGATATCCAGAAAGGCGCTTGCGATTGTTCCCCTTGTGCGTAAGTTCTCTGCAACCATATTTATCTCCTATTTTGTTGTAAGCCATTCTCTCTCTCCTTTCCCCCTTTTAAATGTAATTATGTCTTTGTCGTATTTTAATGTGTAGTAACTCGGTTAGGTATTTTATGTTAGTTTGGTAGTGTATAACTTGTATTGTGTATTCTTTTGCGATTGAACGTTCGTTCATTCATTCCCTTAAAAGGTGTTAGACCCTTAGACCGGTATTTGAGTGTTTATTATATTGCTAAAGGGTTCTCAGAGCGTAAGAGTCGCTCATACAGCTTTTAAACTAACAAGGTTACACTGTGTTGCATTTACACCTTATCACTGTTACAAAGGTTTAACTCTGTGAGCGTCAGCGCCGCTCGTGATCTCCTCGTGGTCTCGAGCGTCCGCTACGCTGATAGCGTATCATTACGGTAACCGGCAGCCTATAGCGTGCTTGCCTTTACGTTTTAAGCCGTGAGCGAACGTGCCGCTCGTGCGTCTCGTCCACGGCTAAGCGTTTGTTACGCTACGTGCGTACTCTTACGGTATTCCATACGCCAATTGCGTACTGTGTTCATTAACCTTTTAGAGTGTTTAATATAGGATATATATTAGACATTATCACTTCCAACGTGTTTCTACCCTCTAGGGGTCTTTGTCAAGGAACAAGAGTGTAGGTATAACACACATATTTAAATACCACAACCGGAAATTGATAAAAATAAATTTCTCATTCAGAAAACAGGTTGCCATGGTAACGTGTTTGCACGTGTACCCAGCATTCCTTATGGACTTAATTGACCTCCTTCCTGTAGTGGGCACTTCCGCCCCTAACAGGTGTCACCGCCGCTAACCATAGCCGCGAAGGACACTCCCGGACCGCACAGCACTTCCGCTCTGAACAGAGCGTCACTAGCGCCGTCCGTGACCATAGTAACTGATCTCCATGGCGACATTGAATCACGTCACACCATGGAGATCCTAGCCTGCAATAAGCGGTACTACCGCCCGGGACACGCGTCATATCCTCTGTACATACACAGAGGCACCTGTAACCATGGTGACGCGTAATGAAAGCTCGTGTAGGGGCATTTACTCCATCCATACACAGTGCGGCCTGTAACCATAACAGCGCGTATTACAGGCCATCACCCATTGAAAGGTCACATCCCCATTTTTTTGAGCTATAATTGAATGGTCACTCTTTTAAAAATACGTGCCTGCCCTCCATAGCAACCCGTTTTCAGTAACAACAGATACATTAAAACATAATTAAAAACTAATAAATGCACTTTCCTACAGAAACCATCTCAACTCAAATTCATGATTTAATCCTTCGGGTGCCATAGTTTGTAAATTAAAGATCCATTGCATTTCATTTTTAGCCAACCTTCTCTCTCTGTTATTATTACGCCACTGATCTTTGGTTAGTTCAATACCCCAAAATGCTGTAATATGGTCAGTGGAGCAATTGTGTACCTCCTTAAAATGAAGGGAGAAAGGATGTGTTGCCAGCCCCTTCCGGATATTCCGCACATGTTCACTCCACCTGATTTTCAGTGACCTGGTAGTTTTCCCTATATAAAGTTTATCACAGGAGCACTGTATAGCATATACTGCATTTTTGCTATTACAGGTGATGAACTGCTTGATTTTAAATTCTTTCCCATTCCTTTTAAACACTTCGAGTCTTCTTGTTTTAGAGGGACAGCTTTTGCACATACTGCATTCGCCACACCTGTGAAAACCCTGGTTTCTCACGACGCCCCCTATTGGTTTATCCATATATGCACTGGTGGTTAATTTATCCTTCAGATTTGGAGCTCTTTTATATAGAAATTTGGGTTTATCTGGTAGGATTAACGTTAAAACAGGGTCTTTTTTTAACAAATGCCAATTCCTATGGAACACCTTCTCAACCTGTTTATGGTATCCAGTATACTCTGTGATAAAAGCCAAATTCTGTTGCTTCACCGATTTTTCTTTATCCTGTCTGGTGCATAATAAAGTGTCCCTATCTAAATCTGCAACCTTTTCCAGAGACTTCTGTAAAGACAGTGATTTATATTCCTTTTGAACAAACTTCTTCTTCATGTTCTCTGCCTTTACAATATAATCGTTTCTATCAGAACAATTTCGTCTTATACGAGTAAATTGTCCTTCAGGGACATTTTGTAACCATTGCGGTAAATGATTACTCCGTGTATCAATATACGTATTAGAATCCGTGGGTTTAATATACACTGTGGATTCCACCCTGTCTTCCACAGTAAATATACTCAGATCTAAAAAATTAACTCTAATTTTACTCTGATCAAAATTAAATTTAATACCAAGATTGTTATTATTCAAATATGCACAAAAACAATTCAAGGAGTCCGAGTCCCCTTTCCACGCAAAGAGGACATCGTCAATGTACCGCCACCAACAGACCAGGTTCGCCCTCCAGTCGTGCTCATTCCAGACCGCAGTATCTTCCCATCTGGACATGAATATATTTGCATAACTGGGGCGAACCTGGTCCCCATGGCGGTACCCACCTCCTGATTGTAGTAATCACCATCAAAATTAAAGTAATTATTTTGTAAAATGAAAGATATCCCTCTTATCAAAAAATCACAAAGATTATCTTTCATATCGGCAGTGGCCAATGTTTGTCTCACTGCCTCTATTCCATCTGTATGTTTGATAATCGTATATAGGGACGTTACGTCTCCCGTTACCAAAAACATATTTGAATCCCATTTGATCTCCTTCAGTTTATTCAGGACATCTCTCGTGTCCTTAAGATGTGAACGACCCTTTAATACCAATGGCTGAAGTTGAAAATCAATAAAGTGTGACATGTTGGCTGTGATGGAATTGGTGCCCGCCACTATAGGGCGGCCTGGGGGATGGTGTTCGTCCTTATGGACCTTCGGCAGAAGATATAGAACAGGAACAGTATATTCCTTATTAATTAAAAAATCTGCTATTGATTTGTCAATTGTTCCATTCGTTGTGTATTCCTCTACCAAAGTCCTAAGGCTATTTAACACCTTAAGGGAAGGGTCAGATCTTAATTTCTTATAGGTGACGCCATCCTTCAATTGGCGCATAGCCTCTGTGGCATACATCGTCCTATTCATTATAACGACCCCCCACCCCCTTATCTGCAGGTTTGATAATAATGGACTCATTCTTTCTGAGTCTTTCTAAAGCAGTACGTTCATTTTTAGTAAGAGTATGTCTGTGAGGAAATATATTACCTTGCAGCTCCTTCAATTCATCCTGGACTATTTTTTGGAATGAATCCACGAAACAGCCTTTCATGTAACTGGGATTAAATTGGGATTTCTTTCTAAAGGGTGTTTCAATGGTCTCTACCATATCGGAACCCGACTCTCCATCCTTCTTTGCAAAAAAAATTTTTAAAGTCAATTTGCGTATGAACTTCTGAATATCAATATATAAATTTAAAAAATTAATCTCATTTGAGGGACAAAACTTTAGACCTTTCTCTAGGACGGAAATCTCGTCCTCATCCAATGCATGATCACTTAGGTTGAATATTTTTGTTACAACCTCTTTATCATTGGAAATTCCAGACTGTTTACCCACCCGATCTCTATATTTAGGTCTCTCTATCTTACGAATTCTCTTCCTTTGTCCAGCCCTTGTACCTCGTCTGAATTTTTTTCTCTGAGGTTTTGTTATGGGCTGGAGACCTTCTCCTACTACCTCCTTCGCCAATTGTCTCTCATCATGTCTAAAAAATCCTCTGATCGTGTCTGTTCAGCCAATACTCCACACCTGTTATTAAACCGTACCGGTGTGGTGTACTGAGTTTCTTTTTGGCGGAATCGATTCGGATTCCAACCACGAGTTTTCCACTCTGTATCTCCAAATTCATTGTAATTCAGATAACGGCCCCTTTGGATATATTTATCAGTCCTCAGATTTGGATTATTTTGTTTAACACCTTGCACCGTTTCTCTATACTGAAGGCCTCTATTTTGATTTCTAAAACCTTGTCTAGAGGACTCTTCCATTCTCACCCTCCTGTTTTTATTTCTATTTCTTTGTATTGTCCCTGATGGGGTTATAGGGGCCCGTATTTTGGGACCCCGGCCTCACTTGTACCCCATCCAATACCTCTCTTGACAATGCAATATTAGGCTCAAGATGTATTTTATCCCTGGTCAATTTCTTCATTTTACGCTGAATAATTTCTCTCTCATTTTTCTTAATTTTGTGAGTAATATTTTCCTCCATCCTTTTATACTCCTCCAAATCCTGAAAGGGCACAAGGAGGGGTTCTAATAATTTAATCTGCTCATCTAAGGAATCGGCCTCTTTACGTCGTTCCTGAATTATCAGCTCCATTAATGAGAAAGAACATATTTGCAGAATATTCTCCCATTTATTGGAGAAGTATTCACTGGTATCTGAAAAAGACACCAGTTTTTGTACCTGTAAACCCTTAGGGACTAATTTCATCATTAGATATTTTTCGAGTGTTACGATCTCCCACCATATACGGTTTTCTTTCAGGAGGATCTTTTCTAATTTGCCCATAATATTTTCTAAAGTTTCATCCTCTAGTTCTATCATAGGATTGCCTTCAAAAATAGTATTAACCAAAACATTCCGCTTAGTTCTATGGTGAAACATGCTGCCGCCTAGGTTACTGATATGAGTGAATCAAATACAAATAATACAAAATCAGTTACCCAAGGCGCAAACACACCTGTGCAGCCACTTGGGGATGAAAAGGGCCACTTAACCCTTATACAAATTACAATACACACAGAATCCACAAGTATAAAGCGCTCAGTGCTGTCTCGCATATCAATACTCAATGTCCAAATGAGAAAGTGGATCAGTCCCAAATATCCAACAGACTCCTCCTCAAATGTATCTCGCTGTTCCAATATGGGATAGCCTCCTATTCCTCGGTGTGTCTCAGGGTGATATAAAATGAAGAACAATAAAAGATCATGGTGTAATATCTCCTATACTGTTTTCAGAATAAAACCATCAATCTTCTAGTGATCCAATGCGTACCCCACTCACAATAAAAATGGTATATATCCACACATAAAGGTATCTTTCACTGTGACATATAGATAGGATCTCTCATGTATAGATGCGTACCGTACTCACTTCTCCCAAGATATTGATCCTCACATCACGGTTTCTTTTATCCAATGCTCCGCCGTATGTCCCTCCTCATATAATAATCGTGGAAATAGGGCATATACTTAAAAAGAATTTATTAAAATATACAGGCAATTACCATATAACAATCCCCTACTGCTTATGATGACAATCACAGGTGCAGCTGTCGGCCGAAAACAGCAGATTCCTGCCTGATGTTAAACATCAATATACAGAGGGGAGAATGATAGATAACCAGCCTACACTCTTCCAACGCGTTTCTACCCTCTAGGGGTCTTTGTCAAGGAACAAGAGTGTAGGTATAACACACATATTTAAATACCACAACCGGAAATTGATAAAAATACATTTCTCATTCAGAAAACGGGTTGCCATGGTAACGTGTTTGCACGTGTACCCAGCATTCATTATGGACTTAATTGACCTCCTTCCTGTAGTGGGCACTTCCGCCCCTAACAGGTGTCACCGCCGCTAACCATAGCCGCGAAGGACACTCCCCGGACCGCACAGCACTTCCGCTCTGAACAGAGCGTCACTAGCGCCGTCCGTGACCATAGTAACTGATCTCCATGGCGACATTGAATCACGTCACACCATGGAGATCCTAGCCTGCAATAAGCGGTACTACCGCCCGGGACACGCGTCATATCCTCTGTACATACACAGAGGCACCTGTAACCATGGTGACGCGTAATGAAAGCTCGTGTAGGGGCATTTACTCCATCCATACACAGTGCGGCCTGTAACCATAACAGCGCGTATTACAGGCCATCACCCATTGAAAGGTCACATCCCCATTTTTTTGAGCTATAATTGAATGGTCACTCTTTTAAAAATACGTGCCTGCCCTCCATAGCAACCCGTTTTCAGTAACAACAGATACATTAAAACATAATTAAAAACTAATAAATGCACTTTCCTACAGAAACCATCTCAACTCAAATTCATGATTTAATCCTTCGGGTGCCATAGTTTGTAAATTAAAGATCCATTGCATTTCATTTTTAGCCAACCTTCTCTCTCTATTATTATTACGCCACTGATCTTTGGTTAGTTCAATACCCCAAAATGCTGTAATATGGTCAGTGGAGCAATTGTGTACCTCCTTAAAATGAAGGGAGAAAGGATGTGTTGCCAGCCCCTTCCGGATATTCCGCACATGTTCACTCCGCCTGATTTTCAGTGACCTGGTAGTTTTCCCTATATAAAGTTTATCACAGGAGCACTGTATAGCATATACTGCATTTTTGCTATTACAGGTGATGAACTGCTTGATTTTAAATTCTTTCCCATTCCTTTTAAACACTTCGAGTCTTCTTGTTTTAGAGGGACAGCTTTTGCACATACTGCATTCGCCACACCTGTGAAAACCCTGGTTTCTCACGTCGCCCCCTATTGGTTTATCCATATATGCACTGGTGGTTAATTTATCCTTCAGATTTGGAGCTCTTTTATATAGAAATTTGGGTTTATCTGGTAGGATTAACGTTAAAACAGGGTCTTTTTTTAACAAATGCCAATTCCTATGGAACACCTTCTCAACCTGTTTATGGTATCCAGTATACTCTGTGATAAAAGCCAAATTCTGTTGCTTCACCAATTTTTCTTTATCCTGTCTGGTGCATAATAAAGTGTCCCTATCTAAATCTGCAACCTTTTCCAGAGACTTCTGTAAAGACAGTGATTTATATCCCTTTTGAACAAACTTCTTCTTCATGTTCTCTGCCTTTACAATATAATCGTTTCTATCAGAACAATTTCGTCTTATACGAGTATATTGTCCTTCAGGGACATTTTGTAACCTTTGCGGTAAATGATTACTCCGTGTATCAATATACGTATTAGAATCCGTGGGTTTAATATACACTGTGGATTCCACCCTGTCTTCCACAGTAAATATACTCAGATCTAAAAAATTAACTTTAATTTTACTCTGATCAAAATTACATTTAATACCAAGATTTTTATTATTCAAATATGCACAAAAACAATTCAAGGAGTCAGAGTCCCCTTTCCACACAAAGAGGACATCGTCAATGTACCGCCACCAACAGACCAGGTTCGCCCTCCAGTCGTACTCATTCCAGACCGCAGTATCTTCCCATCTGGACATGAATATATTTGCATAACTGGGGGCGAACCTGGTCCCCATGGCGGTACCCACCTCCTGATTGTAGTAATCACCATCAAAATTAAAGTAATTATTTTGTAAAATGAAAGATATCCCTCTTATCAAAAAATCACAAAGATTATCTTTCATATCGGCAGTGGCCAATGTTTGTCTCACTACCTCTATTCCATCTGTATGTTTGATAATCGTATATAGGGACGTTTAAATTAAATTATTAGTACCCCTCCTTGTGCCCTTTCAGGATTTGGAGGAGTATAAAAGGATGGAGGAAAATATTACTCACAAAATTAAGAAAAATGAGAGAGAAATTATTCAGCGTAAAATGAAGAAATTGACCAGGGATAAAATACATCTTGAGCCTAATATTGCATTGTCAAAAGAGGTATTGGATGGGGTACAAGTGAGGCCGGGTCCCAAAATACGAGCCCCTATAACCCCATCAGGGACAATACAAAGAAATAGAAATAAAAACAGGAGGGTGAGAATGGAAGAGTCCTCTAGACAAGGTTTTAGAAATCAAAATAGAGGCCTTCAGTATAGAGAAACGGTGCAAGGTGTTAAACAAAATAATCCAAATCTGAGGACTGATAAATATATCCAAAGGGGCCATTATCTGAATTACAATGAATTTGGAGATACTGAGTGGAAAACTCGTGGTTGGAATCTGAATCGATTCCGCCAAAAAGAAACTCAGTACACCACACCGGTACGGTTTAATAACAGGTATGGAGTATTGGCTGAACAGACAGGATCAGAGGATTTTTTAGACATGAGGAGAAACAATTGGAGAAGGAGGTAGTAGGAGAAGGTCTCCAGCCCATAACAAAACCTCAGAGAAAAAAATTCAGACGAGGTACAAGGGCCGGACAAAGGAAGAGAATTCGTAAGATAGAGAGACCTAAATATAGAGATCGGGTGGGTAAACAGTCTGGAATTTCCAATGATAAAGAGGTTGTAACAAAAATATTCAACCTAAGTGATCATGCATTGGATGAGGACGAGCTTTCCGTCCTAGAGAAAGGTCTAAAGTTTTGTCCCTCAAATGAGATTAATTTTTTTAATTTATATATTGATATTCAGAAGTTCATACGCAAATTGACTTTAAAAAATTTTTTTGCAAAGAAGGATGGAGAGTCGGGTTCCGATATGGTAGAGACCATTGAAACACCCTTTAGGAAGAAATCCCAATTTAATCCCAGTTACATGAAAGGCTGTTCCGTGGATTCATTCCAAAAAATAGTCCAGGATGAATTGAAGGAGCTGCAAGGTAATATATTTCCTCACAGACATAATCTTACTAAAAATGAACGTACTGCTTTAGAAAGACTCAGAAAGAATGAGTCCATTATTATCAAACCTGCAGATAAGGGGGGGGGTCGTTATAATGAATAGGACGATGTATGCCACAGAGGCTATGCGCCAATTGAAGGATGGCGTCACCTATAAGAAATTAAGATCTGACCCTTCCCTTAAGGTGTTAATAGCCTTAGGACTTTGGTAGAGGAATACACAACGAATGGAACAATTGACAAATCAATAGCAGATTTTTTAATTAATGAGGAATATACTGTTCCTGTTCTATATCTTCTGCCGAAGGTCCATAAGGACGAACACCATCCCCCGGGCCGCCCTATAGTGGCGGGCACCAATTCCATCACAGCCAACATATCACACTTTATTGATTTTCAACTTCAGCCGTTGGTATTAAAGGGTCGTTCACATCTTAAGGACACGAGAGATGTCCTGAATAAACTGAAGGAGATCAAATGGGATTCAAATATGTTTTTGGTAACGGGAGACGTAACGTCCCTATATACGATTATCAAACATACAGATGGAATAGAGGCAGTGAGACAAACATTGGCCACTGCCGATATGAAAGATAATCTTTGTGATTTTTTGATAAGAGGGATATCTTTCATTTTACAAAATAATTACTTTAATTTTGATGGTGATTACTACAATCAGGAGGTGGGTACCGCCATGGGGACCAGGTTCGCCCCCAGTTATGCAAATATATTCATGTCCAGATGGGAAGATACTGCGGTCTGGAATGAGCACGACTGGAGGGCGAACCTGGTCTGTTGGTGGCGGTACATTGACGATGTCCTCTTTGTGTGGAAAGGGGACTCGGACTCCTTGAATTGTTTTTGTGCATATTTGAATAATAAAAATCTTGGCATTAAATGTAATTTTGATCAGAGTAAAATTAGAGTTAATTTTTTAGATCTGAGTATATTTACTGTGGAAGACAGGGTGGAATCCACAGTGTATATTAAACCCACGGATTCTAATACGTATATTGATACACGGAGTAATCATTTACCACAATGGTTACAAAATGTCCCTGAAGGACAATTTACTCGTATAAGACGAAATTGTTCTGATAGAAACGATTATATTGTAAAGGCAGAGAACATGAAGAAGAAGTTTGTTCAAAAGGGATATAAATCACTGTCTTTACAGAAGTCTCTGGAAAAGGTTGCAGATTTAGATAGGGACACTTTATTATGCACCAGACAGGATAAAGAAAAATCGGTGAAGCAACAGAATTTGGCTTTTATCACAGAGTATACTGGATACCATAAACAGGTTGAGAAGGTGTTCCATAGGAATTGGCATTTGTTAAAAAAAGACCCTGTTTTAACGTTAATCCTACCAGATAAACCCAAATTTCTATATAAAAGAGCTCCAAATCTGAAGGATAAATTAACCACCAGTGCATATATGGATAAACCAATAGGGGGCGTCGTGAGAAACCAGGGTTTTCACAGGTGTGGCGAATGCAGTATGTGCAAAAGCTATCCCTCTAAAACAAGAAGACTCGAAGTGTTTAAAAGGAATGGGAAAGAATTTAAAATCAAGCAGTTCATCACCTATAATAGCAAAAATGCAGTATATGCTATACAGTGCTCCTGTGACAAACTTGATAAAGCTAAATATTTATCTTATATAAAACCCTTTATGAGGTCTAAGAACACTGTACGCTATTTACGTATGGAGTACCGTAAGGGTACGATCGTTGCGTAACAATCGCTTAGCCGTGGTCGAGACGCTCAAGCGTCACGTTCGCTCACGGCCAAGAGATCACAGGCAGGCACGCTATTGGCTGCCGACTAACGTAATGGTTCACTATAGCGTAACGGACGCTGTATCGGGAGCGGGCTGCTCGAGCGATACAGATGCTCACGAGAATACGCTGTTGGTATCGGGCACACTTATAGGTGAGCGACTACCGTAATGCTACGCTATCAGCGTAGCGGACGCTCGAGACCACGAGGAGATCACGAGCGGCGCAGAC